>NW_027616355.1:955200-1341200 GCF_964187855.1 Myxine glutinosa | reverse complement strand
AAGAACTCTCCATGGGGAATAAAATATGTAAATGATGATGTCATATGTCACGTGGTCGGCCGCCATCTTGGAAAAACGGCAAAAAATTTGCACCACTATATCTCCAAAAGTGCTGAACAGAAAAAATTGAGACATGGCTCATTGTAAAGAACTCTCCATGGGGAATAAAATTTGTTAATGATGACGTCATATGTCACGTGGTTCGGCCGCCATCTTGGAAAAACCGAAAAACCTAACACCTCCATATCTCTGAAAGTGCTGAATAGAAAAAATTGAGACATGACTCATTGTAAAGAACTCTCCATGGGGAATACAATATGTTAATAATGACGTCATCGGTCACGTGGTTTAGCCGCCATCTTGGAAAAACCTAGCACCTCCATATCTCCGAAAGTGCTGAATAGAAAAAATTGAGACATGGCTCATTGTAATGAACTCTCCATGGGGAATAAAATATGTTAATAATGACGTCATCGGTCACGTGGGTTAGCCGCCATCTTGGAAAAACCTAGCACCTCCATATCTCCGAAAGTGCTGAATAGAAAAAATTGAGACATGACTCATTGTAAAGAACTCTCCATGGGGAATAATATATGTTAATGATGACGTCATCGGTCACATGGTTCGGCCGCCATATTTGGCCTAAATGGCCGATAAAAAAGTACATTCCGGCAAGTCCTCGGTCTCTGACCGATTTTTTGTCTGTTTGTCTGTTTGTCTGTTTGTCTGTTTGTCTGTTTGCAGCACTACGTCTACACCGTTGCACGTAGAATAGCCAAACTTTGCACACATATTGGTCTTGCCCTCTAATATACTGTGCCCAAATGATGACGTCATGGGTCACGTGGTTCGGCCGCCATCTTGGAAAAACCGAAAAATTTTGCACCTCGATATCTCAGTGCTGAACAGAAAAAATTGAGACATGGCTCATTGTGAAGAACTCTCCATGGGGAATAAAACATGTTCATGATGACGTCATCAGTCACGTGGTTCGGCCGCCATCTTGGAAAAACCGAAAAATTTTGCACCTCCATATCTCCGAAAGTACTGAACAGAAAAAATTGAAACATGGCGCATTGTAAAGAACTCTCCATGGGGAATAAAATATGTTAATGATGACGTCATAGGTCACGTGGTTCGGCCGCCATCTTGGAAAAACGGCAAAACTTTGCACCGCTATGTCTCCAAAAGTACTGAACAGAAAAAATTGAGACATGGCTCATTGTAAAGAACACTCCATGGAGAATAAAATATGTTAATGATGACGTCACAGGTCACGTGGTTCGGCCGCCATCTTGGAAAAACGGCAAAATTTTGCACCGCTATATCTCCAAAAGTACTGAACAGAAAAAATTGAGACATGGCTCATTGTAAAGAACTCTCCATGGGGAATAAAATATGTTAATGATGATGTCATATGTCACGTGGTCGGCCGCCATCTTGGAAAAACGGCAAAACTTTGCACCACTATATCTCCAAAAGTGCTGAACAGAATAAATTGAGACATGGCTCATTGTAAAGAACTCTCCATGGGGAATAAAATTTGTTAATGATGTCATATGTCACGTGGTTCGGTCGCCATCTTGGAAAAACGGCAAAACGTTGCGGCACTATATCTCCAAAAGTGCTGAACAGAAAAAATTGAGACATGGCTCATTGTAAAGAACTCTCCATGGGGAATAAAATATGTTCATGATGACGTCATCGGTCACGTGGTTCAGCCACCATCTTGGAAAAACCAAAAAACCTTGCACCTCGGTATCTCCAAAAGTGCTGAATAGAAAAAATTGAGACATGGCTCATTGTAAAGAACTCTCCATGGGGAATAAAATATGTTAATGATGACGTCATAGGTGCCTCCCTTATGACGTCATAATTGCATTTAACTCTGTCTGCAATATAACAGATGTTCTCAGCTTCATCAGTCGTAATTTCTTTGTAATCGTTGATCCAAACACCACTCATTTTGGTATTTAACTAAAAACAAGTCACATCCAGGAATCAAGATCGACCTGACAAAGAACAATACTAGAGATACTTTCTGACCAGTTTCAGCCATTCTAGAATGTCATTGAACTTTCAACTGAGTCGATTGAATGTTATGAAGGCTGTGTCCACTAGCACTGAGGAGAAAATCAAAGGTTGTGAAGAGTAAGATCACACAAGTGCATTATATGCAAGATGAGATACTATCTTTAATACAGATGCTCAGAACACATGTGCACAACATACTACTCTGTACCAGAACTGTGAACCAAGATATTGAGTGTATGTCAAAACCATATTCTGATTCCCACCGAACTAAAATCACCATGCTGGACGTGTAAAATGTAAATCACATGATGTAAAATCACAAATGATGTAAAATCACAAACTCATTTTCAGGTATTTTAACAAAGGGTAGTCAACATTGTACAACACTAATCAAGTCACATACAGTATAGTATCACACCAGAGGTCATTGGTGTTACAAGATTCAGATGACGAGATCATTCACTGGTCATGATTGACACCATTGGGTTTAGCAGTTCTAGAGAATTTGATATAGCTTCTGATGAAGAAGTGTATCCAATTTGAAGTGTTGCTGTTCATGTATTTTGAACTCATCTTTCTAGAGACAACCATTCAACCTTTATTGGATCACATACAGGTTGATAGACTTGTGACTGTCTCACTGGAGGAAGTTCACATGTATCAATATTTAATTACTGATGTTAATTACAATCAGGTAAATATTTGATAATGTAGCTCTGTCTGGGCTAAGATATTGTTATGAATTTGGTAATGCAACATCTAGAGCTAGGTAGATCTGAATAGGTAGGTATTCGGCTGTCGTGACAGGGACTCTACATGTAATAAGTTATTGATGTCTAGGCGTTTGTCGGGGTAAGATGTATGAGTGTGGATCTACCTGGAGATTCGAGTGTTAAATAGTGAGGGATTAATGGTAACGCCCCTGTGAGTCTCACCTAGTAATCAAACCTTTGTCCTTTATGGCACTGCAAACCACATAAACATTAGTTAGGTCCTTAGCGCAACATTAAATAATCCCCTTTCCCTGACAAGGACTCCGTATTAAATTGACAGGAAACCAGGCCAAAAACACCGCCACGGCTGGCCGCCACCGTGTACCCCTCCAAAGGCCTACAAACCGGGCCGGCACGTGTTATGCCAGGACCGCAGGGTCGCGTAACGGGGGAGATGTTAGGAGTCGCATGCCGTAGAGGGCGTGACCGGCGAGTTGGGACCATATGATTGGCTGAGGAGTGCGCGAATGTGACGTCATCGGGGAGAGATATATGCGACGGTCGGACGCCATGTTCGCCAGTTGAGTTCGCCAGTTGAGTTCGCCAGTTGAGTCTCTCTGAGTTCGCCAGTTGAGTTGAGTTGCGATCTGATCTCGAGTCGTCCCAGTTCGTTGAACAGTTGAGTAGAGCGTCCCAGTTCGGTACCGGAGTGGCAGTTGAGAGAAGTGAGAGCTCGTGGCAGTTGACGGTTCGTGCCATTTTCTACAGTTCGTGACCACAGCTCGTTGCAGTTGGCAGTTGGCACTCGGCACTCAGCAGTTGGCAGTTGGCACTTGGTTTTTGGTTGCTTCGTGCAGCCCTGCGTTGGACCGACGAGGCCTGGTGGCGCTTGGAGGCGGAGGCAGAGGGCCGTGGAACTTGGAGCGAGGTGTGCGATCGGGCCGAAAGGAGCGGTGTTGGACGGCAGCCACAAGGACGACAAAGACAGATAAGCCCGAATCCGCGTACACTGTACACGACGTGACTTGTTATTTTCGTATTAATCTCCCTCGTTTGTGTTTGATATCAGTCGTGTGGGGACGTCCCGATTTAGTTATTAGTATTACCGGCGCGTGCTTTTTCACTGGCTTTACTTTTAATAATAAATCCTTATATTATTTTCTGTACATATTTGAACGCAGTTTCCTGGGTGTTTCATTTTAATAGATAAGGCTGCGGAGCCTTCGCTGCGTCCCGCCATTTCGCGCGTTGGTGTTGAACGTGAGTCCGCCATTGAGTTTTCGCCTCGGGAGTGTAAAGTCTCGCAATCGGTCATCCGTAACTGTGGTGTTAATCACGGTTACGCGACAAGTGGTGTCAGGAGTGTAGGATTCGAATCCGTCGGACAAATTTTTTTGTCCGCGGCGAGACATCGACACGGTCGGGCGTACATTGCGTCCGACGTTCGAACGCAAAATTTGGATAGGCGAGGCGGAGAAATTTAATAATCAATTGGGCATACGGAGCACGATATCGCGTCTTCGTCAAATTTAAATTGTGTTTTTGGAATTAAAATAAATACGCGCGCGGGAAACAATCTTCCGGAAAGCGGATGTCGGAAATTGATGAGATGGAAGTACGCAGCGAGGCCTCCGTCAGCGATGGGAGTGAGCCGGAAATGGGGGATAAGGAGGATAGCGTTGGAACTTTCCCCGCCGCTGGGACGGCCCCGATAGATCTCCAGACCATAGTAAATTTAATAAAAGACATGAGGGCTCAGAGTGAGTCCCAGGGGAAGGAATGTAGGGAAGGAATGAAGGGAATGAGTGATCGATTGGAGGAACAAATGGGACAAATGAAAAGTGGGTTGGAAAATAAAATGGAGTCCCAGGGGAAGGAATGGAGGAATGAAATAAAGGAAGGGAATGAACAATTGGAAGGAAAAATTGGGGAAATGGCACAGCAGCTGGGGGAACGAATTGATGGCATAGAAGGGAGAGTGCAAAACCAAATTACGGACAGACTGGGGAAATTTGAGGGTAAAGTAGAAACTCAAATGGGGGCACAGGAGAAGCCAAAGGTGGCAAAAATTGAATCGGAACGGGGGGAAGCTAGATTGGGAACAGGAGAGAGTACGGCCCATGCAGATGTGCACGGGGCTCAGGAGCCGGGAATGGCAAAATTGGGAATTGCACAGGGAATGGCAATTGAAGTAAATAGGGGGACTGCAGGTGCAGAGGTGGATGGGGAATGTCCACAGGTGGATGAGGAATGTGTACAGGTAGAGGGGGAAGGCCTGCAGGTAAACGTGGAGTGTCCACAGGTGAGCGGGGAAGGGAATTTGGAATGTGAGAGTTGTAATGGGGAATGTTTCCCACATTCTGGCCTGGTTGTTTATCGGGACCGTGTGGATGTCACAACACCCCAACCGGGGGATGAATTTGGAATTGTGCAGCACCAGGGCGGTGGTGCGGAGCAAGAGGGGGTAGAGTTTTTGGGGGTCCATGCGATAGAGCCGGACCGGGTATTTATTGGGGATATTGATCAAAGCCTGGCGGGGCCAGGAATGATTTCTAATGATGATGATGAGGATGATTTGATCCAGCGGCTGGAGACCTGTGACAGTCCCATGGAGGTAGAGCTTGTTCAGGCCCAAAGGAGTCTGGGGGAAGAGGTGAGTTGGTCCGAGGAGGTGGTTGGAATGACCGAGGGGACGCTCACTGTACACTGCTATTTGGAAACAGAGGCTCCAAAATTGGACAACCAGTTGGGGGAGTGTGTTGGCTCCGGGCTGGATTTGGATCTTGGAGGATCGGGAGATAGAGCTTCTGGAGATTTGGTCCCTGTAGGGAATTTGGATCAACTGCAGGGAGGGGCAGAACAACCGGTGGTAGAGGTTGTTCCCTGCAGCTGCGGTTTGGCAGTGGGAATGAAAATTTGTAAAAGAAAATTTAAAATAAAATTACAATGGGAAATTGATTTGGAGCAGCCATGGTGGGGATTGGTCCCCGGGCTGCGGGATTTGGACATGGAGAGGTCATGGGTGATGGCCTCGGGCAAAAGTTGCCCCTTTCAAAATTTGGGTATGCCGGCCAGCTGGGGGGCTGTGATGGCGAGATTTGGACGTGGGGTCCAGCCTTGGGTGTCGAGGTACGACCTGGGTCCCACGGGGGGTCTGGTGGAGTGTGGCGTCCCTTGTCCATCGGGGCGCCGTCCGAGCTGGTGGCTCGGGCCGGCAGGGTCACCGGACCCTGGTGGGGGTTAAGACCTCCAGAGGGGTCCGAGGTGGTTTCTCAAGCCTGGGTTGGCATTTATTGAGGACCACTAGGGGGAGGTGTTGTGGGTCGCGCTTTGGTGGTGGCACTGCGGACGGCCAACTTGGGACTGATGTGGTGACCACCCGGGCATGCGGCCTGGCACTCTCCTCCAGGGACTCTGGGACAACCAGCATGTGGTGACCTGGCATGGTGGTTGGTCTATGGACGCGGGTCAAACCGAATGGACGGGGATGGAGATAGCCTGCCGGACAACCATTGGGGCATCTGTGGAACGTGATGGTGTGAGTGACCTTCCACAGATGCTCCGTTATGATTTATGGACTCTCGGGTTGGGAAGAGAGCCATGGGGATGTGAATCGGGAGATGTGTAACGAGCCGAGCATATGGGCCATGCTCGGCTGGCATGTGTATGGCAAAGCATCCTTCTTTGGTGAGGTTAGTAAAATGTGACAAATGTTTAGCATGGGTAATCTGTGGGTTAGATGGAAATTTAAGGGTGGATTTTGAAATGCCATGGTGGACACTGTACAGTGACGCCATTATTGATCCAGGTGTGTAGACCAAAGTGTTGGAGGCTGTGATGAAATTAATAGGGTAGCAAGACACAGCTTTCAACTGGTTGCGGGGGCAACTGTGCTGATATTTGGGACGCGGGATGATGGGGATGTAGTTGTGTAGCCTGAGGGTCAACGTGGTGCTGTGCGTGTCCGAGGTGTGTGGACCATGTCTTCTGGGTGGGTCTCCTGGTGGAGCATGGCTGTTGACTGGACCTTGGTGTGGTCAAGTGTGGGTGAGCACTGGGGGGCTGCAGTTCTGTAGTCGGACTGGGGGATGATGGGGAGGTGCAGGGGACGTGGCTGTAGGGATGCCACGCACTGCGACCGTGCCCCCCAGGGCCGAGGTTGTGTGTGCGGTAGTGTGTGTTGTGGCAGCAAGTGCTCACCACATTGGCCAGCTGGGGCTGCTGCAGCTGTGTTCCTCGCAGGGGGGCCGAAGGATGGATGGTGGGTCGCGCCCTTATGGACACTCATGGGCCATGTTGGCGTTTTGACTGCTCACCTTGTCCCGGTGACCCTTGCACGGTAGAGGTGCAGAGCTGTCGTGGCCACAGGTAGTTGTGTAGTGATGATCACCGTTGGATGCGGATCCACATACCTGCCAGTGTAGTGGGGACAAAAGAGAAATTTGGAAGTATTTGGTAGGCCCAATGTGAAATTTTGGGAATTGTATGGGTGGATTGCACTTCGAACCTGACCAACCTGCAACTACCTGCACTTAAGGTGAGTGCTTTGAGGAGTACTGTCCCAGGCTTCAGGATTTGCTTTGGAAATTGGGGACATGTAAATTGGAGTTGGGAGGCGGGTGTGAGTGATGACATGGCCGGTGAGGGGATGGAATGGGAGCCACAGTGTCTTGTGGGTGGCGTATGTTTTTGTATTGTGGTTATGTGTTTTGATGTGGTCGTGAGAGTGGAACCTGGAGAGTGTGTGATGATTATTGGAGATAATGAGGGGTGATAATTGTGCTTTTGGAAATGTGCTTTTGGGAAGATGTGATGGTTTAAATGTGAACTGGGGGAATTTCACATGTAGCAGGCCATGGCAAGCCTTGTAACACCTTTTACACCATCTATGGAATTGTACTGAATTGTGCTGAGTTGTGTGGAGAATTGAATGGCAGTGGGGGAGGAAGTGTGTTTTGGGGTCTTGTGGGTGGGGAAGGTGTGTGTGTCCGCAGGTACAGAGCAAGCTCTGAGGAGCGATGCCTGCGGGCCCCCCTCTGCGGCAATTACCCCTGGCAGCCGGTGGTAACTGGAAATTGGAGCTCGTCGGTGGAGGGTCTGGTTGGGCGCCGCGGGGTGAGGAAGTCCCCCGGTGACCCGTGTTGCTGCGCGAAAGCAGGAGGCAAAGGAGCCTGGGGTGTGTGGAGACCCTCACCGGCGAGGTAACGGCGGAAAGGGGCTGTTGGGCTGTCATGGGGCCAAGAGGTAAAGGGGGGGGGGGGGCAATGAATTTGTAAGTCGGTTGACTTGTTTTTGGGACTGCGGGCACCACAGCCTGATGCGCCCCCACCATCTTTTGTGCGGTACCTCCCCGCTGCCTAGTTGAGGAATGCACACACACGTGAATGACATCAATGCCATGGTCCTGCAGGGGGTGTATTGGGAATAAGTGCTTTGTTGATTTTTGAAATGCCTTGATGACCTATGGAATGAGAATGAGTGGTTAAGGGGTCTGTGTTGCATGAATGTGGGCGAAATCCACCGAGCCGTGTCACTCACCTGTAACATCTGGACGGGGCCCGAGGAAATTTAGGGGGATGCATTGGGGATGGCCCCGCAGGTAAGGTTGAGTCTTGTGGCATCCACCGGGGGACGCGGTCTGTAGACCGGGGTATGTACAAAGGTTAGAGTTTTGAGTTTTGGAAAGATGGTTAAGTTTTGTGGTTAAGTTAGTGTTGTGTGTTGTTGTTTCCTCCCTCCACAGGAACAACGAAGAAGATGTACATACTTGCATGATGGTTAAGGGGTTCAGCATGTTAAGGAAGTGTAGGTAGGTAGTCCGACTCACTTCCCACAGCCCTTCCTGATCTATTTCGTAGGTTAATTAAGTGTGTGACAGTAAGTGTTAAGGCTGGAATGGTAGCCCTGCGGTGAACCTTGCAGGAGCTACGGTTCCAGGGGGGGGGCTGTGTTATGAATTTGGTAATGCAACATCTAGAGCTAGGTAGATCTGAATAGGTAGGTATTCGGCTGTCGTGACAGGGACTCTACATGTAATAAGTTATTGATGTCTAGGCGTTTGTCGGGGTAAGATGTATGAGTGTGGATCTACCTGGAGATTCGAGTGTTAAATAGTGAGGGATTAATGGTAACGCCCCTGTGAGTCTCACCTAGTAATCAAACCTTTGTCCTTTATGGCACTGCAAACCACATAAACATTAGTTAGGTCCTTAGCGCAACATTAAATAATCCCCTTTCCCTGACAAGGACTCCGTATTAAATTGACAGGAAACCAGGCCAAAAACACCGCCACGGCTGGCCGCCACCGTGTACCCCTCCAAAGGCCTACAAACCGGGCCGGCACGTGTTATGCCAGGACCGCAGGGTCGCGTAACGGGGGAGATGTTAGGAGTCGCATGCCGTAGAGGGCGTGACCGGCGAGTTGGGACCATATGATTGGCTGAGGAGTGCGCGAATGTGACGTCATCGGGGAGAGATATATGCGACGGTCGGACGCCATGTTCGCCAGTTGAGTTCGCCAGTTGAGTTCGCCAGTTGAGTCTCTCTGAGTTCGCCAGTTGAGTTGAGTTGCGATCTGATCTCGAGTCGTCCCAGTTCGTTGAACAGTTGAGTAGAGCGTCCCAGTTCGGTACCGGAGTGGCAGTTGAGAGAAGTGAGAGCTCGTGGCAGTTGACGGTTCGTGCCATTTTCTACAGTTCGTGACCACAGCTCGTTGCAGTTGGCAGTTGGCACTCGGCACTCAGCAGTTGGCAGTTGGCACTTGGTTTTTGGTTGCTTCGTGCAGCCCTGCGTTGGACCGACGAGGCCTGGTGGCGCTTGGAGGCGGAGGCAGAGGGCCGTGGAACTTGGAGCGAGGTGTGCGATCGGGCCGAAAGGAGCGGTGTTGGACGGCAGCCACAAGGACGACAAAGACAGATAAGCCCGAATCCGCGTACACTGTACACGACGTGACTTGTTATTTTCGTATTAATCTCCCTCGTTTGTGTTTGATATCAGTCGTGTGGGGACGTCCCGATTTAGTTATTAGTATTACCGGCGCGTGCTTTTTCACTGGCTTTACTTTTAATAATAAATCCTTATATTATTTTCTGTACATATTTGAACGCAGTTTCCTGGGTGTTTCATTTTAATAGATAAGGCTGCGGAGCCTTCGCTGCGTCCCGCCATTTCGCGCGTTGGTGTTGAACGTGAGTCCGCCATTGAGTTTTCGCCTCGGGAGTGTAAAGTCTCGCAATCGGTCATCCGTAACTGTGGTGTTAATCACGGTTACGCGACAATATGTAATGTACTGTTTAAAATCATAGTATGCTGTCATATATGTCATGCTTGCGGAGAATATCTGCTATAACAACTTACAACGACATCAATTATGTCTCATGAACCATTCATGTACACTCTGTGGTGACAAAAGTCATGTCATGATCAGAATAGTACGTATCATGTACGTCCATGTGAACTTGTTCCGGTTCATTTTTATTGAAATATATGTGATCTATCATTGTACCTCTATCTGTTGTTGCCTGGTTAATACATTGTTTGAATCCATAGCATTGCATGAGCTTTGTCAACTCTGTTTGTCTTTGGTTTGTCAAATCATCATTGAAGTCACCAAGTATGATTGTTGGCACATGTAATGGCATCAAATCAAGAAGACTACTTAGTTGTAGCAAGAAGGTTTTCATTGGGAATGATGGTTTCCTATAAACTACAGTAACAACAAAACGTGATTTCTGCGTTTCTAAAACTATCGCTTTTGACTCCAAGCCTTTCACAGATATCAGTTCTAGTTCTTTAGGTTGCAGATCAGTCAGAGCACATATCATCACTCCGTGTAAATTACCATGATCATGCATGCTTGGAATATTTTGTCTGAAAACTGTATATCCATATTTCTCAGCAAATTCATCAACATTATGATCATCTGTCAGATAGGTTTCAGTGAAACACATAACATCTGTTTCAGCTAAAATTTGATTTTCTCTATGACTCATCAGGTCTGCTAATTTCTCCAGGAAATAATGGATATTTAAGTGACCCACTGTTATCCAGTCAGGTTTGTGCAAGGTCAAAAGATTTAACTCTTCCATTGATAATGTATTAACACGCATTTCATTAATTTCATGTTCCAATTTATCATTAGCTTTTATTCCAGCTGAATCAAAGTCAAGTATATGCAAACCAAGCAGAGTCTTCACTCGACTGAATGCCACATATGCTTGTCCTTTTCCAAATCGTTTTGCACCCTTCATGCTGACAACAATTTCATCCACTGTGAGACCCTGACACTTATGAATTGTTACTGCCCAAGCCAGTGTAAGCGGGAATTGTCTTCTGGAGATTTGCGCTGCCTTCCTGTTTCCTTTTTCAAATTTCCCTTCGTGTCTTTTGATTGGAACTGCATTGGGATATCGGTCTTTCCACTGACTTCCAGAAATAGCACTTGTACCTACATTTTCGTTGTCAAATTTCACCAGAACTATAGCAACTCCTTTGTTTGTATTTTCTATGATACTTTCAACAGTTCCAATTACACCATTAACAAGTCCATCTCCAGTATCCACATTATATGTGAGCATCACTCGTGCACCAATTGCCAAAATGAGAGTCGTATGAAGACCAGCAGTTTCAGAACGTTTATGTGAAGTTGGTATTCTTTCCAAATTTAGTTGTCCTGTGCTGTCCGTTTTGTCATCTGATGCATGAATGTAAATACGCTGTTTAGGACTTGGTGCAAGTTTCTCCAATTTTGCCATATTCCTGTCATCAACATCACAGTTGAATGCAAATACGTGGAGTACATCGTGTGGGTAATTTGGATCATCTAAACTGATTTCTCTAGATTTCAATACATCCAGATCTCTATTTGTACATTTCCCAACTCTAACACGGCAAAGCAATTCTGCAAATGCACAGTCATCTTTCTGACGCATAACTTCATCCAACTCATGTATTTTGAACTCTTCTTTCCAGAGACAACCATTCAACCTTTCGACTGGATCACGTACAGGTTGATATATTTGTGACTGTCTCACTGGAGGAAGTTGATACAAATCTCCAACTGCAAGAATACACACATTACCAAAATATATTGAATCTCCAGTAACTCCTTTAATTTCCTCTAGACGCTTGTGGATGTTCAACAACATATCTGATCCAACCATGGAAATTTCATCAATGATAACCAAGTGCAGATGTTCCAGCTTGGATCGTAGAGAATTCAGTTTCTCAAATGACAGATGGTCACCTTCTTTCCCATACTTAGTTGTTCGGAGAAGCAGCGCTGAGTGAATGGTCATTCCTCCAATATTAAATGCAGCAACTCCTGTAGGAGCAGTCAACAACACCGTGACATCTGTTGGTTTTATCCCACCTGACAGTGCTAACAACTTTCTAGTGTCTGAATGTATCAGTTTTATCACATGACTTTTTCCAACACCACCAGGACCACTCAAGAAAAGTCTGTATGGTTTTACAGTTTTACCCTGTTTCATTGCTATTACGGCAGCTTTGCACCACTGTCTGTGATAAAAAACGATCTCTGCCTGTTTCACATTGAGTCTACGAATCATTTTTCGATATTCTGAGGGTGACATAAGCTCTCGGTCAGCTTCAGCTTGATAACGTGCTACAAGTTCTGATGTCTGGATACATTTTGGCCATTCAATCATGTTGGCATTTGCATCAAGATCTTCCTGGTCAATATCCCTCTCCACATCAATGTCTTCATTTATATCTTGCAAATTGTTATGCTCAGCACCGGGTGCAATGTTTGCCCATGCGTGTTCCGGTGGTCCATATTCTGCATGATCATGCATAGCTTGATCGATTAGTTCCAAATTTTGTGTGAATTTTGCCTCATTTTCACATATGGCATCAGCAACGGCAAAATAATGAGAAGCATAATCAGGAAAGCCTGCAGTCAGATCAAGATCCTCATTTCTCCATGGTAAATATAGCATCAGTTTTGCTCGATAGAAGTTACTGGAGTCTTTTTCAAAACTAAACTTTCTAAATCGAATTACTGCTTCACATCGACGTTTATGCATTGTTCCTTTGCCATCTTTCAACTTGATGTACTTCGGGAGTCTATCTCTGTCAGCTAATCCTGCCTGTTCTTGATCCATTTCTAATACCACAGGAACACTGTCATCTATCTCTTCACCTCTGTCACAATGACTAACCGTATAATTGGCAGCAAAATCAGCAAGGCACAGGTTTTCCAATATGTTAGGCCTTGAAGCATATCTTATGATGATGTTACTTTGGAATATATCCTCATCTCCATCATCCAGATCATCAAGCTCTTTTTGTGGTTTCAGCACAGCTGATCGTTCTGTTTTTGCATCAGTATTGACAAACAACACCTGTCTACTGAATTTCTTCATTGGCATTGACAAAATTCGATACACAGCTTCTTGTGCACTTACTTCACGATGGTTCAAGAATACTGATCCCACACGTCTCAACATTGTTTTGATGTCCTGATCTTTGTATTCTTTGCACACTTGTTTCAATAGCTCTCCTACACCTTTTTCATTCTTGGTCATGTAAGCAGCTACATACATAACACATGCATATGCATCAACAATGAACTGGATATCAATGTTTGCTTGCCATGCTTTCAATACAGTAGGATTGTATGGATTAACATTAACTTCAGAAGGGTTTCTCCTCAGCAGTATATGTTTGCCTTTCTCAGAAACTGGCAACGCATTTGCATAAAGTTCTTCTGGTACATTCGCCATATCCAACAGTTTTGTCATACTAACATTCTTTGGGGTACTTTCATCGGACAATACCTCTTTCACTTTGCTGAGAATACACTTGGCACTTTCCTTGACCAGTTTTGAATTATGTTCATCTGGTTCTCTGGCAATGATAGTTCTTGAACTCGGTGGTTTTGGGTATTTGAATCGACAACAACCCTTTTTTCTACAGTAAGACGAGTGACTATGGACTTGCAACCTTTCAACTAATGTGTGTAGCACAGGATCATCATCTGGCAGAGCACAAGATACATGTTTGTCCATGAAAGATGCAACAGCTTCATCAGATGCAACATCTAATTTTGGTGCATTTTTTACCCAAAGTAATGTGTGAGCATGAGGAGATCCACGAGCTTGAAATTCTATACGGATCACATAGTCAACAATCTCACCTAGCGGATGAGCATTCGATTTCAGTACATCTCTGAACAAAAGCTCTAATCTGTATTGAAACTGGCGTGCAGCAGTGACAGGGTTTGATCTCAACCACATTGATCTATCTGCAAATGACATAATTTTCACATCATCGTCACTCAGTATTGTACCATACTGTCGAGCTATTGTTTGAATTACATCAGGCCATTGCATGTCGGCAGCAGATACTGTGAAAAACCATGTAGGATTACCTACTTGTCGAACCATGGCGAGTACATCATAAAATACAGTTTGAAAGTAGGCCTGTGTCCCTCTAACATTCTTCAGGATTCTATATGCATGGTCAGATTGTATAAGTCTACTCATGTGTTCAACACTTTTCACCATACCAGCTGTGAGTCTTTTGCCACGAAAGTGTTTGCCACTAGCTCTACGAAACATGAAGTGATTGATATCACTCTGAACTTGTTTGCTTTCAGTAGCATATTGTGCACTAAGGAGATATTCAATTGATTTCGCAAATCGTCCATCTACATCAAGTAGTCTTTGGTTGAAGTATTTTCGTGGAGTTAAATGAATTGGTCGATCAGTTGTCAGTGCATTTGATCCATCTGGATATTTATCTGGATGTGACAATTCCTCAAAATTAGGATCACTCAGAAGTGGCATTGGCTTCTCGTTATCTCCTGGTGCAACACTTATCAATTTGTTTACTAATTCTGGATTTTCATTCATCATGCTGGTTTCATATGGCAAGCCGCAAACTTTAGAAGCTTCTTCAAAAGCATGCTCATCTTCAGCAACTAGTTCCTCATCAGAGTCATCACTTTCTGTGTTTTCCTTAGTCACAGTTGTCTTTCCATCACACGTTTCAGTCTCCAAAGATGATGCCACTCTACTCGTGTCAGACATATTAACATGTTTTTCAAGCACTTCGTCATTTGACAAGGATACACTTGTACCATCGCATACAGAGTATGGCTCAAACACAACATAGTGAGATTGACCAATCAATCCAAGATGAAATTCCTTATCACTGTGATATCTGGAACATACAGTGTGCATGGTAGAGCTTGACGTTGCATGAACATAAACAGTGAATGAAAACATATCTGCCAGTGCCTGTAGTGTTACGTGGTCTCCCCATTGATTTCCATATTGAACTTCATCAATGTACCTTATCCATTGCAACTCTCTTTGTGTTTCGATATCCTGTATTTCCCTAATAGCTCTATCATGTTCCGTTGGTTGCTCAGTATCAGCATTAGACAAATTTTCTGTTGCTATCCTGGCTGATATAAAGTCACGATAATTCTCAGCATTTGTGGTCATGAAATCAGCAACTTGTTCACGCAACAAAACTGGGTTACATGTAGTCACTCCTAGCCTGTCAAGGTGGTAACAAACAGAATAGAACATACAATTGCCATCACGTGGAACGTCAACAATATTCATCCTGTTTTTCCTAGCTAAGACATTCAACTTTGCATAGTCTGTCTGACAATGTTGTGGCAGATCTGACATTGATACATCAATCACAAATGTTGGTTGTTTTTCTTCTGAACAGCCCTGTGCTACACTTTCTGAACTATGGTCAGTAGAGCCAGGTGTTGATTGTGTTTCACACGAACTTTGTTTTCGTTTCTTCAAGCTAGGATCATCACAGCTAATTGCTTGCCAAAGCTCAACGTCATCATGTGCAGCATCACAGGCCCAGTTTTCATTGATTTCAATATTTGTGTAATGAGGGTTGTCTAACTTTAACCTGCGCAAAGCATTCAAAACTCTATCAGCATGTACATAATCATACATATAATGAGAGGAATGTTTCAGACTCCGTTTCAACTTCATGGGCACTATCTGTGATTCAGATGGCAATCGTGGGAACAGTTTACAAACAGCATCTAATTTTGATGGCACGTTAACTGCAGGACCATGTATACCATGTTGTTTTCCTCTTGGTAAACCAACCATTTTCATGAATGGGATTCTTTGCGATATCAATCTTAGTTCCAGCGCATTTAGGTCTTTCAGTTCACGTGGCTGTTGTTGTAGCGACAAGTTATTAGCCTTTGATTGTGCAGGCATTTTTCCTGTCTTCAGAGTCAAATCACATGTTCTACATATCCACTCTTGGCCATCATGCGACTTTAATCTATATGAAAGTACATCATTGAACAAACTGCTGGAACACTTCTTGTATCTATCTTCATTCAAGTGTATAACTGTCATTCTGTACATTAAACGGTGACATGAACAACATATATAATTTGCAGAATCCTTAACATTTTTCAAAAACTCTGAAATCACTGTTTCATTTTCTGGGATTATGTTAAACTTCACTTCTCTAATGATTCTCATTGATTTTTTCACATTTTCCTGTCTCAGTTTTCTCTTCTCTGGTGTTTCATTCTCACGAATGTGTTGCATTGAACTTTTCACTGTTCTCTGTCTTTTAACTCTCTTCTCTGTTGTTTCGTTTTCCCTTGATTCTGTATGTTTCTCTTGATCTGTGTTCTGCCTCAGTTTTCTCGTCTCTGGTGTTTCATTCTCACGAATGTGTTGCATTGAACTTTTCACTGTTCTCTGTCTTTTAACTCTCTTCTCTGTTGTTTCGTTTTCCCTTGATTCTGTATGTTTCTCTTGATCTGTGTTCTGCCTCAGTTTTGTCTTCTCCGGTGTTTCATTCTCACGAATGTGTTGCATTGAACTTTTCACTGTTCTCTGTCTTTTAACTCTCTTCTCTGTTGTTTCGTTTTCCCTTGATTCTGTATGTTTCTCTTGATCTGTGTTCTGCCTCAGTTTTGTCTTCTCCGGTGTTTCATTCTCACGAATGTGTTGCATTGAACTTTTCACTGTTCTCTGTCTTTTAACTCTCTTCTCTGTTGTTTCGTTTTCCCTTGATTCTGTATGTTTCTCTTGATCTGTGTTCTGCCTCAGTTTTGTCTTCTCCGGTGTTTCATTCTCACGAATGTGTTGCATTGAACTTTTCACTGTTCTCTGTCTTTTAACTCTCTTCTCTGTTGTTTCGTTTTCCCTTGATTCTGTATGTTTCTCTTGATCTGTGTTCTGCCTCAGTTTTCTCTTCTCTGGTGTTTCATTCTCACGTGATTTTCTCATTCTTAACTTAGACTCTGCTCTTCTTTGAGCAGTGCTTTTGCCTTTTGGTTTACCCATGATAAACTTCCGAATTTACAAAAAAATTGGAAGATATTTATATCGATGTGTGCTTAAAATGTAATTTGTGCAGTAAATCAACAAAATCAGACTTTATTTAAAGTCGGTTTTTTTCGTAACTTTTCGTTTTTCTTTAAACCTTTTGTTTAGGACAAAGATGATGTGAAATATGCTATGGATTTTGGTGACTTTTCTCTTTTTGATGAGGTGCGATGGAGTTTGATAATGGCAGGACCACACGTGATAACGATATGAAGAATGATACCAGGAACAGCACCTGAAAAGAGAAAAAAAACACAAATAAGAATATTTGTAAGTTTATATTAATTTCTGAATTGGTATTTATTTTACGACGTTTGGACGAAGGCAATTTTACCCGTCATCTAACGCCCTTGCATCGGGTGACACAATTGTGAATTCAGAATTCAGTAAACATGGTTCAGTAGGGAAAACCTCAATTTTTCAACCAGGATGAAAAACAAAACTTGCTTCATGCCGGGCCTGGGTTTGAACACACGGCCCTCCAGTTAGTCTGCTGTATCCGGTTTATAGGAAAATCAGATATGATTTCTTTCATTGCCCTATACCACAAACATGTTATACCTAATAATGAAGCCTGCAGAAGTAATGGTAACTTCGCCCCCAAAACTGTCATTTTAGATCATATAAACCACCCTAAAATTGGCCCTTTGGATCTGTACGAATGTGTAGCATTCGTACCATGTTCTGTCCCTTTGGATGATTCAACAGCACCCATACTGCTTGGGTACCTAGTAAGGTCCTAAACCTGCTACATGCATGATTAGAAAAGATGATCTTCGAGAAATGATAGAGTTTGAAATTCCAATGATAAAGTCCAATTTGAAGTTTCAGAAAATTCAAAAACAGACAAATTCCAAAAATTATCTACTACTTTGAGGGGAGGAGCCCATACAATCAGTGTAACAAGTATTGAAAGAATCCACAATGAGCTCTTTGAGAAGATACACTTTGAAAAAAGTTGATAAGACACCGGCAGACAGATGACAGACGATGCCGGACGAATGAGTATCGGAAAAGCTCTGCTGACTATCACCACAGCAGATCTAAAAACTCTCACCAAAGTCAGCAGGTGATGTCAAGCGTTCGGCAAACAACTGTTCGGCAAACAAGTACAAAACTGCATCTGCAAAGAAAAAGTGAATATTCTCATCACCAAAAAACAATATTTTCCATTAAGATCAACATTGAAACAATTGAACTAATCATTCAAGCAGTTCCAACCGCTTGAATATTATTTACACAACTGTATTTATTTGCAAATCGCAGATGTAACTTTTGAGATATCAATTAGCTATTTCATAGGTATATTTATACGACAGGGGAACTAAAAATATAACATACAAGCATAGACACATTCAAAGTACATCGCCCCCACTTCAAATAAATAAATATCCTCCAGCGCGGCATTGCCGGGGCACCTTCGGCCTTCGGCGCCCGACAATACCGCTGTGCAGCTCATAGACACTGTGTTGGGAGGGGGCGATGGACAACATATCCTTTGGCGTCCGCTGATGCTGCACCGCGTGCATTGTGTACAAATGCACTTCTGAGGTAAATGTGCACAAATAATACTTCGGAGAGTGACATCGGCGGGCAATGAGATATCGTGTTATATATCGATTTTAGCCCGACAACTCAATGGTGAAAAATCACTTTAAAATTATCTGATCCGGATCCGGATTCGAAACGTCATCAAAATTGAATCACTTCTTTCTTGTCAGACACCCAACCAGTCCACCAAGTTTCGTCCAAATCTGTCCACAACATTTTGAGATATCCCGCTATGTATCGTTTTTGGCCCTATCTCCCAATAGTGAAGAATCACTTAAAAAATGATAGCAGCCGGATCCGGATCTTCACCAAAATCGAATCATTTCGTCCTTGTCATATATGACATATGCTACCTCTCCGACAGATTCCGTCCAAATCCGCCCACAACTTTTTGAGATATCTTGTTCACAGACAAACAGACAAACAGACATGGGTAACACAGACACAGATACATAACACATCCTTCACCCACCTTCGATAGCAGGGGTAAATATGATTTATGGGTGAATATAATTTATGGGTAAATATGAATTATGAGTGAATGTTATGCCAGTAAATATGGGTAAATATGGCTAAATATCATGCAAGTGACCAAGCGGCGTGTGGGGGAGGGGGGGGGGAGAGGGTGGAGGGGTTGTGGGGAGGGTGAGGGAAGATTTGTAATCGCATCTTTTTGAACTTCTGAATGAAGTGAATGTGTATAAAAAAAGCTTTTCTAAGGTGAATGTGTATTTAAAAAAAGCTTTTCTAAGGTGAATGTGTATAAAAAAAGCTTTTCTAAGGTGAATGTGTATTAAAAAAAGCTTTTCTAAGGTGAATGTGTATTAAAAAAAAGCTTTTCTAAGGTGAATGTGTATTAAAAAAAGCTTTTCTAAGGTGAATGTGTATTTAAAAAAAGCTTTTCTAAGGTGAATGTGTATATAAAATCTCAGTCTCACAATTTCCTCGCGTGCTTTAGTAACGAGCTCCACCAGGGTTAAGACCGAGTGTCTCAGTAACGTCCTTTCCGGCGTCACCATAGCTACGACTGGGTGGTGTCAGCAACGTCATTTCCGGCGTCACGGTCACGTGCACCAGCGTTTTGCCTCGTCCGGGGCGGGGTGTAATCGATTTGCGTTTCCATGTATAATGCCAGAGCCCGAGGCTGCGTTATCCAAAATATGATGAACGAGAACGGCACTTGGAACAACGCCCCCGCCAGGCTAAGCAGTTTATGTTTGTATGCACTGATAGACCAGATCTGGATTCGGACCTGAACCAAAATCGAATCGGCTTGTTCCTGTTGAGAAAAAATTGAGACATGGCTCATTGTAAAGAACTCTCCATGGGGAATAAAATATGTTAATGATGACGTCATCAGTCACGTGGTCGGCCGCCATCTTGGAAAAACGGCAAAACTTTGCACCTCCATATCTCTGAAAGTACTGAATAGAAAAAATTGAGACATGGCTCATTGTAAAGAACTCTCCATGGGGAATAAAATATGTGAATGCTGACGTCATCAGTCACGTGGTCGGCCGCCATCTTGGAAAAACCGAAAAACGTAGCACCTCCATATCTCTGAAAGTACTGAATAGAAAAAATTGAGGTATGGCTCATTGTAAAGAACTCTCCATGGGGAATAAAATATGTTAATGATGACGTCATCGGCCATGTGGTTCGGCCGCCATATTTGTCCTAAATGGCTGATAAAAAAGTACATTCCGGCAAGTCCTCGGTCTCTGACCGATTTTTCATTACTTGCTGGAAAAAATTTTCCGGCAAGTATGTTGATCTGTTCGTTTGTCTGTTTGTCTGTCTGTCTGTCTGTCTGTTTGCAGCACTGTGTCTACACCGTTGCACGGAGAATCGCCAAACTTTGCACACATATTGGTCTTGCCCTGGAATAGACTGTGCCCAATTGATGACGTCATCGGTGACGTGGTTCGGCCGCCATCTTGGAAAAACCGAAAAAATTGGCACCTCTATATCTCCGAAAGTACTGTACAGAAAAAATTGAGACATGGCTCATTGTAAAGAACTCTCCATGGGGAATAAAATATGTTACTGATGACGTCATATGTCACGTGGTCGGCCGCCATCTTGGAAAAACGGCAAAATTTGCACCACTATAGCTCCAAAAGTGGTGAACAGAAAAAAGTGAGACATGGCTCATTGGAAAGAACTCTCCAGGGGGAATAAAATATGTTAATGATGACGTCATCATTCACGTGGTTCTGCCGCCATCTTGGAAAATCCGAAAAACTTTGCACCTCCATATCTCCGAAGGTGCTGAATAGAAAAAATTGAGACATGGCTCATTGGAAAGAACTCTCCATGGGGAATAAAATATGTTAATGATGACGTCATCGGTCACGTGGTTCGGCCGCCATCTTGGAAAATCCGAAAAACGTTGCACCTCTATCTCCAAAAGTGCTGAACAGAAAAAATTGAGACATGGCTCATTGTAAAGAACTCTCCGTGGGGAATAAAATATGTTGATGATGTCATCGGTCAGGTGGTTCAGCCGCCATATTTGTCCTAAATGGCCGATAAAAAAGTAAATTCCGGCAAGTCCTCGGTCTCTGACCGATTTTTCATTTGTCTGTCTGTTTGTCTGTTTGTCTGTTTGCAGCACTACGTCTACACCGTTGCACGTAGAATCGCCAAACTTTGCACACGTATTTGTCTTGCCCTCTAATATATTGTGCCCAAACGATGACGTCATCGGTCACGTGGTTCGGCCGCCATCTTGGAAAAACCGAAAAACGTTGCACCTCTATATCTCCAAAAGTAATTAACAGACAAAATCGAGACATGGCTCATTGTAAATAATTCTCCATGGGGAATAAAATATGTTAATGATGACGTCATCGGTCACGTGGTTCGACCGCCATCTTGGAAAAACGGCAAAACTTTGCACCACTATATCTCCAAAAGTGCTGAACAGAAAAAATTGAGACATGGCTCATTGTAAAGAACTCTCCATGGGGAATAAAATATGTAAATGATGACGTCATCAGTCACGTGGTTCGGGCGCCATCTTGGAAAAACGGCAAAACGTTGCGCCACTATATCTCCAAAAGTGCTGAACAGAAAAAATTGAGACATGGCTCATTGTAAAGAACTCTCCATGGGGAATAAAATATGTTAATGATGACGTCATATGTCACGTGGTCGGCCGCCATCTTGGAAAAACGGCAAAAATTTGCACCACTATATCTCCAAAAGTGCTGAACAGAAAAAATTGAGACATGGCTCATTGTAAAGAACTCTCCATGGGGAATAAAATATGTTAATGATGACGTCATCAGTCACGTGGTCGGCCGCCATCTCGGAAAAACCGAAAAACTTAGCACCTCCATATCTCCGAAAGTGCTGAATAGAAAAAATTGAGACATGGCTCATTGTAAAGAACTCTCCATGGGGAACAAAATATGTTAATGATGATGTCATCGGTCACGTGGTTCGGCCGCCATCTTGGAAAAACCGAAAAACTCTGCACCTCCACATCTCCAAAAGTCCTGAATAGAAAAAATTGAGGTATGGCTCATTGTAAAGAACTCTCCATGGGGAATAAAATATGTTAATGATGACGTCATCGGTCACGTGGTTCGGCCGCCATATTTGTCCTAAATGGCCGATAAAAAAGTACATTCCGGCAAGTCCTCGGTGTCTGACCGATTTTTCATTACTTGCCGGAAAAATTTTCTGGCAAGTATGTTGATCTGTTCGTTACTTGCCGGAAAAATTTTTCCGGCAAGTATGTTGATCTGTTCGTTTGTTACTTGCCGGAACAATTTCCGGCAAGTATGTTGATCTGTTCGTTTGTTTGTCTGGCTGTTTGTCTGTCTGTTTGCAGCACTGCGTCTACACCGTTGCACGTAGAATCGCCAAACTTTGCACACATATTGGTCTTGCCCTGGAATAGACTGTGCCCAATTGATGACGTCATTGGTCACGTGGTTCGGCCGCCATCTTGGAAAAATTTTGCACCTCTATATCTGTCAAAGTGCTGAACAGAAAAAATTGAGACATGGCTCATTGTAAAGAACTCTCCATGGAGAATAAAATATGTTAATGATGACGTCATCAGTCCCGTGGTTCGGCCGCCATCTTGGAAAAACCGAAATTTTTTGCACCTCCATATCTCCAAAAGCACTGAATGGAAAAAATTGAGACATGGCTCATTGTAAAGAACTCTCCATGGGGAATAAAATATGTTAATGATGACGTCATATGTCACGTGGTCGGCTGCCATCTTGGAAAAACGGCAAAACTTTGCACCACTATATCTCCAAAAGTGCTGAACAGAGAAAATTGAGACATGGCTCATTGTAAAGAACTCTCCATGGGGAATAAAATATGTTAATGATGACGTCATCAGTCACGTGGTTCGGCCGCCATCTAGGAAAAACCGAAAAATTTTGCACCTCCATATGTTCGGAAGTGCTGAATAGAAAACATTGAGACATGGCTCATTGTAAAGAACTCTCCACGGGGAATAAAATATGTTAATGATGACATCATCGGTCACGTGGTTCGGCCGCCATATTTGTCCTAAATGGCCGATAATAAAGTAAATTCCGGCAAGTCCTCGGTCTCTGACCGATTTTTCATTACTTGCCGGAACAATTTCCGGCAAGTATGTTGATCTGTTCGTTTGTTTGTCTGTCTGTTTGTCTGTCTGTTTACAGCACTGCGTCTACACCGTTGCACGTAGAATCGCCAAACTTTGCACACATATTGGTCTTGCCCTGGAATAGACTGTGCCCAATTGATGACGTCATTGGTCACGTGGTTCGGCCGCCATCTTGGAAAAATTTTGCACCTCTATATCTCCGAAAGTGCTGAACAGAAAAAATTGAGACATGGCTCATTGTAAAGAACTCTCCATGGAGAATAAAATATGTTAATGATGACGTCATCAGTCCCGTGGTTCGGCCGCCATCTTGGAAAAACCGAAAATTTTTGCACCTCCATATCTCCAAAAGCACTGAATGGAAAAGATTGAGACATGGCTCATTGTAAAGAACTCTCCATGGGGAATAAAATATGTTAATGATGACGTCATATGTCACGTGGTCGGCTGCCATCTTGGAAAAACGGCAAAACTTTGCACCACTATATCTCCAAAAGTGCTGAACAGAGAAAATTGAGACATGGCTCATTGTAAAGAACTCTCCATGGGGAATAAAATATGTTAATGATGACGTCATCAGTCACGTGGTTCGGCCGCCATCTTGGAAAAACCGAAAAATTTTGCACCTCCATATGTTCGGAAGTGCTGAATAGAAAACATTGAGACATGGCTCATTGTAAAGAACTCTCCACGGGGAATAAAATATGTTAATGATGACATCATCGGTCACGTGGTTCGGCCGCCATATTTGTCCTAAATGGCCGATAATAAAGTAAATTCCGGCAAGTCCTCGGTCTCTGACCGATTTTTCATCTGTCTGTCTGTCTGTCTGTCTGTCTGTCTGTCTGTTTGTCTGTTTGTCTGTTTGCAGCACTGCGTCTACACCGTTGCACGTAGAATCGCCAAACTTTGCACACATATGGGTCTTGCCCTGGAATAGACTGTGCCCAATTGATGACGTCATCGGTGACGTGGTTCGGCCGCCATCTTGGAAAAACCGAAAAACTTTGCACCTCTATATCTCCGAAAGTACTGAACAGAAAAAATTGAGACATGGCTCATTGTAAAGAACTCTCCATGGGGAATAAAATATGTAAATGATGATGTCATCAGTCACGTGGTTCGGTCGCCATCTTGGAAAAACGGCAAAACGTTGCGCCACTATATCTCCAAAAGTGCTGAACAGAAAAAATTGAGACATGGCTCATTGTAAAGAACTCTCCATGGGGAATAAAATATGTTAATGATGACGTCATATGTCACGTGGTCGGCCGCCATCTTGGAAAAACCGAAAAATTTAGCACCTCCATATCTCCGAAAGTGCTGAATAGAAAAAATTGAGACATGGCTCATTGTAAAGAACTCTCCATGGGGAATAAAATATGTTAATGATGATGTCATTGGTCACGTGGATCGGCCGCCATCTTGGAAAAACCGAAAACCTCTGCACCTCCACATCTCCAAAAGTGCTGAATAGAAAAAATTGAGACATGGCTCATTGTAAAGAACTCTCCATGGGGAATAAAATATGTTAATGATGACGTCATCGGTCACGTGGTTCGGCCGCCATATTTGTCCTAAATGGCCGATAAAAAAGTACATTCCGGCAAGTCCTCGGTCTCTGACCGATTTTTCATTACTTGCCGGAAAAATTTTCCGGCAAGTATGTTGATCTGTTCGTTTGTTTGTCTGTCTGTCTGTTTGTCTGTCTGTTTGTCTGTCTGTTTGTCTGTTTGCAGCACTGCGTCTACACCGTTGCACGGAGAATCGCCAAACTTTGCACACATAATGGTCTTGCCCTCTAATATACTGTGCCTCAATGATGACGTCATCAGTGACGTGGTTCGGCCGCCATCTTGGATAAACCGAATAAATTTGCACCTCTATATCTCCGAAAGTACTGAACAGAAAAAATTGAGACATGGCTCATTGTAAAGAACTCTCCATGGGGAATAAAATATGTTAATGATGACGTCATATGTCACGTGGTCGGCCGCCATCTTGGAAAAACGGCAAAAATTTGCACCACTATATCTCCAAAAGTGCTGAACAGAAAAAATTGAGACATGGCTCATTGTAAAGAACTCTCCATGGGGAATAAAATATGTAAATGATGACGTCATCAGTCACGTGGTTCGGTCGCCATCTTGGAAAAACGGCAAATCGTTGCGCCACTATATCTCCAAAAGTGCTGAACAGAAAAAATTGAGACATGGCTCATTGGAAAGAACTCTCCATGGGGAATAAAATATGTTAATGATGACGTCATATGTCACGTGGTCGGCCGCCATCTTGGAAAAACGGCAAAACTTTGCACCACTATATCTCCAAAAGTGCTGAACAGAATAATTGAGACATGGCTCATTGTAAAGAACTCTCCATGGGGAATAAAATATGTTAATGATGACGTCATCAGTCACGTGGTCGGCCGCCATCTTGGAAAAACGGCAAAACTTTGCACCACAAAATCTCCAAAAGTGCTGAACAGAAAAAATTGAGACATGGCTCATTGTAAAGAACTCTCCATGGGGAATAAAATATGTTAATGATGACGCCATCGGTCACGTGGTTCGGCCGCCATCTTGGAAAAATGGGAAAACTTTGCACCTCAACATCTCCGAAAGTGCTGAAATGAAAAAATTGAGACATGGCTCATTGTAAAGAACTCTCCATGGGGAATAAAATATGTTAATGATGACGTCATATGTCACGTGGTCGGCCGCCATCTTGGAAAAACGGCAAAACTTTGTTCCACTGTATCTCCAAAAGTGCTGAACAGATAAAATTGAGACATGGCTCATTGTAAAGAACTCTCCATGGGGAATAAAACATGTTAATGATGACGTCATCGGTCAAGTGCTTCTGCCGCCAGCTTGGAAAATCCGAAAAACTTTGCACCTCCATATCTCCAAAAGTGCTGAATAGAAAAAATTGAGACATGGCTCCTTGTAAAGAACTCTCCATGGGGAATAAAATATGTTCATGATGACGTCATCGGTCACGTGGTTCAGCCGCCATCTTTGAAAAACCAAAAAACCTTGCACCTCGATATCTCCAAAAGTGCTGAATAGAAAAAATTGAGACATGGCTCATTGTAAAGAACTCTCCATGGGGAATAAAATATGTTAATGATGACGTCATAGGTGCCTCCCTTATGACGTCATAATTGCATTTAACTCTGTCTGCAATATAACAGATGTTCTCAGCTTCATCAGTCGTAATTTCTTTGTAATCGTTGATCCAAACACCACTCATTTTGGTATTTAACTAAAAACAAGTCACATCCAGGAATCAAGATCGACCTGACAAAGAACAATACTAGAGATACTTTCTGACCAGTTTCAGCCATTCTAGAATGTCATTGAACTTTCAACTGAGTCGATTGAATGTTATGAAGGCTGTGTCCACTAGCACTGAGGAGAAAATCAAAGGTTGTGAAGAGTAAGATCACACAAGTGCATTATATGCAAGATGAGATACTATCTTTAATACAGATGCTCAGAACACATGTGCACAACATACTACTCTGTACCAGAAATGTGAACCAAGATATTGAGTGTATGTCAAAACCATATTCTGATTCCCACCGAACTAAAATCACCATGCTGGACGTGTAAAATGTAAATCACATGATATAAAATCACAAATGATGTAAAATCACAAACTCATTTTCAGGTATTTTAACAAAGGGTAGTCAACATTGTACAACACTAATCAAGTCACATACAGTATAGTATCACACCAGAGGTCATTGGTGTTACAAGATTCAGATGACGAGATCATTCACTGGTCATGATTGACACCATTGGGTTTAGCAGTTCTAGAGAATTTGATATAGCTTCTGATGAAGAAGTGTATCCAATTTGAAGTGTTGCTGTTCATGTATTTTGAACTCATCTTTCCAGAGACAACCATTCAACCTTTATTGGTTCACATACAGGTTGATAGACTTGTGACTGTCTCACTGGAGGAAGTTCACATGTATCAATATTTAATTACTGATGTTAATTACAATCAGGTAAATATTTGATAATGTAGCTCTGTCTGGGCTAAGATATGTAATGTACTATTTGAAATCATAGTATGCTGTCATATATGTCATGCTTGCGGAGAATATCTGCTATAACAACTTACAACGACATCAATTATGTCTCATGAACCATTCATGTACACTCTGTGGTGACAAAAGTCATGTCATGATCAGAATAGTACGTATCATGCACGTCCATGTGAACTTGTTCCGGTTCATTTTTATTGAAATATATGTGATCTATCATTGTACCTCTATCTGTTGTTGCCTGGTTAATACATTGTTTGAATCCATAGCATTGCATGAGCTTTGTCAACTCTGTTTGTCTTTGGTTTGTCAAATCATCATTGAAGTCACCAAGTATGATTGTTGGCACATGTAATGGCATCAAATCAAGAAGACTACTTAGTTGTAGCAAGAAGGTTTTCATTGGGAATGATGGTTTCCTATAAACTACAGTAACAACAAAACGTGATTTCTGCGTTTCTAAAACTATCGCTTTTGACTCCAATCCTTTCACAGATATCAGTTCTAGTTCTTTAGGTTGCAGATCAGTCAGAGCACATATCATCACTCCGTGCAAATTACCATGATCATGCATGCTTGGAATATTTTGTCTGAAAACTGTATATCCATATTTCTCAGCAAATTCATCAACATTATGATCATCTGTCAGATAGGTTTCAGTGAAACACATAACATCTGTTTCAGCTAAAATTTGATTTTCTCTATGACTCATCAGGTCTGCTAATTTCTCCAGGAAATAATGGATATTTAAGTGACCCACTGTTATCCAGTCAGGTTTGTGCAAGGTCAAAAGATTTAACTCTTCCATTGATAATGTATTAACACACATTTCATTAATTTCATGTTCCAATTTATCATTAGCTTTTATTCCAGCTGAATCGAAGTCAAGTATATGCAAACCAAGCAGAGTCTTCACTCGACTGAATGCCACATATGCTTGTCCTTTTCCAAATCGTTTTGCACCCTTCATGCTGACAACAATTTCATCCACTGTGAGACCCTGACACTTATGAATTGTTACTGCCCAAGCCAGTGTAAGCGGGAATTGTCTTCTGGAGATTTGCGCTGCCTTCCTGTTTCCTTTTTCAAATTTCCCTTCGTGTCTTTTGATTGGAACTGCATTGGGATATCGGTCTTTCCACTGACTTCCAGAAATAGCACTTGTACCTACATTTTCGTTGTCAAATTTCACCAGAACTATAGCAACTCCTTTGTTTGTATTTTCTATGATACTTTCAACAGTTCCAATTACACCATTAACAAGTCCATCTCCAGTATCCACATTATATGTGAGCATCACTCGTGCACCAATTGCCAAAATGAGAGTCGTATGAAGACCAGCAGTTTCAGAACGTTTCTGTGAAGTTGGTATTCTTTCCAAATTTAGTTGTCCTGTGCTGTCCGTTTTGTCATCTGATGCATGAATGTAAATACGCTGTTTAGGACTTGGTGCAAGTTTCTCCAATTTTGCCATATTCCTGTCATCAACATCACAGTTGAATGCAAATACGTGGAGTACATCGTGTGGGTAATTTGGATCATCTAAACTGATTTCTCTAGATTTCAATACATCCAGATCTCTATTTGTACATTTCCCAACTCTAACACGGCAAAGCAATTCTGCAAATGCACAGTCATCTTTCTGACGCATAACTTCATCCAACTCATGTATTTTGAACTCTTCTTTCCAGAGACAACCATTCAACCTTTCGACTGGATCACGTACAGGTTGATATATTTGTGACTGTCTCACTGGAGGAAGTTGATACAAATCTCCAACTGCAAGAATACACACATTACCAAAATATATTGAATCTCCAGTAACTCCTTTAATTTCCTCTAGACGCTTGTGGATGTTCAACAACATATCTGATCCAACCATGGAAATTTCATCAATGATAACCAAGTGCAGATGTTCCAGCTTGGATCGTAGAGAATTCAGTTTCTCAAATGACAGATGGTCACCTTCTTTCCCATACTTAGTTGTTCGGAGAAGCAGCGCTGAGTGAATGGTCATTCCTCCAATATTAAATGCAGCAACTCCTGTAGGAGCAGTCAACAACACCGTGACATCTGTTGGTTTTATCCCACCTGACAGTGCTAACAACTTTCTAGTGTCTGAATGTATCAGTTTTATCACATGACTTTTTCCAACACCACCAGGACCACTCAAGAAAAGTCTGTATGGTTTTACAGCTTTACCCTGTTTCATTGCTATTATGGCAGCTTTGCACCACTGTCTGTGATAAAAAACGATCTCTGCCTGTTTCACATTGAGTCTACGAATCATTTTTCGATATTCTGAGGGTGACATAAGCTCTCGGTCAGCTTCAGCTTGATAACGTGCTACAAGTTCTGATGTCTGGATACATTTTGGCCATTCAATCATGTTGGCATTTGCATCAAGATCTTCCTGGTCAATATCCCTCTCCACATCAATGTCTTCATTTATATCTTGCAAATTGTTATGCTCAGCACCGGGTGCAATGTTTGCCCATGCATGTTCCGGTGGTCCATATTCTGCATGATCATGCATAGCTTGATCGATTAGTTCCAAATTTTGTGTGAATTTTGCCTCATTTTCACATATGGCATCGGCAACGGCAAAATAATGAGAAGCATAATCAGGAAAGCCTGCAGTCAGATCAACATCCTCATTTCTCCATGGTAAATATAGCATCAGTTTTGCTCGATAGAAGTTACTGGAGTCTTTTTCAAAACTAAACTTTCTAAATCGAATTACTGCTTCACATCGACGTTTATGCATTGTTCCTTTGCCATCTTTCAACTTGATGTACTTCGGGAGTCTATCTCTGTCAGCTAATCCTGCCTGTTCTTGATCCATTTCTAATACTACAGGAACACTGTCATCTATCTCTTCACCTCTGTCACAATGACTAACCGTATAATTGGCAGCAAAATCAGCAAGGCACAGGTTTTCCAATATGTTAGGCCTTGAAGCATATCTTATGATGATGTTACTTTGGAATATATCCTCATCTCCATCATCCAGATCATCAAGCTCTTTTTGTGGTTTCAGCACAGCTGATCGTTCTGTTTTTGCATCAGTATTGACAAACAACACCTGTCTACTGAATTTCTTCATTGGCATTGACAAAATTCGATACACAGCTTCTTGTGCACTTACTTCACGATGGTTCAAGAATACTGATCCCACACGTCTCAACATTGTTTTGATGTCCTGATCTTTGTATTCTTTGCACACTTGTTTCAATAGCTCTCCTACACCTTTTTCATTCTTGGTCATGTAAGCAGCTACATACATAACACATGCATATGCATCAACAATGAACTGGATATCAATGTTTGCTTGCCATGCTTTCAATACAGTAGGATTGTATGGATTAACATTAACTTCAGAAGGGTTTCTCCTCAGCAGTATATGTTTGCCTTTCTCAGAAACTGGCAACGCATTTGCATAAAGTTCTTCTGGTACATTCGCCATATCCAACAGTTTTTTCATACTAACATTCTTTGGGGTACTTTCATCGGACAATACCTCTTTCACTTTGCTGAGAACACACTTGGCACTTTCCTTGACCAGTTTTGAATTTTGTTCATCTGGTTCTCTGGCAATGATAGTTCTTGAACTCGGTGGTTTTGGGTATTTGAATCGACAACAACCCTTTTTTCTACAGTAAGACGAGTGACTATGGACTTGCAACCTTTCAACTAATGTGTGTAGCACAGGATCATCATCTGGCAGAGCACAAGATACATGTTTGTCCATGAAAGATGCAACAGCTTCATCAGATGCAACATCTAATTTTGGTGCATTTTTTACCCAAAGTAATGTGTGAGCATGAGGAGATCCACGAGCTTGAAATTCTATACGGATCACATAGTCAACAATCTCACCTAGCGGATGAGCATTCGATTTCAGTACATCTCTGAACAAAAGCTCTAATCTGTATTGAAACTGGCGTGCAGCAGTGACAGGGTTTGATCTCAACCACATTGATCTATCTGCAAATGACATAATTTTCACATCATCGTCACTCAGTATTGTACCATACTGTCGAGCTATTGGTTGAATTACATCAGGCCATTGCATGTCGGCAGCAGATACTGTGAAAAACCATGTAGGATTACCTACTTGTCGAACCATGGCGAGTACATCATAAAATACAGTTTGAAAGTAGGCCTGTGTCCCTCTAACATTCTTCAGGATTCTATATGCATGGTCAGATTGTATAAGTCTACTCATGTGTTCAACACTTTTCACCATACCAGCTGTGAGTCTTTTGCCACGAAAGTGTTTGCCACTAGCTCTACGAAACATGAAGTGATTGATATCACTCTGAACTTGTTTGCTTTCAGTAGCATATTGTGCACTAAGGAGATATTCAATTGATTTCGCAAATCGTCCATCTACATCAAGTAGTCTTTGGTTGAAGTATTTTCGTGGAGTTAAATGAATTGGTCGATCAGTTGTCAGTGCATTTGATCCATCTGGATATTTATCTGGATGTGACAATTCCTCAAAATTAGGATCACTCAGAAGTGGCATTGGCTTCTCGTTATCTCCTGGTGCAACACTTATCAATTTGTTTACTAATTCTGGATTTTCATTCATCATGCTGGTTTCATATGGCAAGCCGCAAACTTTAGAAGCTTCTTCAAAAGCATGCTCATCTTCAGCAACTAGTTCCTCATCAGAGTCATCACTTAATGTGTTTTCCTTAGTCACAGTTGTCTTTCCATCACACGTTTCAGTCTCCAAAGATGATGCCACTCTACTCGTGTCAGACATATTAACATGTTTTTCAAGCACTTCGTCATTTGACAAGGATACACTTGTACCATCGCATACAGAGTATGGCTCAAACACAACATAGTGAGATTGACCAATCAATCCAAGATGAAATTCCTTATCACTGTGATATCTGGAACATACAGTGTGCATGGTAGAGCTTGACGTTGCATGAACATAAACAGTGAATGAAAACATATCTGCCAGTGCCTGTAGTGTTACGTGGTCTCCCCATTGATTTCCATATTGAACTTCATCAATGTACCTTATCCATTGCAACTCTCTTTGTGTTTCGATATCCTGTATTTCCCTGATAGCTCTATCATGTTCCGTTGGTTGCTCAGTATCAGCATTAGACAAATTTTCTGTTGCTATCCTGGCTGATATAAAGTCACGATAATTCTCAGCATTTGTGGTCATGAAATCAGCAACTTGTTCACGCAACAAAACTGGGTTACATGTAGTCACTCCTAGCCTGTCAAGGTGGTAACAAACAGAATAGAACATACAATTGCCATCACGTGGAACGTCAACAATATTCATCCTGTTTTTCCTAGCTAAGACATTCAACTTTGCATAGTCTGTCTGACAATGTTGTGGCAGATCTGACATTGATACATCAATCACAAATGTTGGTTGTTTTTCTTCTGAACAGCCCTGTGCTACACTTTCTGAACTATGGTCAGTAGAGCCAGGTGTTGATTGTGTTTCACACGAACTTTGTTTTCGTTTCTTCAAGCTAGGATCATCACAGCTAATTGCTTGCCAAAGCTCAATGTCATCATGTGCAGCATCACAGGCCCAGTTTTCATTGATTTCAATATTTGTGTAATGAGGGTTGTCTAACTTTAACCTGCGCAAAGCATTCAAAACTCTATCAGCATGTACATAATCATACATATAATGAGAGGAATGTTTCAGACTCCGTTTCAACTTCATGGGCACTATCTGTGATTCAGATGGCAATCGTGGGAACAGTTTACAAACAGCATCTAATTTTGATGGCACGTTAACTGCAGGACCATGTATACCATGTTGTTTTCCTCTTGGTAAACCAACCATTTTCATGAATGGGATTCTTTGCGATATCAATCTTAGTTCCAGCGCATTTAGGTCTTTCAGTTCACGTGGCTGTTGTTGTAGCGACAAGTTATTAGCCTTTGATTGTGCAGGCATTTTTCCTGTCTTCAGAGTCAAATCACATGTTCTACATATCCACTCTTGGCCATCATGCGACTTTAATCTATATGAAAGTACATCATTGAACAAACTGCTGGAACACTTCTTGTATCTATCTTCATTCAAGTGTATAACTGTCATTCTGTACATTAAACGGTGACATGAACAACATATATAATTTGCAGAATCCTTAACATTTTTCAAAAACTCTGAAATCACTGTTTCATTTTCTGGGATTATGTTAATCTTCACTTCTCTAATGATTCTCATTGATTTTTTCACATTTTCCTGTCTCAGTTTTCTCTTCTCTGGTGTTTCATTCTCACGAATGTGTTGCATTGAACTTTTCACTGTTCTCTGTCTTTTAACTCTCTTCTCTGTTGTTTCATTTTCCCTTGATTCTGTATGTTTCTCTTGATCTGTGTTCTGCCTCAGTTTTCTCTTCTCTGTTGTTTCGTTTTCCCTTGATTCTGTGTGTTTCTCTTGATCTGTGTTCTGCCTCAGTTTTCTCTTCTCTGTTGTTTCGTTTTCCCTTGATTCTGTGTGTTTCTCTTGATCTGTGTTCTGCCTCAGTTTTCTCTTCTCTGGTGTTTCAACCTCACGAATGTGTTGCATTGAACTTTTCACTGTTCTCTGTCTTTTAACTCTCTTCTCTGTTGTTTCATTTTCCCTTGATTCTGTGTGTTTCTCTTGATCTGTGTTCTGCCTCAGTTTTCTCTTCTCTGTTGTTTCGTTTTCCCTTGATTCTGTGTGTTTCTCTTGATCTGTGTTCTGCCTCAGTTTTCTCTTCTCTGGTGTTTCAACCTCACGAATGTGTTGCATTGAACTTTTCACTGTTCTCTGTCTTTTAACTCTCTTCTCTGTTGTTTCATTTTCCCTTGATTCTGTGTGTTTCTCTTGATCTGTGTTCTGCCTCAGTTTTCTCTTCTCTGTTGTTTCGTTTTCCCTTGATTCTGTGTGTTTCTCTTGATCTGTGTTCTGCCTCAGTTTTCTCTTCTCTGGTGTTTCAACCTCACGAATGTGTTGCATTGAACTTTTCACTGTTCTCTGTCTTTTAACTCTCTTCTCTGTTGTTTCATTTTCCCTTGATTCTGTGTGTTTCTCTTGATCTGTGTTCTGCCTCAGTTTTCTCTTCTCTGGTGTTTCATTCTCACGCGATTTTCTCATTCTTAACTTAGACTCTTCTCTTCTTTGAGCAGTGCTTTTGCCTTTTGGTTTACCCATGATAAACTTCCGAATTTACAAAAAAATTGGAAGATATTTATATCGATGTGTGCTTAAAATGTAATTTGTGCAGTAAATCAACAAAATCAGACTTTATTTAAAGTCGGTTTTTTTCGTAACTTTTCGTTTTTCTTTAAACCTTTTGTTTAGGACAAAGATGATGTGAAATTTGCTATGGATTTTGGTGACTTTTCTCTTTTTGATGAGGTGCGATGGAGTTTGATAATGGCAGGACCACGCGTGATAACGATATGAAGAATGATACCAGGAACAGCACCTGAAAAGAGAAAAAAAACACAAATAAGAATATTTGTAAGTTTATATTAATTTCTGAATTGGTATTTATTTTACGACGTTTGGACGAAGGCAATTCTACCCGTCATCTAACGCCCTTGCATCGGGTGACACAATTGTGAATTCAGAATTCAGTAAACATGGTTCAGTAGGGAAAACCTCAATTTTTCAACCAGGATGAAAAACAAAACTTGCTTCATGCCGGGCCTGAGTTTGAACACACGGCCCTGCAGTTAGTCTGCTGTATCCGGTTTATAGGAAAATCAGATATGATTTCTTTCATTGCCCTATACCACAAACATGTTATACCTAATAATTAAGCCTGCAGAAGTAATGGTAACTTCGCCCCCAAAACTGTCATTTTAGATCATATAAACCGCCCTAAAATTGGCCCTTTGGATCTGTACGAATGTGTAGCATTCGTACCATGTTCTGTCCCTTTGGATGATTCAACAGCACCCATACTGCTTGGGTACCTAGTAAGGTCCTAAACCTGCTACATGCATGATTAGAAAAGATGATCTTCGAGAAATGATAGAGTTTGAAATTCCAATGATAAAGTCCAATTTGAAGTTTCAGAAAATTCAAAAACATACAAATTCCAAAAATTATCTACTACTTTGAGGGGAGGAGCCCATACAATCAGTGTAACAAGTATTGAAAGAATCCACAATGAGCTCTTTGAGAAGATACACTTTGAAAAAAGTTGATAAGACACCGGCAGACAGATGACAGACGATGCCGGACGAATGAGTATCGGAAAAGCTCTGCTGACTATCACCACAGCAGATCTAAAAACTCTCACCAAAGTCAGCAGGTGATGTCAAGCGTTCGGCAAACAACTGTTCGGCAAACAAGTACAAAACTGCACCTGCAAAGAAAAAGTGAATATTCTCATCACCAAAAAACAATATTTTCCATTAAGATCAACATTGAAACAATTGAACTAATCATTCGAGCAGTTCCAACCGCTTGAATATTATTTACACAACTGTATTTATTTGCAAATCGCAGATGTAACTTTTGAGATATTAATTAGCTATTTCATAGGTATATTTATACCACAGGGGAACTAAAAATATAACATACAAGCATAGACACATTCAAAGTACATCGCCCCCACTTCAAATAAATAAATATCCTCCAGCGCGGCATTGCCGGGGCACCTTCGGCCTTCGACGCCCGGCAATACCGCCGTGCAGCTCATAGACACTGTATTGGGAGGGGGCGATGGACAACATATCCTTTGGCGTCCGCTGATGCTGCACCGCGTGCATTGTGTACAAATGCACTTCTGAGGTAAATGTGCACAAATAATACTTCGGATCGAGTGACATCGGCGGGCAATGAGATATCGTGTTATATATCGATTTTAGCCCGACAACTCAATGGTGAAAAATCACTTTAAAATTATCTGATCCGGATCCGGATTCGAAACGTCATCAAAATTGAATCACTTCTTTCTTGTCAGACACCCAACCAGTCCACCAAGTTTCGTCCAAATCTGTCCACAACATTTTGAGATATCCCGCTATGTATCGTTTTTGGCCCTATCTCCCAATGGTGAAGAATCACTTAAAAAATGATAGCAGCCGGGTCCGGATCTTCACCAAAATCGAATCATTTCGTCCTTGTCATATATGACATATGCTACCTCTCCGACAGATTCCGTCCAAATCCGCCCACAACTTTTTGAGATATCTTGTTCACAGACAAACAGACAAACAGACATGGGTAACACAGACACAGACACATAACACATCCTTCACCCACCTTCGATAGCAGGGGTAAATATGATTTATGGGTGAATATAATTTATGGGTAAATATGAATTATGAGTGAATGTTATGCCAGTAAATATGGGTAAATATGGCTAAATATCATGCAAGTGACCAAGCGGCGTGTGGGGGAGGGGGGGGGGGAGAGGGTGGAGGGGTTGTGGGGAGGGTGAGGGAAGATTTGTAATCGCATCTTTTTGAACTTCTGAATGAAGTGAATGTGTATAAAAAAAGCTTTTCTAAGGTGAATGTGTATATAAAATCTCAGTCTCACAATTTCCTCGCGTGCTTTAGTACGGAGCTCCACCAGGGTTAAGACCGAGTGTCTCAGTAACGTCCTTTCCGGCGTCACCATAGCTACGACTGGATGGTGTCAGCAACGTCATTTCCGGCGTCACCATAGCTACGACTGGATGGTGTCAGCAACGTCATTTCCGGCGTCACGGTCACGTGCACCAGCGTTTTGCCTCGTCCGGGGCGGGGTGTAATCGATTTGCGTTTCCATGTATAATGCCAGAGCCCGAGGCTGCGTTATCCAAAATATGATGAACGAGAACGGCACTTGGAACAACGCCCCCGCCAGGCTAAGCAGTTTATGTTTGTATGCACCGATAGACCAGATCTGGATTCGGACCTGAACCAAAATCGAATCGGCTTGTTCCTGTCACCGAACCGACTCATCCACCTAGTTTAGTCATAACTCATCCATAATTTTTTTAATATCATGTTATATATCGCTTTTGGTTTGATCTCTCAATGGTGAAGAATCACTGAGGAAATTAAATAATTCTTGTAGCCGAATCCATGTCCACATCTTCACCAAAATCACATCGATTCTGCCTTGTCACACCCAACCTGTCCACCAAGTTTCGTCCGAATCTGTCCACAACTTTATGAGATATCCTGCTGTGCATCGTTTTTGGCCCCATCTCCCAATGGTGCAGAATATTTTTTTTGCACCTCCATATCTCCGAAAGTGCTGAATAGAAAAAATTGAGACATGGCTCATTGTAAAGAACTCTCCATGTGGAATAAAATATGTTAATGATGACGTCATACGTTACGTGGTTCGGCCGCCATCTTGGAAAAACCGAAAAACTTTGCATCATCTATCTCCAAAAGTGCTGAACAGAAAAAAATTGCGACATGGCTCAATGTAAAGAACTCTCCATGTGGAATGAAATATGTTAATGATGACGTCATCAGTCACGTGGATCGGCCGCCATCTTGGAAAAACCGAAAAAATTTGCATCTCCAAAAGTGCTGAATAGAAAGAATTGCGACATGGCTCATTGGAAAGAACTCTCCATGGGGAATAAAATATGTTAATGATGACGTCATCAGTCACGTGGTTCAGCCGCCATCTTGGAAAATGGCAAAACTAGCACCTCCATACCTCCGAAAGTGCTGAATAGAAAAAATTGAGACATGGCTCATTCTAAAGAACTCTCCATGGGGAATGAAATATGTTAATGATGACGTCATCGGTCACGTGGTTCGGCCGCCATCTTGGAAAAACCGAAAAACTTTGCACCTCCACATCTCCAAACGTCCTGAATAGAAAAAATTGAGACATGGCTCATTGTAAAGAACTCTCCATGGGGAATAAAATATGTTAATGATGATGTCATAGGTTCCTCCATTATGACGTCATAATTCGCCAAGTACAAAACTTCATCCGATCAAGATGAAATTTCTTGAGCATCATCAAGGAATAAATTAGTTTAGAAAACAAGTAATGATGACTTCATCGGTCACGTGGTTTGGCCGCCATATTTGTCCTAAATGGCCGATAAAAAAGTACATTCCGGCAAGTCCTCGGTCTCTGACCGATTTTTCATTTGTCTGTTTGTTACTTGCCGGAAAAATTTTCCGGCAAGTATGTTGATCTGTTCGTTTGTTTGTCTGTCTGTCTGTTTGTCTGTCTGTTTGTCTGTCTGTTTGTCTGTTTGCAGCACTGCGTCTACACCGTTGCACGGAGAATCGCCAAACTTTGCACACATAATGGTCTTGCCCTCTAATATACTGTGCCTCAATGATGACGTCATCGGTGACGTGGTTCGGCCGCCATCTTGGAAAAACCGAATAAATTTGCACCTCTATATCTCCGAAAGTACTGAACAGATAAAATTGAGACATGGCTCATTGGAAAGAACTCTCCATGCGGAATAAAATATGTAAATGATGACGTCATCAGTCACGTGGTTCGGTCGCCATCTTGGAAAAACGGCAAAAAGGTTGCGCCACTATATCTCCAAAAGTGCTGAACAGAAAAAATTGAGACATGGCTCATTGGAAAGAACTCTCCATGGGGAATAAAATATGTAAATGATGACGTCATCAGTCACGTGGTTCGGTCGCCATCTTGGAAAAACGGCAAAACGTTGCGCCACTATATCTCCAAAAGTGCTGAACAGAAAAAATTGAGACATGGCTCATTGGAAAGAACTCTCCATGGGGAATAAAATATGTTAATGATGCCATCATATGTCACGTGGTCGGCCGCCATCTTGGAAAAACGGCAAAACTTTGCACCACTATATCTCCAAAAGTGCTGAACAGAAATAATTGAGACATGGCTCATTGTAAAGAACTCTCCATGGGGAATAAAATATGTTAATGATGACGTCATCAGTCACGTGGTCGGCCGCCATCTTGGAAAAACGGCAAAACTTTGCACCACAAAATCTCCAAAAGTGCTGAACAGAAAAAATTGAGACATGGCTCATTGTAAAGAACTCTCCATGGGGAATAAAATATGTTAATGATGATGTCATCAGTCACGTGGTTCGGCCGCCATCTTGGAAAAACGGCAAAACTTTGCACCACTATATCTCCAAAAGTGCTGAACAGAAAAAATTGAGACATGGCTCATTGTAAACAACTCTCCATGGGGAATAAAATGTTAATGATGACGTCATCGGTCACGTGGTTCGGTCGCCATCTTGGAAAAACGGCAAAACGTTGCGCCACTATATCTCCAAAAGTGCTGAACAGAAAAAATTGAGACATGGCTCATTGTAAAGAACTCTCAATGGGGAATAAAATATGTTAATGATGACGTCATATGTCACGTGGTCGGCCGCCATTTTTGAAAAAACGGCAAAACTTTGCACCACTATATCTCCAAAAGTGCTGAACAGAAAAAATTGAGACATGGCTCATTGTAAAGAACTCTCCATGGGGAATAAAATATGTTAATGATGACGTCGTCAGTCACGTGGTCGGCCGCCATCTTGGAAAAACGGCAAAACTTTGCACCACGAAATCTCCAAAAGTGCTGAACAGAAAAAATTGAGACATGGCTCATTGTAAAGAACGCTCCATGGGGAATAAAATATGTTAATGATGATGTCATATGTCACGTGGTCGGCCGCCATCTTGGAAAAAACGGCAAAACTTTGCACCACTATATCTCCAAAAGTGCTGAACAGAAAAAATTGAGACATGGCTCATTGTAAAGAACTCTCCATGGGGAATAAAATATGTAAATGATGACGCCATCGGTCACGTGGTTCGGCCGCCATCTTGGAAAAACCGAAGAAAATTTGCACCTCCATATCTCCGAAAGTACTGAATAGAAAAAATTGAGACATGGCTCATTGTAAAGAACTCTCCATTGGGAATAAAACATGTTAATGATGATGTCATAGGTCACGTGGTTCGGCCGCCATCTTGGAAAAACCGAAAAATGTTGCGCCACTATATCTCCAAAAGTGCTGAACAGAAAAAATTGAGACATGGCTCATTGTAAAGAACTCTCCATGTGGAATAAAATATGTTAATGATGACGTCATAGGTCACGTGGTTCGGCCGCCATCTTGGAAAAACCGAAAAACTTAGCACCTCCATATCTCCAAAAGTGCTGAATAGAAAAAATTGAGACATGGCTCATTGCAAAGAAATCTCCATGGGGAATAAAATATGTTAATGATGATACCATCGGTCACGTGGTTCGGCCGCCATCTTGGAAAAACGGCAAAACGTTGCGCCACTATATCTCCAAAAGTGCTGAACAGAAAAAATTGAGACATGGCTCATTGGAAAGAACTCTCCATGGGGAATAAAATATGTTAATGATGCCATCATATGTCACGTGGTCGGCCGCCATCTTGGAAAAACGGCAAAACTTTGCACCACTATATCTCCAAAAGTGCTGAACAGAAATAATTGAGACATGGCTCATTGTAAAGAACTCTCCATGGGGAATAAAATATGTTAATGATGACGTCATCAGTCACGTGGTCGGCCGCCATCTTGGAAAAACGGCAAAACTTTGCACCACAAAATCTCCAAAAGTGCTGAACAGAAAAAATTGAGACATGGCTCATTGTAAAGAACTCTCCATGGGGAATAAAATATGTTAATGATGATGTCATCAGTCACGTGGTTCGGCCGCCATCTTGGAAAAACGGCAAAACTTTGCACCACTATATCTCCAAAAGTGCTGAACAGAAAAAATTGAGACATGGCTCATTGTAAACAACTCTCCATGGGGAATAAAATGTTAATGATGACGTCATCGGTCACGTGGTTCGGTCGCCATCTTGGAAAAACGGCAAAACGTTGCGCCACTATATCTCCAAAAGTGCTGAACAGAAAAAATGGAGACATGGCTCATTGTAAAGAACTCTCAATGGGGAATAAAATATGTTAATGATGACGTCATATGTCACGTGGTCGGCCGCCATTTTTGAAAAAACGGCAAAACTTTGCACCACTATATCTCCAAAAGTGCTGAACAGAAAAAATTGAGACATGGCTCATTGTAAAGAACTCTCCATGGGGAATAAAATATGTTAATGATGACGTCATCAGTCACGTGGTCGGCCGCCATCTTGGAAAAACGGCAAAACTTTGCACCACGAAATCTCCAAAAGTGCTGAACAGAAAAAATTGAGACATGGCTCATTGTAAAGAACGCTCCATGGGGAATAAAATATGTTAATGATGATGTCATATGTCACGTGGTCGGCCGCCATCTTGGGAAAAACGGCAAAACTTTGCACCACTATATCTCCAAAAGTGCTGAACAGAAAAAAATTGAGACATGGCTCATTGTAAAGAACTCTCCATGGGGAATAAAATATGTAAATGATGACGCCATCGGTCACGTGGTTCGGCCGCCATCTTGGAAAAACCGAAGAAAATTTGCACCTCCATATCTCCGAAAGTACTGAATAGAAAAAATTGAGACATGGCTCATTGTAAAGAACTCTCCATTGGGAATAAAACATGTTAATGATGATGTCATAGGTCACGTGGTTCGGCCGCCATCTTGGAAAAACCGAAAAATGTTGCGCCACTATATCTCCAAAAGTGCTGAACAGAAAAAATTGAGACATGGCTCATTGTAAAGAACTCTCCATGTGGAATAAAATATGTTAATGATGACGTCATAGGTCACGTGGTTCGGCCGCCATCTTGGAAAAACCGAAAAACTTAGCACCTCCATATCTCCAAAAGTGCTGAATAGAAAAAATTGAGACATGGCTCATTGCAAAGAAATCTCCATGGGGAATAAAATATGTTAATGATGATACCATCGGTCACGTGGTTCGGCCGCCATCTTGGAAAAACGGGAAAACTTTGCACCACTATATCTCCAAAAGTGCTGAATAGAAAAAATTGAGACATGGCTCATTGCAAAGAAATCTCCATGGGGAATAAAATATGTTAATGATGACCTCATCGGTCACGTGGTTCGGCCGCCATATTTGTCCTAAATGGCCGATTAAAAAAGGACATTCCGGCAAGTCCTCGGTCTCTGACCGATTTTTCGTCTGTCTGTCTGTTTGTCTGTTTGTCTGTTTGCAGCACTGCGTCTCCACCGTTGCACGTAGAATCGCCAAACTTTGCACACATATTGGTCTTGCCCTGGAATAGACTGTGCCCAATTGATGACGTCATCGGTCACGTGGTTCGGCCGCCATCTTGGAAAAACCGAAAAAATTTGCACCGCTATATCTCCGAAAGTACTGAACAGAAAAAATTGAGACATGGCTCATTGTAAAGAACTCTCCATGGGGAATAAAATGTGTTAATGATGACGTCATCAGTCACGTGGTCGGCCGCCATCTTGGAAAAACGGCAAAACTTTGCACCACTATATCTCCAAAAGTGCTGAACAGAAAATATTGAGACATGGCTCATTGTAAAGAACTCCATGGGGAATAAAATATGTTAATGATGATGTCGTATGTCACGTGGTCGGCCGCCATCTTGGAAAAACGGCAAAACTTTGCACCACTATATCTCCAAAAGTGCTGAACAGAAAAAATTGAGACATGGCTCATTGTAAAGAACTCTCCATGGGGAATAAAATATGTTAATGATGACGTCATCTATCACGCGGTTCAGCCGCCATATTTGTTCTAAATGGCCGATAAAAAAGTACATTCCGGCAAGTCCTCGGTCTCTGACCGATTTTTCATCTGTTTGTCTGTCTGTTTGCAGCACTGCGTCTACACCGTTGCACGGAGAATCGCCAAACTTTGCACACATATTCGTCTTGCCCTGGAATAGACTGTGCCCAATTTATGACGTCATCGGTCACGTGGTTCGGCCGCCATCTTGGAAAAACCGAAAATCTTTGCACCTCCATATCTCCGAAAGTGCTGAATAGAAAAAATTGAGACATGGCTCATTGTAAAGAACTCTCCATGGGGAATAAAATATGTTAATGATGACGTCATCTATCACGCGGTTCAGCCGCCATATTTGTCCTAAATGGTCGATAAAAACGTAAAGTCCGGCAAGTCCTCGGTCTCTGACCGATTTTTCATGTCTGTTTGTTTGTCTGTTTGTTTGTCCGCACAGAATAAATATGATTTTCTCTGCAACCGTTGGTCCGATTGACAGGGAATTTTCACCATAGGTGCAACTCCACCTGTATAAATTTTTAATGATAATTATGATGTCATAGGTGACGCGGTTCGGCCGCCATCTTGGAAACATCCAAATATTTTGCACCTCTATATCTCAGAAAGCGCTGAATATAAAAAATTGAGACAGGGCTCATTGGAAAGAACTCTCCATGGGGAATAAAATATGTTAATGATGATGTCATCGGTCCTTCCATTATGACGTCATAATTCGACGAAGTACAAAACTTCATCTGATCAAGATGAAATTTATTGAACGTCATGTAGGCATAAATTGGTGGAGAAAAAAAGTAATAATGATTACGTCATTGGTCACGTGGTTCGGCCGCCATATTTGTTTTAACACAAAGGCTTTAAAACCACTGAAAATACATCCTGGCGAGGGTTTGCAATCTCTGATTGCTCTTTTTCTTGTTGTAGTTGTTTTGTCAAACGTTAATGTCTTGCATCCACAAGCTGGTCACATTCAGGTTTGTGCCAGCTTCGGACAAGAGGCTGAATGATTGAAACTCTTTGTATCAATCAGTATTACAGCCCCAGGCTATTCAATTTTTTTGTGTCAGAGATGTAGAAATCAAGATTTTCGCTACAGTCCAAACACATATAGTACATCCTAGTATTTACTCCAATATTTACAAAAAATATGATAAAATTTGGAGCAAAAAAATTAATACTTCAGCATTTGTTGATCGGATTATTCCATATCCCTTATGTATATATCCCGCTGGATGGTTGGTTCAAACATTGTGACATGTAGGGTAATTCTACTTTGTGAAGGCTCGCCAAAACACATGGGTAACGTTTCGGTTGTCGTGCACGTCGTTGTAAAAACCAGAGTTACAACATTGGCTCAGTTCGTGAATTTAATCGAAATAGATCCCTAGCAATAAAATATAAAAAACCAGCGAACATCATATCAATATTCAGCATTCATCTGGATCAGTAATGGGTGTACAATCGAACACAAGCAAGCCTTGAACAAAGTGGTTATACGTACCATCTAATTATGCACCTACGTAACATACAATAAATGTCACAGGTATGATCGCTGCGCCGGATGTCTGAGATCTTTATAACTGCCGCGCAGTGGACAGAAGTCGCATGACACCTGGGTTCAGACTTAGACACAATTTCACGACACACGTTAACATTTTGAACACAAACCTAGTCTCTACGCTGAATGGTTATGGAGATATACAGTTGGAGATTGATATGAGAATAAAGAATATTCACTGCTCCTGCTTTTGCAAACATCATCATCGCTTCTCAGTTAATATTGAACAAATAAAAATACACTCCCAGGGACCTGGAGGAGTAAACACGATATTGTGTAGTAAGCTATTTTGCACTAATATTGTTTTCATATCCTCTTTGGTTACAAAGTTATATTCCCCCCCCCCCCCCCCCCTTTTTATTACTTGCAAAATCGAAGATTTTTCAAATATATCGGTCGGTTCCATTTGTGGTTCTGTCTGTCTGTCTGTTTGTCACTGGCCTACAGGTCACAATTCTAAACCGATCGTCACGAAACTTCACCACGTTGTACAAGTCATCCCAATTGTTGATTTTGAGGTCAAAGGTCAAAGGTCATCTGGAGGTCAAATTTCTAAAATCACCATTTTAAATCCGATTGACTTGAAAATTGAATAGCATTTGTATATCAAGTCACTAAATTGGGAAACATACTATTTTTGAGGGGAAAAGGTCAAAGGTCAACTCAAGGTCAAACCTCCAAAATCATCACTTTTTATCTGAAAAACCATCAATTTTCATCCGATTGACTTGAAAATTGAACAGTATTTGCACATTGAGTCACTAAATGGGGAAGCCAACTATTTTTGAGGTCAAAAGGTCAAAGGTCAACCTTCCAAAATCATCATTTTTCATCTGAAAAATCGTCACTTTTCTTCCTATTGACCCGAGCTTTGATCAAGATTGTCAATTTTAATCTTGATGAAATGGACAATTTGCTGTATCAATGGAATTTTTTTTCTTGGGGAGGGGGTGCGTATTTTGCAAGTATCGTGCTCCGCATGACGTCGTCTTGTTTATTTATTTTTGAGAGTGGGGATAGCTTTGTTTTGCCAGCAGGTATGCACATGCAGGTGTGATGGGATATTTTGTGGCTTAGTGCAGTAAGTGGTCTATAAAAGAAGAGTTGGAGTGGGTGATTACAGACAAGTCCATGTTGAGGAAGGGAGGAAGTGAGGAGTAATGTTCTCCTAAAAATTGTACACAAACACTTAAGGATGGTAATTTCATGTTTAGATGGAACATACATGTTTTGCTGAACATTTATTTCTTTTTCATTTTTCACATTAGAATAGAGGATTTCTTTACATATTTAATTCTAATAGTTTGTGATTTGCATTCAGTTTGAATGAAAATTTGTTAATTTTAACCCAGACTGAGGATTCAATGCTATTGTTGTTCCATTTGGAATTGGTCTCGATTATAAGGGGAAACATCAGTTCATGTGCAGCAGAGGTGGGAATCTTGATAAAGCATAATTACATGGGTTTTGACATTTGATGGCGTAGAGTCCAGTGTGTATACTTTTATTTGAAACCTATTCGCTTTTAGTGTTGTACTGCGGATGTATTATATCATGATGTTTTTCTAATCCTGTACGATGCTTCGTCTCAGCCCCAGGGATGTTGGACGTCCAAAAGCCAACGTGGCGGCAGAGTTTATTAACAACCGCGTTCCTGGTTGCAATGTGGTACCGTATCCTTTGACCGATGCAGCAAGGCCAAAAACAATCTTATTTGTGCACGGAGAAGGGGCAAGATGTCGTGCAACACGTTCGCTGCCTCTTGTAGTTTCTTTGCCTCTGCCTGCCGGGGTGAAAGATTATAACGATGCAATGTAACGTTTCCTCTCTCGACAATGCTTTGCATGTCATTATACAGCGGCATTATTTAACATGCTGTGTGTCAAAAGAAGACCCTATTAGTATCTATTTCCATAGATTTATCCTTGATTTTTTCTCTCAGTCACTTTAAGAAGATCCAAGATTATGATGAAAGTTTTTACAGACGTAAGTACATGCAAATATGTTGATTAATCTTAATTTTATTCGAGTTGCATTCTTTCATCTGAAATGCTGTCGAGAATGTTTAGGTGAACTTTCCCACATTTTGTTTGCTTCAATTGTCCAAACATTTTTTTGGCCTTTTTTGCTTGTCCATCAAAAGTAATCCTGAGTCTAACCAGGTGCATTTTAAGTCGGTTTATAACATTGAGGCTTATTGTCATCAGGTTTCCCATGGCCTGCCTGAGCTAAAGCCGAAATATGACGCTGAATTGTTTTGTGTGATGCAGGAAAGGCTTGGGAGAAATTCGAAAATCAGTTTTCTGTAGACTCAGGTTCGAGAAGAGCATTGATTCAATGGATGTGAGTTAAGTATTGAATAAATAGCCCCATGTGGGCTTAAGGTTATCTCTTGAAGTTGTAGTTCAGACCTTTGCTGATTTGGGGGGAACCCATGGGAGCCCCCTGATCCCCTGGAAGGCCCTTTGATCCGAAATAAAAAGACAGCGATCCAGCGGACCATCAAGTAGAAGGGCTGTATCGGGTTTCAGAGCAATCGGTTGGTAAATAAGGGACAAGTAGGAATCCGAAGTTTCATGGGGTAACCACCATGAAACCCCAGTAGCCCCTATGATCCGAAACCGAAGCCTGATCGATTGTGGGGACCATTGAGAAGGGCTGCATCGCGTTTCATAGCAACTGATTGGTAATCAACTGGTGAAAATACAGAGAAAGTACTATCAATTCCTGACGTTCGACTGAAGATGGCACAGGAATGTGGAATTTATCGGTTCATCATTTGAAGTTGACAGTGCACTAGCCTCTCCTGGTAACGGTCCACTTCTCTGTCCTCCAAGCCTTTCCACTTTGGCAAGGCTGCACATTCCCATTCGTAGACCCAAGCGGGGACATCGGTGAGTGACACGGCACAGTGATAAAAGTGTGTGTGTGTGTGTTGGTGTGTGTGTGTTGGTGTTGTCGAGGGTTCCTGGCTAATAATGGGGCAGCTTGTTTCACAGGCCTTGCTCATGTATATTATTTTGTAACGCAATACTTTCCAGAAAATGAATAACAATATGGTAGAAATCAACAATCAAAATTGACCTATTGCATACATTAACGGTAGAGCTCATACCTCCGCCTGGCTGAACAATTTATGTTTTGTATACCACTGTTAGGCTGGATCTGGATTCGTACCTGAACCAAAATCGAATCAGCTTCTTCTTGTCACCTAACCAACACAACTTTTTGAAATATCATTCCACATATCGTTTTTGGCAATATCACTCAATGGTGAAGAGTCACAATCGCATCTGATCCGGATTTGAATCTTCACCAAAATCTAATCCTTTTGCCCTTGTCACGCACTAACCTCTCCACCAAATTTTGCCTGAATCCATCCAACTTTTTAACAGACACAACACAACACAACACAACAAACAAAAGTAACAAAACATAAAGGGGTGAAAACAACCTCCACACATCTACAGTGGTGAAAGTAACTAGAGACTCCATTGAACACGTTACGCCGTGCAGTCTTGACAAAAAAGTACATGGGCAGGGTCTGTGAGCAGCAAATCTGATTGGTTGAGATGATTTAAAATGCCGTACTCTTTTGTCCTAGTATTGCTAAAGGAAAGGTTTCTGAAAATGCCAAAAAGGCGATTTGTGTTCTCCAGTATTCAAGTATACAATTCAATGGAAATAAAATAAAGATTTTAAAGGTGATATAAATTCTTTTTGGAAGTTTGCCACAGTTGATGCAGCAACTTATACACCACCTTATTTAAAACGTTACATTCGTTTTTTGTGCCTGCTGTTTGTGTCCTTTACGACGTCCTTAGAAACAGCAAGTTTCCTAAATCGGTGCAGGTTACGATTCATCCAGTAGATTTAAATCAGTTATAGTTTATAATTTAAAAAAAGCTCAACTTACAAGCAGGTAGAGCCGGCGTTTGAGATGAGAATCCACTCGCCTTGGTCACGAAGATGTTGAAGTGAATTCTCGACATCTTCCACTTCAACATCAGTTTTTCAGAGTTATCAGAGCTAACACGTTGAGCCACGTTTTGGCTAGGTTCGGACTACTCATAGACCAGCCATGAGGAGCATTGTGATGATGAGCTTCCATGTGACCAATCTCCTCCCACGTCCTGGGAAAATTTCATCTGTGATTATTCCTTCTTTTTGTTCTTTCATTTCTCATTCTGCCTCTATCAACCCCTACCCCTCCCTTTTTCCTCCCTCACCTTCCTCTACCCACTGCCCTTTTTTACACTGCAGAGTTTCATGTTGTTGTATGCGGCTTGGATTCCATCCTTGCGAGGCGGTGGATTAATGGCATGCTGGTGAGTTTGATTCCCCCACGGTGACATTGCAGTCTGCTAAACAGTGGTTGTATGTTCTCGTTTCGTGATAAATTACCGCAAATTAACAAACGTGTGGACCATAACAAAGATCACGGGTGTTATGATACATTTGTTTCCGTTTTTTTTTCTTTCTTGCTCAACAAATGAGGGTCCACGACATTGCCTTGTTTGTGCAATCCTGATGACATGAATTCTTCTAGACTGGGTGTTTTTATTTTTAATTAGTGGAATTTTAATTTGTGTTTAAACTTTTAAAATCCTTCAAATTGATGACTGCTTACCAATTTGTAAGGTGAAGGGGTTTCCACAACACTATCTCGGTAACATTTTTATGCCTCTGCCGACGCAGTCACCTGAGGCATTATGTTTATGGGTTGTCCGTCTATGCACCCATACGCCCGGCCGTCGGTCCGTTCCATCAAGGTTACAGACGGGTTGGCTCTGCCAGGGTTACGGAAGGGTTGGCTCCGCCAGGGCTACGGATGGGTTGGTTCCGCCAGGGTTACGGACGGGTTGGTTCCGCCAGGGTTACGGACGGGTTGGTTCCGCCAGGGTTACGGACGGGTTGGTTCCGCCAGGGTTACGGACGGGTTGGTTCCGCCAGGGTTATGGACGGGTTGGTTCCGCCAGGGTTACGGACGGGTTGGTTCCGCCAGGGTTACGGACGGGTTGGTTCTCCTAGGGTTACGGACGGGTTGGTTCTCCTAGGGTTACGGACGGGTTGGTTCCGCCAGGGTTACGGACGGGTTGGTTCCGCCAGGGTTACGGACGGGTTGGTTCCGCCAGGGTTACGGACGGGTTGGTTCCGCCAGGGTTACGGACGGGTTGGTTCCGCCAGGGTTACGGACGGGTTGGTTCCGCCAGGGTTACGGACGGGTTGGTTCCGCCAGGGTTACGGACGGGTTGGTTCCGCCAGGGTTACGGACGGGTTGGTTCCGCCAGGGTTATGGACGGGTTGGTTCCGCCAGGGTTACGGACGGGTTGGTTCCGCCAGGGTTCTGGACGGGTTGGTTCCGTCAGGGTTGCGGACGGGTTGGTTCCGCCAGGGTTACGGACGGGTTGGTTCCGCCAGGGTTACGGACGGGTTGGTTCCGCCAGGGTTACGGACGGGTTGGTTCCGCCAGGGTTACGGACGGGTTGGTTCCGCCAGGGTTACGGACGGGTTGGTTCCGCCAGGGTTACGGACGGGTTGGTTCCGCCAGGGTTACGGACGGGTTGGTTCCGCCAGGGTTACGGACGGGTTGGTTCCGCCAGGGTTACGGACGGGTTGTTTCCGCCAGGGTTACGGACGGGTTGGTTCCGCCAGGGTTGCGGACGGGTTGGTTCCGCCAGGGTTACGGATGGGTTGGTTCCGCCAGGATTACGGACGGGTTGGTTCCGCCAGGGTTATGGACGGGTTGGTTCCGCCAGGGTTACGGACGGGTTGGTTCCGCCAGGGTTGCGGACGGGTTGGTTCCGCCAGGGTTACGGATGGGTTGGTTCCGCCAGGATTACGGACGGGTTGGTTCCGCCAGGGTTATGGACGGGTTGGTTCCGCCAGGGTTACGGATGGGTTGGTTCCGCCAGGGTTACGGACGGGTTGGTTCCGCCAGGGTTCTGGACGGGTTGGTTCCGTCAGGGTTGCGGACGGGTTGGTTCCGCCAGGGTTACGGACGGGTTGGTTCCGCCAGGGTTACGGACGGGTTGGTTCCGCCAGGGTTACGGACGGGTTGGTTCCGCCAGGGTTACGGACGGGTTGGTTCCGCCAGGGTTACGGACGGGTTGGTTCCGCCAGGGTTACGGACGGGTTGGTTCCGCCAGGGTTACGGACGGGTTGGTTCCGCCAGGGTTACGGACGGGTTGGTTCCGCCAGGGTTACGGACGGGTTGGTTCCGCCAGGGTTACGGACGGGTTGGTTCCGCCAGGGTTACGGACGGGTTGGTTCCGCCACGGTTACGGACGGGTTGGTTCCGCCAGGGTTACGGACGGGTTGGTTCCGTCAGGGTTACGGACGGGTTGGTTCCGTCAGGGTTACGGACGGGTTGGTTCCGCCAGAATTGGCACATTTTATGATTATTATTTGTAGTACGCCTACACACTGGGAGTCGCGCTGTACTATATACTTTTTTTTTTTTTTTACTGCCTAAAAGCTTCCTGTGCACAACCAGTTTTCGACTCTTTCAATACAGCGGTTTACGAGTCATAACACACGGACATAACATCGTAACACACACACACACACACACACACACACACACACACACACACACACACACACACACACACACACACACACACACACACACACACACACACACACACACACACACATACACACACACACATACACACACACACTAAAGCCTAGGTCACACATAGGCGGTTTTGTCGGCGACTACTGGCGACTGAAAAAATCGCCACCACCCGCCGACAATCGTAATGAAACCGTAATGGACGGTCGCCTGTAGTCGTGGTTATCCTCCCCAGGTCGGCTGCAGTCGGCAAGAGCCGCAAAGGGGCAAAATAATTTTTAAAATGTTTAAAAACGGCGCGCTCAGTCGCAATCGAAAAAAATCCGCCATGCTGTCGTGATGGAGCCGCCATGCTGTCGTCGGTATCCGTAATAAGACCGTAAAGCGGCCACAACCCAGTCGCTCATAGTCTTCCGCAATCGCCCCACCAGCCAGCACGGCAGAGATGCGAATGCCATACGGCCTTCCTGCGGCATCTTCCCGACTACGGGCCGACACTGTTGCGGCTGCGTATCGACTACAGAAGAACTGCCACGTCTCCCCTGCGGCTATGGGAGACTGACGACGACAGCAGTAGGACTAGTGGCGGCCGAGTTACGGCCATTGGCGACACAGATACGACTGCCTGGCGACTGCATTACGACATACCACGATTCCATAGCAAGACAGGATGGTGTGAGGGTCTCCGTGGAGTGAGGTCCTGTGGTGCCGACAAGGATATGGCTTTATTGTTTGGACTTGGGACTTTTGGGAACTTTATTTTTGGGACTTTGGTCCTTTGGAAACTTTATTTATGGGACTTGGGACCAGTGGAAATAATTTCTTGGACTTTATTTCCATTCTCTCTCCCTGCAGAAAAGTTTGATTATTACATTACAATGATACATCTTTATTAACTTTCTTATTGTACATCAAACATCTTTATGCTTCATGTCACACATCATTGAAATGAATAAAGTGAAATGTAAAATAGAGAAATAAAGATTTAAAAAGTTGTGTGAATCGTCTCCAATCGCCGGCGGTCTTATTGCAGTCTTTTGCGGACGTCGGAGTAAACCGACACCCGGCCCCAATGCAGTCGCCGCGATCCGCCATCGGTCGTAATCTAGCCGCCAGACTGCCGCCACGCTGCCGCCGTGCATCCGCAATGCAGTCGTCGTCGATCTTCAACAGTCGCCATCCCACTCGGGGCGTCGTCGCAATGCAGTCGCAATGTGGCCGCCTGCAGTCGCCATACTGCCGCCTGACCATATTTGACCACCCGAAATCGCCAGTAGTCGCCGAAAAATCTTGATCGCCGGCAGTCGCCAAAATATCCGCCTATGTGTGACCTAGGCATAAAGGAGGTGGATACTTTGAGACTTGGTCGGTCTCTGTTACATCTCCTGAGGCCCACCCACGTGTGGGGATAGCAGGCAAAAACAACATACATATACACACACACTCACACTCATACACACACACACACACACCTCATATCACATTATAAGTTACTGGAAAATAATGTAAATTTGGGTCAATTTTTGTTGATTCAGATATTTTTGCATATTTTCGGGTGGGTATTGTTTTTGGCAATAGGGATGTTGTAAATCTTTACTTGAGAAAAAAGACCTGAAATCATTTTTCAAAGTGGGAATGGATCTTAAGTTGTGGATGTGAGCAGAAAAATTACAGCACACGTGTGATGCTGCTTGTGCTTGCTCCAGGTGTCGTTGCTCATTTACAAGGATGGACAGCTAGACACCAGTTCCATTGTGCCCATGATTGATGGTGGGACAGAGGGCTTCAAAGGCAATGCACGTGTCTTGCTTCCTGGTGTGTCTGCTTGCATCGACTGTACGCTTGACCTCTACCCTCCCCAGGCAAGGATGCGTTCTGTCTTCTCAAACTCCCTGCTTCCCCAAAATTGTGTTGTCTCGATTGTTGCAAAGCGTCATCAGCCCTTCCACTGCTTCCACTTCACCAGACGACCAAGTTTTTTTTTAATCGCTTCCGTGTTTATTTATTTACTGTTGAGCTTCAGAGTGTCTGTCCAGGCCATAACCTTTTTACCATTTGAGCTTTTGTCATGAAATCTTTAACAAAGATTATTTGAGAATATGAAGAACAGCAATGAATAAAATGATTTTTTTAAGCTGCTGTTTTTTTAGTTTTTAGTTTAGTTTTGAGTGCAGAACGGATATGGACGGGCATTTTTAGATGTTTTCTTGTCTGTTATATAACACATCTCCTTCCCTTGCAGATTAATTTCCCAATGTGCACTATTGCAACGATGCCCCGGCTGCCTGAGCACTGCATAGAGTTCGTACGAGTCCTTCAGTGGCCCAGAGAACAGCCCTTTGGAGGTGTGGCCACATTTTTCTTTTCTATGGCCTAGTGCTAGCCAAAATTTGATGAGGAGCTTGGATCGTATTTCAGGTGCCGAGACCAGAGCTTGAATAGGAAACATATTGCGAGTGCATTCAACAAGTGATTTATTTGATGTGGATTTTAACTCAAAGTAAAGGAGGTAAATCGGCATTGTTCAGAGGTAAAGTACACACTTTTGAGCCGACTTGTAATTGTCATATTAGTCTAGTAGGAAGACTAGGTCCCCCTGCACCCCCCGGAGATATACTTCTAATCAGTGTTTCTAGATTGGAAAAAATGTGTAGAAAATGACTAGCTATGGCCCCAAGCTGAAAAAATGTCCCACATACCATTTTTATGCAAATTACTGCTGCAAATTTTATGCAAAATTATGCAAATTTTATGCAAATTTTTGATGAGGAGTAGAGTTGAGGGGTCTTTGAGGGCTTCATCGAGGTGCTCTCGGTTGCAAGACTGGGTCATTCTGAGAAGCACAGCAGGGTCAGAGATCATGATGTTCTCCTCCTCAGTGAATCTCTCCATCAACAGCCTCTCCATTGCCTCACACACTGTTTTGAGGCAAAAGAGGGACTTTGCGTAGGCCTTTCCACTGAGAACACCTTTGAGAGATCCACTTGTTACTAGTTGTGCCTCAAAGAGAATCTCTGCATATCCAGAACCACGCATCTTGTGTCCAGTGAGCATCCCGATGTAGTTCATGGATGTGTGGAAGGGTCCAATCGTTACTACATGACTAGCAAATTCATTTGGCCAGCGCCAGATGATGGGAAGGGCTTTCATGCAGACACCCAGATCAAATGTATTCAGGACCCATCTCTGACCCACCTCAGCAGTTGCTGCCTCGGAACGCTTCAGTAGCTCACGAACAACTGCGTTGTCTGTGATCGGTTGGTGGATAGGCGTGCAGTAGTCGACTGTTGATTTGCTGGGTGGGGGAGAACCAGTTGCAGAGGTGAAACCCCCTAGCCCAGGCACAGGCTGCAGGCCATTGCCATGCCATGCAGGCACCAGGCACAGACCGATCACAGACAACGCAGTTGTTCGTGAGCTACTGAAGCGTTCCGAGGCAGCAACTGCTGAGGTGGGTCAGAGATGGGTCCTGAATACATTTGATCTGGGTGTCTGCATGAAAGCCCTTCCCATCATCTGGCGCTGGCCAAATGAATTTGCTAGTCATGTAGTAACGATTGGACCCTTCCACACATCCATGAACTACATCGGGATGCTCACTGGACACAAGATGCGTGGTTCTGGATATGCAGAGATTCTCTTTGAGGCACAACTAGTAACAAGTGGATCTCTCAAAGGTGTTCTCAGTGGAAAGGCCTACGCAAAGTCCCTCTTTTGCCTCAAAACAGTGTGTGAGGCAATGGAGAGGCTGTTGATGGAGAGATTCACTGAGGAGGAGAACATCATGATCTCTGACCCTGCTGTGCTTCTCAGAATGACCCAGTCTTGCAACCGAGAGCACCTCGATGAAGCCCTCAAAGACCCCTCAACTCTACTCCTCATCAAAAATTTGCATAAAATTTGCATAATTTTGCATAAAATTTGCAGCAGTAATTTGCATAAAAATGGTATGTGGGACATTTTTTCAGCTTGGGGCCATAGCTAGTCATTTTCTACACATTTTTTCCAATCTAGAAACACTGATTAGAAGTATATCTCCGGGGGGTGCAGGGGGACCTAGTCTTCCTACTAGACTATATGTTGTGCCAGTACCCTGGCTAAGTTTACTTTATTCCAGATATGAGGTACATAACATTGGCTTGCAATACCCACCCATTGAAAATGAATGATGTCTGCTGCCTCAATGACTCCCTTTGGTTTATTTTTATTTCTGCATGTTTTATTATCATCGGAGCCCGAATCCTTGTGGAACTTCCCACGTATTGTAGTTGCACCATGTACACCACAAATTACTTTAGTATCTCCAGCACCAATGGTTGATGGAGGTGATGTTTTCACCCCTGTCTGTTTAACAGACTGTGAACAGGATATCTCAAAACGTTGTGGACGGATTCTGACGAAATTTGGTGGAGAGGTTGAATATGTGACAAGGACGAAATGATTCGATTTTGGTAAAGATCCTGATCCGGATGTGGATCTGAGAATTTTTAAAGTGATTCTTCACCATTGAGAGATGGGGCAAAAAACGATACAGTGCCTTCAGAAAGTATTCACACACCTTCATTTTTTTCACATTTTATTGTGTTACAGCCTGATTTTAAAATGGATTAAATTGAGATTTTTTTGTCGCTCATTTACACATAATACCCCATAATATTAAAGTGGAAGTTTTTTTTTCTAATTTTTTACAAGGTGATTAAAAATGAAAAGCTGAAATGTCTTGAGTCAATAAGTATTCAACCCCTTTGCTATGATACTCCAAATTGAGCTCAGGTGCATCCAATTTCCTTTGATCATCCTTGAGATGTCTCTAGAACTTGATTGGAGTCACCTGTGGCCAATTCAATTCATTGTACAGGTGGTACATAGTTGTACAGGTGGCCTCTAAAGGTGGTACATAGTTTAGAAAGAAACACCTTTCTATATAAGGTCCCACAGTTGACAGTGCATGTCAGAGTAGAAACTCCACCATGAAGTCCAAGGAACTGTCCGTAGAACTCCGACATAGAATTGTGAGGAGGTATAGATCTAGGGAAGGGTATAAAATAATTTCTCGTGTTGAAAGTTCGCAAGAGCACAGTGAGGTCCATCATTAGGAAATGGAAAGAATATGGAACTATCCAGACTTTTCCTGGAGCTGGCCGTCCGACCAAACTGAGCAACCAGACAAGAAGGGGCTTGGTCAGGGAGGTGACCAAGAACCCAAGGACCACTCTGTAGAACTACAGAGTTCCTTGCCTGAGATGGGAGAACCTGCTGGAAGGACAACAGTCTCTGCAGCACTTCAGAAATCTAGGCTTTATTGGACAGTGGCCAGACTGAAGCCATTCCTGAGAAAAAGTCACATGACAGCACACCTGGAGTTTGCAAAAAGACTCGTGAAAGACTCTGAGACCATGAGGCAAAATATTCTGTGGCCTGATCAGATGGAAATGGAATTATCTGGCCTGAATAAAAAGCACTGTGTCTGCCGGAAACTGAGCACAGCTCATCAGCCATCTAACACCATCCCTGATGGCTGATACAGACATACCCAATAAGACCCAAAGTTGTAATCGCTGCCAAAGGTGCTTCTTCGAAGTATTGACTCAAGGGGTTGAATACTTGTATTAATTAGATATTTCTGTATTTCATTTTTCATTATTTTGTAAAAATTTCTAAAAAAAACAATTCCACTTTAACACTACGGTGTATTATTTGTAAATCGGTTACAAAAAAATCTCAATTTAACCCATTTTAAATTCAGGCTGCAACACAACATGTGAAAAAAAGGTAAGGGGTGTGAATACTATCTGAAGGCACAATGTAGCACTATATCTCAAAAGGTTGTTGACAGATTTGGACGAATCTTGGTCGACAGGTTGTGTGTGTGACGAGGACAAATTAATTCGATTTTGGTGAAGATTTGAGTATGGATCCAGATCAGATAATTATTTAATTCTCAAGTGATTCTTCACAATTGAAAGGGCCAAAACCGATATATAGCAATTTATTTCAAAAAGTTGTGGATGACTTATAGACTAGACGGATTTCTGAGAAATGTGAATGTCAGGTGCATTTTTGGGTAAAAGTTGGCAACCTAACTTTTTAACAATTATGGTGTGCTGAATTCGATTAACCTGGTTCCCAAGCCGAAATTTGAGTTTTTGACCTTCTAATTAGGATAAACAAAATGGCCACCGCATTGCCATTATTGGACAATTTCTTTGAACAAGCATTTCTATATCATGTATATACATGCAGCTCTTTTACTTTAAGTTTACAACTTTTACCCCAAAATGCACCTAGAAGCTTATACATGGCCTTTTTTCATAAATCCGTCGTCGATATCATGGCTGGCGACTTTTTTTTTTTTTTTTTAATACAGAATCGAGGCTCGTGAAAGCTAACATTTATCACACGAACAAATCAAACAGACAAACAAAATATATAAAAAGGGGAGCGGTAGACAAGATGGGGAGAGAAGGGGAAGCACACAAACACAACATTTGAGAGCAGGGACATCGGGAGAGGGCTTGTGGGGAGGAGGCGTGGGAAGGGAGGGGAGGGGGGCGGAGAAGTATAAAACACAAGGACACCAAGGACTTCCAGGAAAGAAGTTGGTATTTCAAAAAGGTGGATTTGGGGTGAAATTAGTAGGGGTAGAAAAGATCAAGGTTTTGGATGGGGGAAGATAAGAGATGGTGGTGAACAGCTGTTTTAATGACCTGGTGGGAGGAGTGGGATTGAAGAGAGTGAGGGAGTTTGTTCCAGAGGTGGGAGAAAAGAGGAATGAAGGAGTGAAGGTGAGCAGAGTGTCTTGATTTTGGCAGTTTAACCATGAGAGGGTTGCAGGCAGATCTTGTGCGACCTGTAGGAATATTTGGGGGACAGCCCGGAGAGAGCTGGGGGAGCAAGGCCGGAGAGGAGTCGGTAGAAGACGGAAAGACCACCAACCTGCCTGCGGTGAGTAAGTGAAAGGCCCTCGGAGATGGGAAATAGTTTTAATAAGACAATGTTTCATATAACCATTTATTCTAAAATTAAGTATACATGGCCATGAAGCACAAACATTCAGGAATGTCACACATGTTGTTTTGCCAAACTATATCAAATTCATACATGGGGTTTGATCATCACTCTGTTGCTGACAGGCACACATTGATGTGCACCTCAACTCTGAATAGCGACATTTGCAGCGTCGAGTCTTGCATTGCTTCTGGCATGCACAACAAATCATTTCGAGGCAACTTTCTGGGATTGGACTCGGTGACATCAGAATAGGCTCTAGTCCTGAATCACCACGTTTCCATCACATTTCCACAGGTGCAGGAAGGTCAGGTATGGCACAATGAGCATTTCTCCATACCATGGCTTGATAGTGTACTCGCATCAAATGGAAATGAAGAACATCACTTGTCGGTGACATTGCTTCTGGTTTACCAGTCTTGGAGAACAACATATGTCGTGCTGAATCGACAGAGGTTGTTCTGTGCACATTATATATTCTGCAGACAAATGCTTCTGCAGATTTGATTGTCTCCTCTGTGAGTTCACCAAGTTCTTCAGCAGTTTATTCAAAATTAAAAAAGAAAAAACTCAAAATCCGGCTTGGGAACCGGGTTAATCAAATTCAGCTTACCCTAGTTATGTTAAAAAGCGAGGTTCCCAACTTTTACCCAAAAATGCACCTAGAAGCTTATACATGGCCTTTTTCCATAAATCCGTCATCTATTATGACAAAACTTGGTGGATGAGTTGGTTTGGTGACAAGAACAAGCCAATCATTAGATTTTGGTTCAGGTCCGAATCCAGATCTGGCCTATCATTGGATACAAAACAAACTGTTCCGCCTGGCGGAGGTATACGTTCTATGGGGTTCCATTCTAGTTTTTGATGTTCTCTCAATAATTACGTTCACGTGGAGTATGCAGACAGACATGTTTGTGCATGTACAGTAGCACGTTGACATCATTGTCGTCGTCTTGTAGAGAATGTGGCGCTGGATGGGGACGATCCGAACCATGTACAATGGGTTCACCAGAAGTCTTTGGAACGTGCTGAACAGTACGGCATCCCTGGAATTACATACAGGTTGACACAGGGTGAGATGGTTTGTTTCATATCGGCGCATTAACTAGCAGGGCATTTTCATTGTTACCTGTGCCACCAAAGGTGGATGGAGGTTATGTTTTCACTCCTGTTTGTCTGTAAGCAAGATATCTAAAGATGATATGGACTGATTTGGACAAAAGTTGGTGGAAAGCTTGCGTGTGTGACGAGGCCAAATGATTTAGATTTTGGTGAAGATCCGGATGCGAATACGAGAGTTTAAAAAAGGTATACTCTCTACCGAGTGCCCTTGTGGTTTTTACTGTTTTTTTGTGGCAGAGATGACCGAGCATGGAGGCGAGTTGGGAACTTTCAGGGGAAATTTTTTGAATGTAAATTTTCATTTACGTTTTTTTCCTCTTTTTTTTGTTAATGTATGGACATTGTTGTCATGTTTATTTCTCAGTCTACAGTTATAGAAATTAAAATTTTCAAATGCTAGATAATTCAAAAATGCTTTGTTTTTTTTTTATGTACGCGTTCAAGTTTTTTTTAATGTAAATCTTCATTTATGGATGCTTTCCAACGGTTCTGTGATTTTTCCTGGTGTACTGGCTCCGATGTCTGTTGGCACGCCTAATTTTAGCTTTCTACAAACCTGAAAGGTACCAAACATTAATGTCAGTCAGTCAGTCAGTGGTTAGTACGAGCTTTGTATAATTAAATATTTTATAGAAAATGTTTTTTTTTTTTACGTGCCTTGTCTATCTCACTGAATTTTCTTTTTGAACTGTAGGGGTTATCAAGAGAATTATCCCTGCTGTGGCATCGACTAATGCAGTCATTGCGGGTGAGTCTTGTCGCCTGAAAAATATAATGTGCTTTTTGTTTCCACAAGCTACAGAAGTAAATGAAATGCAAACAACAAGATTCCTGAAATGCTTTATTAGTATCATCACAAAATTCCAAACTATTATTTTACAAGGCCGAATCTCTGGGCCAGTTGCTCCCTCATCACAGACAGGTTGGTGGCCTGTCTTCTTCCGCCTCCTTTCTGATCTTGCACCGTCTGCCCTTTGTGCTCATTCTCCCCCATCTTTCTCCAGATTACATGGCTTCTGCCAGTAACACCCAAATTCTCAGCTCACTGCTCACCTCATTCATTATTCGTTTCTCTTCCTGGCATAAGAAACTTCAATCTGTTCAATCTCACTCTTCCGTCCAGAACTTGAAGAATGTAGTTTCCCCTCCTCCTTGGGATCATCCCCCATCCATACCCTTTCTATCCATCCATACTCTTTCTACAGATCTTTTCTATTCTCATTAACTCTCCTCTTTCCAAATTATCGTTTCCACCCTTCTCCCTTCACCCACCTTCCTGTTTTCCTTTCCTCTTCTTACTGTATTTGAGCTTGTTCACCCATCATGTGTTCCTTCTCTCCCCCCCCCCCCTCCCTTTTAACCACTCCCCTCCTTTACTCTCTCATTCTTCCTCCCAATGTCTCTCGACCCTGCTGTTGATGTATTTCCTCCTTTTGCACTTTTCTTTCTATCCTGCAGTCTAGCTCTTCAACAAGTGTCGACTTTGTTAGGGTTAGGGTTAGAACGTGTTCAAGAAGGGGGAGGGTTAATGTGGGTAAAATGATTCCATGTGCTTGAATGGGAGATCAAGCGAGGAGGAGATGAACAGCCATTTTGAAACACTGGAGGGACAAATGAGATTCAACAAATTAAGAAAGCTGTCGTCACAGGTGAGTTAAAAGAGGAACAAATGAGCCTTCATTTTGGGAGTTTCACCAGACTGTGTGTGCCCTGCAAAAAAAGTTGGAGGTGGGTGAGGGAGAGGAGACAGAGCATGGAAAGAGCAGGGGGTTCAAAACCAGAAAAGTGGTACGAGAAGGCATGAAGGCATCGATATGTCTGCAATGTCTGAGTAACAGGCCCAGAGATTCAGCTTTTTTTTCATGAGCTTCCAGTGATATAGAGGGCCTTGGTCTCCATGGCATCAAGATGTGAAAAGTGCGAGGCAGGACAACCTCATCCTCAGATAACCAATTTGGTTTCACTCCACCTTGGACATGCTGCTTCTACTCTCCCAACAATGGATGAAGGCCCTCAATGTTGGTCATGAGTTCAGGGCCGTCTCTAGACATATCTCGTCCTTTCGATACAGTCTGACATCCCACTTTGCTCTCCAAACTCTCTGCCTATGGCATCCAAGGCCAACTGCACACATTAATTAGTGACTTCCTCTACTCTTGTAGCCGACGTTTAGCTCTCAATGGAATCCATTCTTCTCCTCTCCTTGTCAAGGCTGGAGTACCCCAAGACAGTGTTCTGGGCCACATCCTATTCCTGATCTTCATCAATGATTTCTCTGACTCTCCAGAAAATCCTTTATCTATTTGCTGATGACTCCACCCTCTGCCGTGACATCCCTCATCGTTCAATCGGGCAGAATGAAGCCTCTTCCTTTTTCTTTTTTTTCTTTTTTTTTTGTATACTGAATCGAGGCTCGTGAAAGAGCTAACATTTATTTCACAAACAAATCAACCAGACAAACGAAATATATAAAAAGAGGGAGCGGAAGACAAGATGGGGAGAGAAGGGGAAGCACACAAACACAACATTTGAGAGCAGGGAGATGTGTGGGAGGGAGAGGGCTTGGGGGGAGGAGGCATGGGAAGGGGGGCGGGGGGGTGGGAGAAGTATAAAATACAAGGACACCAAGGGCTTCCATGACAGAAGTTGGTATTTCAAAAAAGTGGATTTGGGGTGAAATTAGCGGGGGTAGAAAAGATCTAGGTTTTGGATGGGGGAAGATAAGAGATGGTGGTGAACAGCTGTTTTAAAGACCTGGAGGGTGGAGTGGGATTGAAGAGAGTGAGGGAGTTTGTTCCAGAGGTGGGAGAAAAGAGGAATGAAGGAGTGAAGGTGAGCAGAAAGTCTTGATTTTGGCAGTTTAACCATAAGAGGGTTGCAGGCAGATCTTGTGCGACCTGTAGGAATATTTGGGGGACAGAGCCCAGAGAGAGCTGGGGGGGGGGGGGGGCAAGGCCAGAGAGGAGTCGGTAGAAGACGGAAAGACCACCAACCTGCCTGCGGTGAGTGAGTGAAAGGCCCTTGGAGTTAGCTTCATCGTGGGAGATTCCAATGATTCTGAACGCTTTGGTTTCAACAGCGTGAAGACGAGCTAGGTGTGAGGCAGGAGCACTAGCCTCTGTGGTGCTGAGGACGTTCTCTGATAACAGCCAGAGAGATGGGAACTCCAAAGAACAAGATCAGATGAACCAATTGGGGCAGTGGAGGAGCAGGAGACATTGGAAGAAAAGTGAGTCATCACCGAGTCCAGAAGCGAAGATTTGCCATCGGTGGAAATCCAGGTTGGAAAGATTTGGCCAAAACAACAGTGGCCCATCTTTAAATATCCTTTGTATTTTTTAAATTAAATTTGTATTTTTGTTCGTTTTTATAATTTTGCTTTTATTTTGTTTAAGTCGTCTCAAAGACTGTGTTAATGAGACTACTGCATTTGTGTCATGATTGCTGCAGCCAATGAGGGACGCACAAAGGAAAGATGTGGCTGCCTGTGTGGGTATTGCTGGCAATTTATCCAAAGCTCCGTTTCTTACTTAGAGGTGCACCTGTTTGAATCTGGGCACGTAAAGAAAGGAATCCATGATAAAAAGATCTTGGATATTTTAGATTATTGAAGAGTGAATTTGGTTTTCCTTCGATGTTATTAATACGGAGAGGTACCCCATTATAACAAGTACAAGTGGCAAATAAATTCAATTGGGTTCGTCACCCGCCCTACAATTTGAGCAATTGTAACCGATTCACCTATCGGAGGTCATGCCGTGTGTACTACCTGTAACTTGTTTTACTGTCGATCACAGTTTCCTCGATGTTTAAATTGTGAGCAATTTATTTATTTATTTTTCTGCCTCCTTATTACAGCTGTTTGCTCATTTGAAGTGTTCAAGATTGCAACAAGGTGAGTAACCCATAAAGGTAAAGTATTTACCCATCATAATTGTTGCTTTTTTATTTTATATAATTATTTTTACCTTCCAGGTTTGGGCAAAAGCTTTATATTTCGACACTGATTTTGCGTTTCAATCTAGGCATGTGTACATCCTGTTCTCTCGTCGGTATGTGCATGTGCGATTTCAGTTGCTTCAAGTCCCTCAATAACTACATGGTGTTCAATGACGTTGACGGACTCTATACTTACACGTATGAAGCCGAGCGAAAGGTACGACTCTCGAATCGACACCAACCGGCCAACAGACTTTGCTTTTGCCCGTTAACTGCCATGTTGAGGGTGTGTCCGACACTCCCATTGGCAAAGCATCAGGCTGGATGATCAATAAGTGTGATTACTTGAGGACAAGCACTGCAGTTGTAAACTGTCAAAGACAGGTTGTTCCATCATGTCGATAGCTCAAAGGTGGGTTTATCTACAAGCTCGTTGCTGTGCATGCAGGAAGACTGCCCCGCGTGCAGCGAGACTACTCAAGATCTGACTTTCCCCTCTTCCGCAAAACTCCAGCACGTTCTCGACCACCTGATGGAGAGTCCTGCCCTGTAAGTAGGCGGCACACGAGGCATTCCGATGAAAGAACACACCATGACATGACGCTTGCTTCCATGAATTGTGCCTGTGTCGATGCGTCTGGAAATGTTACCTATTTTGTCTTTCGTTCAGGCAAATGAGATGTCCTGCAATTACAGCGACGATTCATGGAAAGAACAAAACTTTATACATGCAAGTAAGTTTCATTCCCTCAGCTGTAACTTCCTCCTGGTACCGAAACGTTGAATAAAAGTGACCGCAGGTGAACCTGCCCGTCCCTGCTTTAAACAACTATTGTGTATCGAGGTTGTCAAACGCAGTTTGAATACCAAGATACGAATGAGTCTCCTCTTAAGAGTTGACATACCTATGGAGTTGATTTCCTAGAATAAAGGGAAGTTTACTTATTTACACCGTTTTGGTGTTATTTTATTTCTGTAGAACGTAGCATCGATAGAAGCGATTACACGACCAAACCTCACCAAGACTTTGACAGGTGAGGTTTTCAACAATGAGGAGAATGGGGTCGGGGAGAATGTGGGGGGGAAGGGGGGAGTTGGGGGGGGGGGGAGGGGGGAGTGTTGGGGGGGGGGGGTTGGTGGGGGACAAAAAGGTTCGTTATTGTTTCCAATCAACTTTTCTTTGTGGTTTTGTCTCGTGATTCTAGAGCTCGGCCTTGCGGATGGTATTGAGCTATTAGTGGCTGACATTACATCTCCACAGACACTCCGCTTTCGCCTGCGCCTCAAGTCTTGTGCGTAGGGTCTTCCTGGTTTTGCACGACTCCCATCCGGCATACCTTCTCGATTTTGAACTTGTTGACTTTACTGTTGATTTTGAACTTCCAGAGACTTTACTGTTGTTCATCTTTGGTTCGTTCTGCACAATTTGTTTGGCACTTGCACCAATGTTCTGTAAATGGTTGTACATGCTATGAACATCCAAGAAAGCATTTACTTTGTTGCTTAAAAGGAAATTAATAAAGATGGACATTTTAAACATTTCACTGCCGTGAAGATTGTTCACAAGTGCAATTGAATGAAGAAGGTAAGGAGCAGGGCATACAGACTGCTGTCCAGCTTAAGTTATCCAATTGCATATATCCATGTAGTAAAATATCATAATTTGTATTTTAATTTTAAGTCATTTTGGGCTGGAGCATTCTGGCAGTTTTTTTTTTCCTGTTATCTAGGAATAAGGCCCCACAAATCATATGTGTAGTTTTGACGGCCTTTTGGAGTAATTATGACCGCATCTGAGGAAGGACGTAGTTGGCAGAGGTTTTCATCCGCAGCTCAATGGAATACTGTTCTCCTTGCCTCGCACGTAGCTGAGCTTTACGCTGTTGAAACCAAAACTTTCAGAATCATTGGCATCTCCCTCAATGAAGCTAAATCCGAGGGCCTTTCACTCACTCACCGCAGGCAGTTTGGTGGTCTTTCTGTCTTCTACAGACTCCTCTCCGGCCTTGCTCCCCCAGCTCTGTCTGTGCTCTGTCCCACAAATATTCCTGCAGGTCGCACAAGATCTGCCAGCAACCCTCTTTTGATGAAACTGCCAAAATCAAGACTCTCTGCTCACCTTCACTCTTTCATTCCTCTTTTCTCCCGCCTCTCGAACAAACTCCCTCACTCTCTTCAATCTCACTCTCTCCCTCCAGGTCTTTAAAACAGCTGTTCACCACCATCTCTTATCTTCCCCCATCCAAAACCTTGATATTTTCTACCCCCGTTAATTCACCCCAGATCCACTTTTTTGAAATACCGACTTCGTTCCTGGAAGTCCTAGCAGTGTCCATGTGTTTTATACCTCTCCCAGCCTCCTTTCCTCCCCCCACCCCCTTCCAAGCCCTCTCTCTCACCCACAGATCTCCTGATGTCCCTGTTCTCTACTGTTGTACTTGTGTGCTTCCCTCTCTCTCCCCATCTTGTCTCCTGCTCCCTTTACCATATGTTTTATGTGTCAGTTTGTTCTCATGTGATTAATGTTAGCGCTTACACGAGCCTCGATCTTGTATCCAAAAAAAACAAACAAAAAAAACCTCCGCCTGGTTGGCCATATCACTTCGTGGTGAAGCATCACTTTAAAAATTCTGCTAGCAGGATCTGAATCTGGATCTTCACCAAAATCTGATCATTTAGTTCTTGTCACATACGCTACATCTCTGCCAAATTTCGTCCGAATCCGTCCACAATTATTTGAGATATTTTGTTCACGAACAAACGGACAGACAGACAAACAGACAGGTGTGCGAACATAACCTCCATCCACCTTTGGTGGCGGAGGTGAAGATATTGAGTCCAAGTGCAGTTGGGTATGACAGTGAAGGATGGGAACCGAGAGTGAGGGATTGGAGACACAATATTTGAAAGCAAACACAGAATTGAGGCATTCGGCCTTGTCACGAGCGGAGTCGGCTGTGGTGCCATTTGAAGCAAGAGAAGGGATGGAAGGGGAACATACACCAGAGACAGACTGAACAAGACACCACCAGGTTTTAGAGGAGGAAGACATGTTTGAAAGTTCATTTTCATCACTCATTTCTTAAAACTTTTCAATCATTTCCCTTATTTCACTTTATTTTGTTTTATAACGAAACATTCCCATCTATCAACCCTCGCCCATATTCCCTCTCCCTCTTTTGCTCCGACAAAGAGTTAACACCCAAAACTTCAGCTTTTCCTTCCTTTCCACAGCAGTTAGCGTACCTCAACCAATGTTCTAGCTGTTGATTTCATCCAATGTCCTTCCTAAATCAGCTCCAATCTAATATCACTTCATGGTCAGGTTATGGCCACCGGATCATGAAAGATTTGGACCAAAACCTTTCCCTGTTAATCACACAAAAGGTGGAATCATTGTGGATATTAAATAAGTAATAGTCGTCCGTGTTCTCCTTTTTTGAACGGCCTTCTGGAGGGTATTCAATCCCACTCTCCCCTTCAAGTTGGTGCTACATGTCATGCCATCTTCCCTCCTTACTTGCATTCTTTTCAACCACTAACCCTAACAACCCCCTTCCTTGCAGGTTCCTGTTTTCCCTCCCCCTTCTCTCTCTATTTTTCCTGTTTGTTCATTTCCTTGTTTATTTCAACCTGTTGCCACATTGCCAGTACATTACCTTTTTGCCCTCTAAAATGTCACTCTTACATGAGCCTAAATTATGTAAACATTGGCAAAAAAGTTGAAACATTGAAGTACGAAACCAAATTTCCCCCTTTGGATCTGTACCTTTCATGCTCTGGCAGATTGTCAAAAAGACAAGAATCAATATGCTTATTTTTAGAGAAAATTGTGAGTTATTTGAAAAATGTGGAAGGGTGCCAATATTTTTGGCCAGGACTGTAATTATAGGAACTTTCAATTATTTAAATCTGTAGGAACCTTCACTACCCAAACTGTACAGCAACTTTCAATGCCATATAATTAGAGGAACTTTCCATTATGAATATCTATCGGAACCTTCACTACCGAACTCTACAGGAACTTTTCCTGCCACTTCATTACAGGAACTTCCGTTATGAAAATCTATCGGAACCTTCACTACCGAACTCTGCAGGAACTTTTCCTGCCACTTCATTACAGGAACTTCCGTTATGAAAATCTATCGGAACCTTCACTACCGAACTCTACAGGAACTTTTCCTGCCACATAATTACAGGAACTTTCCATTATGGAAAACTATCGGAACCTTCACTACCGAACGCTGCAGGAACTTTCATTCCCCAAAATCAACAGGAACTTTCACTGTCCTAAATGAGAGAAACTTTTACTCCCCTAAATCTAATGGAACCTTCGTTGCTCTAAATCTATGGGAACTTTTAACATGCAAAATCAACAGGAACTTTCCACTGCTATAAATGAGAGGAACTTTCACTACCCTAAATCTCCAGGGACCTTCACTACACTAAATGTACAGGAACATTGACTACCCTAGATCTGCATAATCTTTCACTGCTCTCAATGTAGAGTATGAAAAGTCCTAAAGCTTCACATGACATGTAACTTTGTGTCAAAATGGATCGTATGGATAGGGAAGATCGTTTGGTCAAATAGGATGAATTTGATGTCGCGGTGAATCGTCTCGTCCTCCGATCATCATTGAAAGAGGTGCCACCCCAATGTTCCGCGCATGTACTTGCACATTGTAAATAAGATACTTTGGGGACATTGCGGCCACACAGATCGAGCCACGGCTCACAAAGGAAAATGAGCCCTCAATCAGGGCAAACAATCGCGTTAGCACACGGGCTCGGGTCAAAGGGTAATTTTTGTTACTGTGTAACGTGCTCAGTGACAGCACAGGAAAGGCTATAGACAGAAGGAATATACTTGCTCCCGTCATTAACATTTACTGGTGAGATACCCGTTCTCCGCACGGGTAGGAGGCCAGAAGCAAACATACAATGCAGATACGGCGAATGCTAAAGCATGTAACCAATTAATTCCACATTCCTGTAGCACCCTCAGTCGCACGCCAGACATGGACAGCAGGTTCGTGAAGGACTTCCATGAAAAACTTACCCTTTCGCAAACAAACTGTTCCGCTGACGTATAGAAGCATCGATCGTGGTTCCGTGGCGAATCTGCATATGGTGATCCGCAAAGTTCACGTTTAGAAAGTAGAAACCATCACGGCATGTCGTCATTTACTTGAACTCGATATCTCGTTTTTTCATTCCAAACAATAACTCCAATCACAAATTAATCACAAAAGAAACTTTTAACAACATTGTTAATGTTTCCTTCATCTTACTATAATTCACCAAATGTCCGTCCGTCCATTCGAAGATACCGCAAAAACGGCTGAACCGATCGCAACGATATTTTGGGTGGGTATTCCTGGGATCCGCTGGAGTAAAATAGGGTGTATTGTTTTTCCATTTTCAGCTTTGGTCTCCAGCATTCTCATGTTTGGAGTCCCGCATAACGTTCACTTCGCATCGCAGTGACGGCTAGCACCAACATGGCGGCTGTAAGATTAACGTGTATGTGCATCTGATTACTTGATAAACGTACCAGAGAAAATAAATCGTTTGGGCAATGGGCTCTCCAATATGCGATGTGTTCACGGTTTGAATTACATAACATAACGTTTGTGACGATGTTTGTGTTTTTTTTTTTTTTTTTTTTTTGGAGGCAACATCGAGGCTCGTGAAAGAGCCAACATTAATCACACAAAAAGTCAAACCGACACACAAAACACAAAAGAAGGGGAGTGGTAGACAAGATGGGGAGAGAGGGGGAAGGACACAAACACAACATTTGAGAGCAGGGACATCGAGAGAACTGTGGGAGGGAGAGGGCTTGGGGGGGGGGGGAGGTGGGAGAGGGCTTGGGGGGGGGGGGGGGAGGTGGGAGAGGTATAAAACATATGGACACTGCAAGGACTTCCAGGAAAGAAGTTGGAATTTCACAAAAGTGTATCTGGGGTGAATTAGCAGGGGTAGAAAAGATCAAGGTTTTGAATGGGGGAAGATAAGAGATGGTGGTGAACACCTGTTTTAAAGACCTGGAGGGAGGAGTGGGATTGAAGAGAGTGAGGGAGTTTGTTCCAGAGGTGGGAGAAAAGAGGAATGAAAGAGTGAAGGTGAGCAGAGAGCCTAGACTTTGGCAGTTTAACCCTAAGAGGGTTGCTGGCAGATCTTGTCCGATCTGTAGGAATATTTGGGGGACAGAGCACAGAGAGAGCTGGGGGAGCAAGGCCAGAGAGGAGTAGGTAGAAGACAGAAAGACCACCAACCTGCCTGCGGTGAGTGAGTGAAAGGCCCTCGGAGTTAGCTTCATCGCAGGAGATTCCAATGATTCTGAATGCTTTGGTTTCAACAGCGTGAAGACGAGCTAGGTGTGAGGCAGGAGCACCAGCCCAGAGGGGAGAGCAGTATTCCATTGAGCTGCGGATGAAAGCCTTGTATGTGGTGAGGAGCTCAGGTGTGCCTAGGAAGGACTTCGCACGACGGAGGATGCCCAGTCGGCGACTGGCTTTGGAGGCCAGCTTGGAAATGTGGTTTTCCCAAGAAAGATCATGGCAGATAGTGAGACCCAAAAGCTTGAGCGACAGAAACAAAAGCTTGTGTTCACGGTAGTGTTTGATGAGACGGTGTGAACGTAATTTCGTAATGTTTTTCCTTTTTATTTTCGTAATCGTTTAATGAACGTAAGAATAATGTTTAATGATCATTATCTGAATGAATGTAATGAATGCACATCGGATTTTTATGTGAAAAAAATAAATAAATTTTTTTTCACATAAAACGGCTTTTTTGCGCGCAAAAAAATTATTTTGCTATTTTCGGAGAAAAAAAATATTTCGCCCTTTTTCGGGAAAAATAAAATAAAATGCCCTTTTTGGTCGAAAATGTCTGGCAACGCTAAAAAAAATTAGGGAATTTTTCGAAATTTGTAACTGCGATCGAAATTTTTAACCGATCGATCTCAAAAACAAAATGTTGCGTCCACTTGCGTGCGTTGCGTCCCCAGCGTGTACAGCAGTGAGGCGGTGTACTGCAGTGAGAGAGTGTACACAAAGTGTGAACAAGTCTCCTATCAAGATGAGTGCTGCTCTTCGTGACAAGTGGCTGAAGGAATTCAACGCTGGCGGCGATGGGGCCACCTTCAAGTACGTGTCGAGTGACACGGCTTTCTGTCGAGCTTGTGAAAAGACTTTCCGGGCGAAGCAGAAGTCTGAGCTGGCCCAACATGTCCGAGGAGACCGCCACAAGAGCAACTTGGCATTGAAGAAGAAGAGGACGGTCACGCAAGCCACCATGGAGGACTTTGGTGGTGGAAAGAGGCACAAGTGCGACGTCGTGGCTCAGGAGCTGTGCCAGGCCATGCTGGCCGCTGGCATCCCATGGTCGAAATTGGAAAACCCTGCCCTCCAGTCGTTCCTGGAGAAGCACATCACTCTCCAGATCCCCGATGAAAGCTGGATTCGAAAGCACTACCTCGACAAGTGCTATGACGAGGCCTTGGCGGGGATCCGTGCCGACCTCGGACAGCAGCCCATCTGGCTGTCCGTCGACGAGACGACCGATTCGGCAGGTCGTTATGTGGCCAACATCATCGCGGGACGCTTGTCCAAGGAGGGGTACTTTCGTCCCCACCTCGTCCAGTGCATGTTTCTGGAGAAGACCAACTCCGGGGAGATCGTGCGCGCAGTCAATGACACGCTGCGCTATCTTTGGCCTGATTTCAAGCCTGAGTGCCTCAAGGTCCTCGTCAGCGACGCCGCGGCCTATATGATCAAGGCTGGCCATACCCTGAAGGAACTCTTCCCGGACTTGCTGCATGTGACTTGCGTTGCCCACACGCTCCACCGTGTCTGCGAGACAGTCCGAGAAATGTTCAAGGACGTCAACGACCTGATTGCCACGACGAAGAAGGTGTTCGTCAAAGCCCCGTCGCGTGTTGTCCTTTGGAAGGAGCAGCAGCCCAATCTTTCTCTCCCCCCGGAGCTCATTCTGACTCGGCGGGGGACGTGGATCGACGCCGCGGTGTTTTATGCCGAGCACTTCGAGGCCGTCAAGGACATTGTGGACCAGCTGAACGATGACGACGCGATGGCAATCCGGAGTGCCAAGGACCTGTTCGGAAAGGCGGACATCAAGCTCAGTTTGGTCTTCTTAAATGCCCACGTGTCGTTCATCCCGAAGATCCTTAAGCAGCTGGAGGAGGCCGGCATGGAGCTGGCCAAGGCCTTCCAGCTCCTTGATCAGGCCAAGGAGGAGCTCGAAAAGATCCGAGGCTGCCGTAAGGAGATCCTGCTCACCAATTTCAAGGCGGTGCTGCAGCGCAATCCCGACATTGGTGTGCTGAGGACAGTGGCTTTGATCCTGGATGGAGATCAGCACGGATCTGAGGTTGGTGTGCCGGCTGGAGTCAAGCTTGCTGACATCCCCCTCTTGAGGTACTGCCTCATCGTCAGCGTCGACGTGGAAAGGTCCTTCTCCATCTGCAGAAACGTCCTCACCGACCGCCGACACCACCTCACCAAGGAGAACATTACCAAGATAATGATTTCAAACACCTACTTTAACCGTTCCTAAAAGGGTCTTGTCAATTTCTTCTAGTCCTCTACTTATCAAACAATGCGGTTGCAATAAAGGTACCTGAACGTCATTTTTTACCTGTTTACTAGCCCAGAGTGCTTAATGTTGTGCAGGAAAAAGCTTACCATTTTTTGTTCTTTTTTTGACTGATTTCTGAAAAACTTGGTAATAATAAAAAATGAATAAAACGGGGGGAAAAAATATTTCGGGATTTTTTCACATAAAAAAAAAACATTTCCGCTTTTCAAACCATAAAAGGCCTATTTTCTTAACATAAAAATCCGTAGTCTACGTAGTAATATCATTACTAATGAATAATGCCATGGCGTCGCGTTGGCAGCAGCGACAATATAAAAATGTTTGCCAAGAACTTCAAAGAGAGAAAAGGAACTTTTATCAGCAATGTCGTCTATCCTGAAGTTCTAAGCTGAAGAAGAGGTACAAATTCATTCCATTTGTTTTTCTAAAGAAAAGTGTACTAGTCAGGTTTGTTATGTAATTTCGTTCTTTTTTTGTGGAGATTAGCAAAACTATACATTTTTGGAAAGCTGATAGCACCAGGAATCCGAAAAACCATGTTTCCATTTGCGCAAATTTTTCTTTGGCGGCCATATTGGATTTTCAAAATGGCCACCATCGGAAACCTATTTTTCGCGATATCTCAACATCCGAACCACCTAGAGTGCTGATTCCAACACCTATACCCACATTTTTGGGGATGAGGAATCACATGAAGCCATCTAAAATAATCTACACCTACCCTGGGATACCAGGTGGCAGCCTACAGCGGATTTTCAAGATGGCCACTTTCAGGAAACATGTTTTTTTCTGAATATGTATACCACATTGAGTGATGTTTCGCTACATTGTGGCACACGGATCATAATTATGAAACCACATCCCTCATATATCCTAAACAGGTGATTTATGTATTCAAGAGGTAAGTATATAGAGATGAGGCTATACAATCCATAATTATACATGTAATAATTACTTTTATTTGAACATAGAATATTTCCCATAGATGAAATTTTATCTTTGTCAACATTCATCAACATTTTGTCCTCATAGGTTTTCAAATGTCCTCATCACTGTCGTCAGAGCAGAGAACAGGTTGACAGTCATCGTCGTTTTCACATTCGGAGCTGCACAAACACAAGTCTGTGCATGCCAAGTCATTGGCACGGCACGAACACCGTCTCGATGAGCAGTCTCCTTTGCACTGACATCTGACCATCTCAAGTATTGCTTTCGGTGCTGGTGGTACATCTGTCATTAGTGGTTTCAATTCCCCATCGTTGTCCTTGAAGTAGCCATGTTGCTGTGGATCCAGGAACACTTGATGTGCGATAGTAGCCTGAGCCCATACCCTTGCCTGAAGATGTACACGATCAACATGCTGATTTAGAGCCCCTAGCGTTGGAGGTAACTTGTGACTTTCAGTCATGTGTTTACAGAAGAGGTACCAGCGCAACTCCGGAATGCTGTTGATACATATTCCCTTTGGTACGTACACTGCACATACAAATCTTGCCAAGTTGGACATCTGATCTGCGGTCACATCTGCAGCATCACCGAGCATTCTCATGGCCTGTATCACGTCACTATCGGCTCTGACGAAAGCTTCAAACCATGTTGTTTTGCCTATTCGCGAAAACCGTCCAGTATTGTCTGCTCCTGTGAATGTGTGGAATGCTGGCAATGCCTTGGCCTTTTCGACGCCAAGATTGTTCCAGATTGGTTGTACTTGCACAAGGCCCGACACAAGGGAGACAGCAGTGTTTTTTAGCAGAACATCATAGTTAGCTATGACCAAGACCAGGACATCCGTATCAGGAGAGAAGAAGGTAAGCTGTTCTGCGTTGGGATTGCGGCGAGTTGCCAGCACTGCTTGGTGAATCATCAGAGTGTCTGCCTCCTCATGATTATTGTCTTCAAAATGCACGCCTTTGTTACTCTTGGCCTTTCCTGCTGCACATATAATTATCAGCTTGGAGGCATCTCTGTTGTACTCCAACGTTTTCTCAGCCAGATATTCTGCCAAATCTGACTTTGTCTGATCGTGTGACAAGAACCGCTTCATGGTGATGTGTTGGATCTTGGTATTGTCCTTCACTTGGTACTGGACTGGATTGTGCCCCCCTCGTCTTTTTGTCTTGTGCTTTGCTTCAACGAATCGGCCTTGTAAGTATCAAACACGAGGATAACTTCGTCAAAATGTCTTGTCAGTGACATCAATCTGGTATTAAAGCTGACACTGAGATCTTCAACGGTTACTGTTGCAGCTGGTTTTGTCGACAATTTCTGTACAAGAACCATGGCGTCGACTACTGCTATTTTCATAGCTGCAGAGTTATGGACTTGAGCTTGAGGACTTGAGGTCGGAGCTAAGTCACCCGGAGCTAAGTCTCCATGTTTCACAAGGAGATGGATTAACTTTGACTTGTCAAGGCAAGGAAGCAGGTCACCGTTTGGTGCGAACAAGGCGCGAGGTGTAAGGGTGAATTCGTAGTTGCCTATTGCGTCTTTCTGGTCAACATCACGGCTTGATTTTGTCAATATCATCAGCCTTCCATACAAGTCTTTTGTTTCCTTCAAGTCGACTGACTTGTCCCTGAGCATGATCTTGGTCTTCTTCACACCAGACAAGTACATCGTGTTGTTTTCTTTTTTCACGGGTGCAAATAAGCTGACTGTTCCGTTGATTCTTTCATCAACATACTCTTCGTACAAGTGTTGACCAATGTTGTCGATATTCAGGATTTGTGACGTGTGCTCCTCTGGGACATAGGCATGTGTGATCAAGTTGTATATGCTATTTCCTTCTGTGGTAAATGGATTGCCATGACTCATGATAGCAGCCTTGATCTTTTCAACCGCTGTATTGTTCAGATTCACTGCCCTCGGACTAAGTTCGTGGTGTTCTGTCACTTTGTCTGTTTTGGTGTCGAACTGATCTTTGAATTCTCTGGTCAGCCGTGACAATTCTGGAGAGGCCATAAAGAATCTCTGCCTTGCATTGGCATTATTGGAGATGCCTGGAAGTCCAGAATGAACCTTCATTGCTCTGTTTTCCTGTTCACAAGCGAAGCGTGGTCTGCACCGATTGATACAAAGGGGATGCTAGATTTCGTTACTGAGATATTTCCATTCTCGAGTTCCCTGTATGTGGCCGGATGCGTCTTCCTCAGGTCATACATATCTGCTATGTATCGCGGCCAAAGACGTTTGTATTTGATACGATCCATGGAGAAAAATAGCTTGCTGAGTGCCTCACCAGATTCGAGGTGGAGTTTGAGATCTGCGTCCCGAGAAGCTTCCACAAAGAACAGAATTGTCTCCACTCGATGCAGGTAATTCATCAAGGACTTGAACATGGCTTTTTTGGATTGTTCTGTTTCCCAAGTCTTGAATATGTTCACAACATCAGCTGTAGTGATGACATTCAACAGTTTTGTGTTGGCTTCTTTCACACTTGTGGCTTTGGTGAACTTGTCCTTTTCTGAACATGCCTCGTCTATTTCTTCTGACATATCTGAGCAAACGGCTTTCAACTGTGGATAATCTTTGAAGAACAGGTCCAGCGCCATTTCATAAAGTGCTATATATGAATAAATATGAGCACGGAGAGTGCGTTTGTAATGCGAACATCTCAGGATCTGCCTTGTTGTTGAAGGTTCGTAGAGGTCGGCCTCTATCCACGCGTCATCAATACCTGAGTTCTCAATGGAAGTACCCAGGGCTCTCAAAGCAGCCATGACCACATGCAGCTCGCCAAGCCGAGGTACAACGGTACCTTTCAGGTCTGGCCTTGCATCCAGCAGCCTTATCACCTTTTATATAGCATAGAGGCATAGAGGGCCATATCCCAGGAAATGACTGTAGGGTGGCTTGTACCAACAACTAAGTTCTTTAGCTGAGTTGTCTGAGAGATGACGGTCAGAAGAGTCGACCACTCGTGTGCTACTTCAGGTAGAAGGGGTAAGACTCCGACTTGTGTCAAACTGTGACTACCCGACAGCAATGAGTGGTATCCTGCCCAACCAGGTATATATGTGCTGTTTGATTTCTGCATTCTGGTGATCATAGAAGCAACCAACCATCCTAGATGTGTAAGGTGATACGCTGGTGATATACCATCCTTGCTGATGTGGAATGTGTCTGTTCTCTTTATGGTTTTCGGCACCGGCTTGTCACAATGAAGCATAGGAACCTGGTACGGGGTCACTGACAAACTGGTAGTGTCAGCTATGCTCAGTTGTGGCGCCAATGTTTCTCCTTGAGTGTCACGTTTTTGATAAACAGCAATGATTGTTCCATGGGTTGTCCCTTTGCCATCCACGCTGTCTTCAGCAAAGTCTGTGTTATCAGCTGCAAAAAACACAAAAGTTCCCTTCTTCAAAAATGGAGGAACATAAAGTCCTTGGAACTTCAGGGTGTTTTCCACAATGGCATTTGCTAGGGCTGTTTCGAGGTGCATAACACGACTGTACGAGACACAGTAACCTTGAGAGCAGAGACTTTCCAGGAGTTTCTTGTTTCTTGTGTCATGGTGAACTGCCAAGGCTAATCCTAGAGACTGTGGAGTTTCTTGTGATTTGGTTGATCGGAAGGTCGCAGAATCAGTTTTGGGCCTATAGTTCACTTGCTTGTCAGATTTGAATCCACCCAATAGCATCTGACTAACAGTGAGTACTTCTCTGTTAACGTGAGTGGTTCGTTTTTCAGTTTCTAGTGTTTCTGTTGGCCCCACCATAACCCATCTGATCATTGCGTGGAGTGCTGCTGGAACATCATCTGTGCTGCTAGTGACCTGTATAGCATCGGATGAGTTTTCCTGTTGGTGGAAGTTCTTGATAATTCTGCGCAATGCCTTTGCTGCTTTATAGATAATATTCAGATCGTCTACTTCACTTTCTATCATGGCAGACTGAACCATATCGGATTCGCATGCATCTGGGGAGTAAAGAACAGAAGGTTTTCTCCTGTCCTTTTGCCTAACAGACGTTACGTGTGGTAGTTCTAGAAGAATTCTCTCCTTGAGCCAGTGTCTACTATATGCAGGGAAGTGGTGCGCCAATGCATCTGTGCCACCAAGCAAGTTGATGTATGTTGTTTCAATATGTGCCATGGATAAGTATTGTTTATTCTGAGTTTGACAGTCGACAAGGCTAATCAACTCAATCAAACATGATGTTTGAAACGGATGACCTCTCTCTGTTGTTCCCTTGTTATCCTTGGTACGTAACACATGGAATACATTTGTTGTCCAACATGACTTGTGGTATTGAACATCGATTGCATGTGCATCAGTGGGTGAGATGGATGTGTTTAACCTAGTTTGCAGGGTGAGATTTCCAGACAGCTCCACAGCATCGTGTAATGCTTTCCCACCGTTTTCTGTTCTCAATGTGTACAATTTTTGCTCGTTATCTTCCTGGCAGAAAAAGCAATGTTCCTTAATGAATGGAGCTGTTGCAGAACGTGTAAACGGACTGGTGGTGGAAGTTGATGGTTCGTCCAGTTCTGTGCTTTTTCGCTTTTGTCCACGTTTTTTTCTCTGTGTAGGAGCCGGCTGAAATGTGATATTGATGGCGGTCTTTGGCACGTTGTACCTTCTCTTTGTTGGTTGCATTTGAATAACAGATACGATGCCAAACTGCATTATTGAATTGCAGACTTTCACTTGTTTCATCCTTTAAGCGACTGTGAATTTTAACATATTTTCCATCATGGTAGGCTGCTCTATCATTAAGGGTTTGTAGCAAGTGTTCAAACGAGTCCGGTTTGGGCTGCTGGACAAGCGTTCCATATTTTGCTGAAGCGGTTTGACAAATTATGCAGTGCTGCCACTGTGTGGGCTGAGTCGTAACTTCACTCATCTTCTCTCAAGACCTGCAAATATATAAAACGACAACAGGTAAGTAATTGTGAGCTTCATGAGGTTTATTTTAAATGAACTATTAGGTCTGATATAATGACTTTCCATGTACATGAACTGAACATGTTGAAATGATCCCATTTATGACTATGACTGTACTGAGGCGAAACATCACTCAATGTGGTATACATATTCAGAAAAAAACATGTTTCCTGAAAGTGGCCATCTTGAAAATCCGCTGTAGGCTGCCACCTGGTATCCCAGGGTAGGTGTAGATTATTTTAGATGGCTTCATGTGATTCCTCATCCCCAAAAATGTGGGTATAGGTGTTGGAATCAGCACTCTAGGTGGTTCGGATGTTGAGATATCGCGAAAAATAGGTTTCCGATGGTGGCCATTTTGAAAATCCAATATGGCCGCCAAAGAAAAATTTGCGCAAATGGAAACATGGTTTTTCGGATTCCTGGTGCTATAAGCTTTCCAAAAATGTATAGGTTTGCTAATCTCCACAAAAAAAGAACGAAATTATAAATCTGAACATAATGAACCTGACTATACAGTTGATATCACGATTTGAAACACGATGGAATAATATTTACCGATATGAACAGTGATGTGGCTTTTTTAAATTGAAATTCTGAACATACTGTTTTGATTTTGATGATTTGCGTGTGATATTTTATAACGGATGTTTATATGAAACGTTTGCGCCTCCCAATTGAAGTCCCACCCTTAGGGCGTGTACCGTTGCTAGTTGTAAAAACTACCAAGTCAACAGTTAAAAGGATTTTGAGCCGATAGGTGTCACGGCCTGTCATGTATGCAGTGCAAATATTCACCGTTGTATCCCTACACCGGGACCGGGTTGTATCCCTACGCGAGACCTCGGATGGCGCTGCTGTGAATCGGGCCTGATCGGCAGAGTGAATAAACGCGTACGACAATTGATCGCAGTTTGTCGAGATACTTTACATGGCGACGAGGATAAACATCTAGACCATGACTTTTTTTTTTTTTTTTTTGTATACAAGATCGAGGCTCGTGAGAGAGCGAACATTAATCACACAGAAAGACAAACAGACACATAAAACAAATAACATCGGGAGCGGTAGACAAGATGGGGAGAGAGGGGGAAGGGTACAAACACAACATTTGAGAGCAGGGACCGAGAGACATGGAGACTTTCGGCCATATCGGCCATATCAATGAATTCGACCCTCATGAGGGGGATTTTGACACGTATTCTGAGCGGTTGTCTTTCTACTTCGAGGCGAACGGCATCGCGACCGAAGCCCTGATGAAGGCCGTCTTCCTGTCCGTTTGCGGAGGTGAGACGTTCACACTTGTTAAAAACCTGATTCGGCCTCGGACAATCCAGGAGCTCACGAATGCAGAGCTCAAGGCCGCTTTGAAGGAACATTGTAATCCATCTCCTTCAGTCATCCTGTGTCGGTTTAATTTTTACATGTGCAGACAGCAGGCAAGGTCAGTCGATCGCAGACTTCATTGCACACCTCAAAAAACTCACATCTGTGTGAGTTTGGGGACACGATTGACGACATGCTCCGTGATGTGCTGGTGGTTGGCATGACCGATGACCGCACTCGTAGACGCCTGCTTGCTGAGAGAAGACTGACGTTCCAAAATGCCAGAGACACCGCCATTTCCATGGAAAGTGCTGAACGCAACGCTACAAGCATCGGTGCCACTCGCTCGTCTGGTACCAGCCCTGCTGTGAATCGGTTGGATCATGTTCAGCCAAAACGTTGGAACAAGGCTCCTCGTCAGAAGCCAGTGCAGTCTCAAACACACAACAAATGTTTTCGGTGCAATGGAAAGCACCCTCCGGAGACGTGTCGGTTCAAAGATGCCACCTGCCATTTCTGTTCGAAAACTGGCCATATTGCTCCAGCTTGCATCACTCGCAAATCGGGAAAAGGGAAAGCTGCTGACAAGATTCATCAGTTTATCGGTTCGGAGGAACCTGAGCTTGACCAGGTGAGCTCTGTTTCCGACAACTCAGAATCGTGTGACCTGTTTCATATTGATTCTCACCATAGGCGGGACCCTCTTCTTGCCACTGTTGTAGTCAACAATCGACCATTGCAAATGGAGGTCGACACTGGTGCGGCCGTCTCGCTCATCAGCCATGCTGTTTTCACAAACCTGTGGAGTGATGCTGACCGACCCCATCTGAAACCTACTACCTATGGACTCTCCACCTATGCAGGTGAGAAGATTGTTCCCTGTGAGGTCACGGTGGGCTACGATAACCGTGAGTTTCACCTACCCCTGATCATCATTCCTGGAAAGGGCCCTTCCTTACTCTGCAGGGACTGGTTGAGCATAATTCAACTAAAGTGGAAAAGCATTCATCAACTCCGGGCAGCCAACGTTTCTCTTACCGCAGCATACACACTCAAAAATGTGCTGGATACGTACCCGGATGTCTTCAAGAATGAGCTTGGAACCTTGAAAGGACATACGGCTAAACTCAGTGTTGACCGGGATGCCAATCCTATATTTTGCAGAGCTCGCCCAGTCCCTTTCGCCCTGCGGGAGCGGATTGACAAGGAACTGGATCATCTTGAAAATCTGGGCATCATCGAGCAAATCCAGTATGCCGAATGGGTGGCGCCCATCGTTCCGGTCATAAAATCGGACCAGTCCATCCGCATATGTGGAGATTATAAAATGACCGTGAACAAGTGTTATTCATTGGATAAATATCCAATCCCGAGGATCGAAGACCTCTATGCTCGTCTCATGGGAGGCAAGACTTTTACGAAACTCGATCTCAAATCCGCCTATCTACAGCTCCGCTTGGATGAGAATTCGAAACAGTATCTTACCATCAACACACATCGTGGGTTGTACAGGTACCACCGACTCAGTTTTGGAGTGAAATCTGCACCTGGAATTTATCAGCGTGTCATGGACAGTTTGTTTGCCGCCAAACGCAATGTCGTTTGTTACCAGGATGATATTCTGGTTACTGGTCGTAGAGACGCAGAACATCTACAAAACCTGGATAGAGTTCTGAAGAAGATTTCGGATTCCGGCCTACGTTTGCGTCGAGACAAGTGCAAGTTTATGGTGCCATCAGTCACGTACCTGGGTCATACGATTGATGCCGAGGGTCTACACCCGACATGAGAAAGTCCGAGCTATCAAGGATGCTCCGGCTCCACGAGACGTAACCGACTTGAAGTCATACCTCTGTTTGCTTCAGTTCTATGGTCGTTACATCCCGAATGTGACCGACGTTTTGGGCCCCCTTTATCGGCTTTTGAGGAAAGGAGTCTCCTGGAGCTGGGGGTCCACTGAACAATCAGCTTTCCAGACCTCTAAGGATCTGCTCAAATTGTCCAATGTTCTCGTTCATTTTGATCCAGAGAAGGATCATGTGCTGACATGCGCAAGCTGCAAATATTCACCGTTGTATCCCTACACCGTGACCGCGGGTTTATTTCCGTTTTTCCGGAATTTACGGCCCAGCTCGGATGGCGCTGCTGTGAATCGGGCCTGTATCGGGAGAGTCAATAAACGTGTGCTACAATCGATCGTAGTCTGTCGAGATACCTAACACCCACCTCCAAAGTCCAAGCGAAATGCTGTTCAAGCGGCCAGCACGCACCAACACACCAAGCCGTCTGTTGCTTCCTGCACAACAAAGACGTCAGGAAATTCAGGAACGATTGAAGGAACGTGGAGACCGGATGGCGAAGCAACACAAGAGAACGGATGGGCCGGAATTACCTGAATTGGCTATTGGACATCAGGTTCGGATTGTGAACAAGGACACGGACCAATTGTACCCCGGGAAAGTTGTGGTGTGCTGCAACGAACCCCACTCTGCGCGCTGCAACGAACCCCGCTCTGCGCGCTGCAATGAACCCCGCTCTGCGCGCTGCAACGAACCCCGCTCTGTGCGCTGCAACGAACCCCGCTCTGCGCGCTGCAACGAACCCTGCTCTGCACGGGTTGTGCAGAGCACAGCAAAGAGAAAGAGTTCAGGCTCTTTATCTCTTTGGTGTGTGTGTGTGTGTGTGTGTGTGTGTGTGTGTGTGTGTGTGTGTGTGTGTGTGTGTGTGTGTGTGTGTGTGTGTGTGTGTGTGTGTGTGTGTGTGTGTGTGTGTGTGTGTGTGTGTGTGTGTGTGTAGGAGGAGGCATGGGAAAGGGGGGGGGGGAGTGGGAAAGGTAGAAAACATGGACACTGCTAGAACTTCCAGGAACGAAGTCGGTATTTCAAAAAAGTGGATCTGGGGTGAATTAACGGGGGTAGAAAAGATCAAGGTTTGGGATGGGTGAAGATAAGAGATGGTGGTGAACAGCTGTTTTAAAGACCTGGAGGGAGGAGTGGGATTGAAGAGAGTGAGGGAGTTTGTTCCAGAGGCGGGAGAAAAGAGGAATGAAAGAGTGAAGGTGAATTGAGAGTCTTGATTTTGGCAGTTTAACCATAAGAGGGTTGCAGGCAGATATTGTGTGACCTTTAGGAATATTTGGGGGGCAGAGCACAGAGAGAACTGAGGGAGCAAGGCCGGAGAGGAGTCGGTAGAAGACAGAAAGACCACCAACCTGCCTGCGGTGAGTAAGTGAAAGGCCCTCAGAATCAACTTCATTGCAGGAGATTGCAATTATTCTGAAAGCTTTGGTTTCAACAGCGTGAAGCCGAGCTAGGTGTGAGACAGGAGCACCGGCCCAGAGGGGGGAGCAGTATTCCATTGAGCTGCAGATGAAAAAGTGTTTAACAAGACAACCTCACGACTTTAAATGCAGTAATATTTGTCAAATACCCATATTGGGAATAACACGTACTTCATTTCTCAATGATGTCGCTTCTTCATTATTGTGATTGTACATTACAACGTATGTAAGACAAAACAAAAAGACTTCCCCAAGATCAGTTTTGGCAGCGGGGTTCTTCATCCCAACTGCATTGTATTATCACGTGGTTATATGCATATCGTTTGCAGAAGAAACGGCCACATCTTATCAGCCAACCTGTCATTCCGTAGCTCAATACCATAGACCTTGCAAATACCATATAATCTCAGCAAGGATCACCAGGAAAGTATGCATGTAGCTCATAAATAAGGAAGTTGCATTTGCCGGTGGAGGGAAAGGGAGGAGTGGTCAGCAATTAAAATTAGGGTATAGACCCCCATTGGTTTCAGTGTCATTTTAGGAGTTTCTTCCCGGTATCAAGTCCAAGTGAATAGGGACACAAGTCATCCTGTTTGTTCGTGTGCCACTGGGAGATGGCGTTGTGGCATTTATTACTTAGGGAGGTTAAGGATGTTTTTTCACACGTCTGTCATGTCAAACTGGGTGAAACTGGATGTGGCATGTTTCCTTCCCACTATTGAAGGGAGAAGGCTGCAGTTGTCCGTCAGTTTGGGGGAGGCGGGCTTCAGACCGCTCCCTGTCTGTGATCTGCGGGGTGTCGGGGCTGGTTGTTGGCCCATTGTGGCCTGGGCGGAGACATCAAGACTCCCTTTTAGGGCTGTAACGCTGAGGCTGGGTGTTATTGGCTCTCTCTGGCCATGGCCTCTGAATGATTTATCCACACTTGGACATAATCCTCCTGGAAGTTTTGCCTCGCAGGCCTTCGTGCATGCTCCTGCTTTTGCTCTCCTGCCCCTCTTTCCAGAGACAACCCTGCAACCAATGGCCTGGCCGGTTTCATCCCATGTTTTTACCCCTCATTCACCCGCTTTCTATCTGCAAGGTCAATGTGTGTGAAATCCTAAGGGATTTAGTTGCTTTCCCTGTTTACATATCCTGATCATTTTGTTTTCGTATTGCGGGATTTCATTATTGTTTTGTCGTGTGCTTCTGTTAAATAATATATCTCCTAAGTCCCGTGTGCATATCCGTTTCTGCCACATTTCCCACCCAAACCGTTTTGGCTTCATGGAGTATCCCTGGAGTGGAAATGAGTAAAATGGGAAATGACGAGCGCGTTTTGACACGCTCGTTAAATCGCAAAGCATCTACAACCACTTGGGTGCTTCATGCTGAATTTGGCCCAAAGCTGGCCGGTGGGGGAAAAGCGACCATGGCGTGGGCATGTGCAATTCCCGTCCAGCGTCGCTTAAGGTTTTTGGGTGGCCGAAGTGCACACGACAATATATTGCAGCCTTTGCAAGTCTGAGGTATCTTGTAAAATTAATACAACATTGTAAATAGATTACACTCAATTGCATCATCATCATGGTTTTTTTAGCAACTTAGCCTCATGTTAGAGTTCAAGTAAGATGGCTGTGTAACTCAGAAGGGAAGGAGAAGAAGATTGGATTTTCTTTAAACTGAAGAGTTGATTACAACTCGTCATGTTCGTGCCTGTCCTGCCAGGTGGGATGGCTCTGCACCTGCTCCACAGCCAACAACACAAGACGCATAAACTCTGACACATCGAAAGCGTAGTTTGTAAACTTTGGGTGGTTGCCCAGTGTAGGGTGGTGCCCCTGTAGGTACAGAGATGGAAAAGGTGGGGGGTAGAGAGGATGGAATTGTGTTAAGAATTATTGTACAGTATTGCAAACCACTAAAGTGTTTTCATATAAACTTCTTGAATTTTGAAGTGTCATCAAATCTACACTGTAATACCAAAAGTATTGGGACAGCACACCGAAACTTTAAATGAAACATCCTATTCTGCATGGCACATTTTTAACCTGCGTTCACGAAGCGGAAAGTGGGGTTAAGCGATCGGTCGCAGCCGTGCTTTTGGCGTACGTATATACGTACATGTCTGCATTTTTAAAATTAATTTTCTCAGCAAGCGTTGGCTTGATTGACACAAAATTTTGCAACATAGGAGTGCTTCCTCCTGTAGAATTATTTAGTGATAATTATGACGTCATAGGTCACGTGGTATTGGCGCCATCTTGAAAACTGAAAAACTTTTCACCTCTATATCTCTGAAACCGCTCGATAGAAAAAACTGAAACGTGGATCGTTGTCAAGTACTCCCCATGGGGAATAAGTGTTGTTAACAATGACATCATTGGTGCCTTATTATGACGTCATAATTCGACAAATACAACAAATTTGTATTTGTTCTGTCAAACATTATCGGATGTTCCTTTATCGGAACAACGAGGGTTCTGTCAACCCTCGACTCTGATTCTGCAACTGGTCCTGACGGCATCAGCCCACGGGTCCTAAAATCATGTTCTTCCGCTCTTTCACTCCCTCTTTCTGTTCTCTTCACCCTCTCTTTTGCTCAAGGTCATCTGCCATCTGCTTGGAAATCAGCCAACATCACCGCTTTGCACAAAAAAGGTGCAAAAACAGATCCCAGCAACTACAGACCAATCAGCCTTCTCCCAATTATCAGCAAAGTCATGGAATCCATCATTGCTTCAGATATGAAATCTTTCCTCTGCTCCAATGGCTTGATGATCTCTGATCATCAATTTGGTTTCAGACCTGGTCACTCTACTCTGGACATGCTGCTTCTGCTGTCTCAACAATGGATGGAGGTCTTCAACGCCAAACAGGAAATTAGAGCTGTCTCCCTTGACATTTCACGTGCCTTCGATACGGTCTGGCACCCTGCTCTGCTCACCAAACTCTCCTCCTTTGGTATCCATGGAAATCTCCACGCATGGCTGGCGGACTTCCTCTCTGGTCGTAGTCAACGTGTGGCCCTGAATGGGTTTCTCTCATCTCCTCTTCCTGTTCAGGCTGGAGTTCCCCAAGGTAGTGTTCTGGGCCCTGTGCTTTTTCTGGTCTTCATTAACGATCTCTCTGACTCTCTTGAAAATCCTCTCTATCTCTTTGCTGACGACTCTACTCTCTGTCGCTCCATTCCTCATCCCTCAGATCGGCAGTCTGCAGCCTTCTCACTCTCTACAGACCTGGACAAAATCACAGACTGGGCAAACAAATGGAACATGTCTTTCAATCCTGATAAATCTCACACTCTTACGATGTCTCTCCGAAAAGACCGACTGGAAAACCCTCCCATCCACTTTCTGAATAATCCTCTCCAAGAAGTTCTGTCACTCAAGCTTTTGGGTCTCACTATTTGCCATGATCTTTCCTCAGAAAACCACATTTCAAATGTGGCCTCCAAAGCCAGTCGCCGACTGGGCATCATCCGTCGTGCGAAGTCCTTCCTTGGCACACCTGAGCTCCTCACCACATACAAGGCTTTCATCCGCAGCTCTATGGAATACTGCTCTCCCCTCTGGTCTGGTGCTCCTGCCTCACACCTAGCCCGTCTTCACGCTGTTGAAACCAAAGCGTTCAGAATCATTGGAATCTCCCGTGATGAAGCTAACTCCAAGGGCCTTTCACTCACTCACCGCAGGCAGGTTGGTGGTCTTTCCGTCTTCTACCGACTCCTCTCTGGCCTTGCCCCCCCCCCCCAGCCCTCTCTGGGCTCTGTCCCCCAAATATTCCTACAGGTCGCACAAGATCTGCCTGCAACCCTCTTATGGTTAAACTGCCAAAATCAAGACTTTCTGCTCACCTTCACTCCTTTATTCCTCTTTTCTCCCGCCTCTGGAACAAACTCCCTCACTGTCTTCAATCCCACTCCACCCTCCAGGTCTTTAAAACAGCTGTTCACCACCATCTCTTATGCTCCACCATCCAAAACCTTGATCTTTTCTACCCCCGCTAATTTCGGTCCCCTTGTGTTTTATACCTCCCCCCCCCCCCCCCCCCCTCCCCTTCCCACACCTCCTGCCCCCAAGCCCTCTCCCTCCCACACTTCTCCCTGCTCTCAGATGTTGTGGTTGTGTGCTTCCCCTTCTCTCCCCATCTTGTCTTCCGCTCCCTCTTTGTGTATATTTTGTTTGTCTGGTTGATTTGTTTGTGAAATAAATGTTAGCTCTTTCACGAGCCTCGATTAAGTATACCAAAAAAAAAAAAAAAAAAAAAAAAAATGCTTAATACGATCAGTTTGAAATGTATTGTGTGATCTACACAACAATTATATTGGAGAATGTAAATTGATGATGTCATCAGTTACGTGGTCTGGCAGCCATATTGGATCAAAGAAAAAAAAAAAAACCTTAAAAAAAACAGTTGGCTCGCACCAAGTTGACTGCACGGGGTAAGTATTCGATGAATACCATCTAGTTCCCACAACGAAAAACAAGGTGTGCAGCAGTTATTGTGACTGTTTGTAACCAAGAAGCCATGAGGTAAGTAGCTCGATCACCTAATTTTTAATGCTTTATCGGATATCAGAAGTTCACAACATCTTCACATTAGGCTTTTCTAAGTCGCCTGGATAAATGAATGGAATGTTGGAATGGAGTATGCTAACCACCATGGGCAAAAAGGAGATCAATGTCCTATTAATTTCATCCGTCGTTCTGCCTGTCTGCCTAGGCAGATCGACATGAGTCTTCATGAGCAAGACCGCTTCTTCATTCGACTGTAGATATTCAGAGAAAATGGAAGACACCAATGTTGAAAATAGCACAGGCAGCCCAAATTATTGGCAATAGGAAAGTAGATCCTTCAAATTATATGGCACAATATTACTCTTGATATCGGCCTAAATTTAGTACAAAATGAACGGTGATCTGAGGTGTACCTCTGCACAGTATAAAAAGAGCCGTGCTTGCGTCTGTGCGTCCGGGCTCCACCCATTGGTTGGACAGTTCACTTAATTCCACCCACAATTTCTGTATTTTACCCTTTAGAACCACTTAGAACTTTACATAGGTGTGAGGGGGAGGCTGAGGCTTTTTTTGTTGTCAGAATTGCATGTGTAAGTTTACATGTAGTAAAAGTGTGTGAGAGTGTGAGAGTGTGAGAGTGTGAGAGAGAGAGAGAGAGAGAGAGAGAGAGAGAGAGAGAGAGAGAGAAAGAGAGAGAGAGAGAGAGAGAGAGAGAGAGAGAGAGAGAGACAGACAGACAGACAGACAGACAATGAATGAATGAGAGACAGACAGACAGACAGACAGACAGACAGACAATGAATGAATGAGAGACAGACAGACAGACAGACAGACAGACAGACAATGAATGAATGAGAGACAGACAGACAGACAGACAGACAGACAGACAGACAGACAGACAGAATGAGAATGAATGAATGAGAGACAGACAGACAGACAGACAGACAGACAGACAGACAGAATGAGAATGAATGAATGAGAGACAGACAGACAGACAGACAGACAGACAGAATGAGAATGAATGAATGAGAGACAGACAGACAGACAGACAGACAGACAGACAGACAGAATGAGAATGAATGAATGAGAGACAGACAGACAGACAGACAGACAGACAGAATGAGAATGAATGAATGAGAGACTGAAGGAGGGTAATGTGCTAATGTTACCAAAAATGTACCAACACCCCCATCATAAATCAAACCAACATTTGTGAATAAACCTTGTGCATCCTTTAGGTCCAAATACTTTTGCTAATACACTGCACATCATTTTGGCCAACAAAGGCTGAATTTACAGAAAGGTTTTTGCGAGCGTCATTCTAACACACACCAAACGCTTAAATGGCGACAAAAACATCATTGGTTGCACGGGCACAGCTAATCACCCATCTAAATAGCTATTTACGAATGGAGACAAACAGCCGATTAGCTTGTGAAACATCTCCAACATCCAATTGAAATGATGCGCTTGCATGGAATAAAAGCGATACAGACTAAATTGTTGGAGGGGATTCAGCGCATTGCTCTTCTTCGTAGGTTGCTCCAGATCATGTTAAATTCGATTCAGCACCCAGATAAATGATTCTTTCGAGAGTCTTTAACTCCGGACAAATTTGATATTGTCATACTTCTCCAGAGGATTGCATCTATCCTCAAAGATTCTCAATGCACGTGGCAAACTGTCCTATTCCTATCCTCTTCAACCTCCTCATGAGCTCAATCAAGCACTCTAAACACATCCATATTCACCCTCCCATGTAAAATACCAATGATAAGCCATGCAATGCTTGCTTCAAGGCCTTAAACACAATCTTAAATATGCCCTCGCCCACATGTAAAAGTTTTTGTTATTTAAACGCTAGTGATTGGGTTTTGATTGCGCATTAGATAAATACTCTTCAGAGTTTGGCGATAAACTTATTTGACTTTGAACGGGTGATCATCCCACTACGTGTGTCTAACCATGAAACGCCTCTCGTAAATTCGAGCCGAAAATATTATTCTTTATATCCATGATATTCCAAATGTGTCGATGTAGAGACGTTTTTCAACGAGCATAATCAACTTGCCAGCCACTACCACGAACCAAGTGTAAGTGGGATGCCTTGGTTTTATTAGACATCCAGGATTTCCCCCTTTTTTTTGTATACAAGATCGAGGCTCATGTAAGAGCTAACATTCATGACAAAAAAAAACAAACGGACACATAATACATAATAAAGGGAGTGGGAGACAAGATGGGGAGAGGGGGGGAAGCACGCAAGCACAACAACAGTAGAGAACAGGGACATCAGGAGATATGTGGGAGGGAGAGGGCTGGGTGGGGGGAGGGGAGGAGGCATGGTAAGCGAGTTGGGGGTGGGAGAGGTTAAAAAAAAAACACATGTAGTCTAGTAGGAAGACTAGGTCCCCCTGCACCCCCCGGAGATATACTTCTAATCAGTGTTTCTAGATTGGAAAAAATGTGTAGAAAATGACTAGCTATGGCCCCAAGCTGAAAAAATGTCCCACATACCATTTTTATGCAAATTACTGCTGCCATTATCAAAAAAACGATTTTTGACATATCTCAGCCAATATTGCAGATAATTGAAAAATGAAGGTGTCTAGACCCATGTTTTGAAGGGCATAGATCATGATAGAACTATTCATAACATGATTACATGTGTCTATGGTATACTAGTATGCATATTAATGCTGTAATTACAAAATAATCAGTTTTACAAATGATAAGGATACGTTAATACTGCAGATAACTTAACATGGTACATAAGGGGTCTAAACCCAGGTATTTTCAAGGTTAAATGTCAACAAGATGCTCCTGAGTCTTGCATAGGGGCGGGACATTGGCAGTAACATTGGTACCACTCAACTTTTCTTCCCACCATTGACTTTGTATTGCGAGAGATTTTCACTTGCTTATTTAAAGGTTTCTCACCCAGCCCACGTAAAATCTACCAACTCCTGCTGTTAACTCCCAAACATATTTTTTTATGTTATCCAATCACAGTGCAGAAATGACAGACTAGAGATCCAAATTAGTGCTGCTATAGCTGCCATTTTACATTTCCATCCATGTAACATGCGCGCTCGCGCGCTCGTATCAATTGGTAATGTCGCGCGCTCGTATCAATTGGTAACGTTGATGTTATTGAATACCTCAGTTGAAAGTTCAGTCTTCCATTCCATCTGTGTGTTGTTCTTGGTATTCATCCTCCAATCTAGCCAGGTAAGATGCTAACTATAATGTTACTCACACTCTTGACTTCAGTTTCTGCATGAAATCATAAACAGGCAGAATAACAGCTGAGCCAGCTAGCACCATGTTAGCTAACGTTAAAGCTAGCCTCATCTATGTACAGTATGTTCCTAATGTCGGTGTAACTTAAACTTTTGTTAATGCCAAACATGAGACATATCTGTTGACTTCTGTATATGAATTGAACCAGAAAGAGGCACGACAGCTGAGCTAGCTACAGTAACTTAGCACAATGTTTCATTGGCCTAGATAGCTAACGTTAGTGTGGAAGAATTTAGATGTTTTAGCTATTAGCACTTTTGATGCCACTAAACATGGTTTAGTCAGCTAAAAAGTACCCTAGTGTAGAACATGACTCAGAACCTCTGTTACCTCACTGAAAACTCAGAGCCTCCTTTCACAGGCACTTTTAACATCATTCGTGATTTCTTATTTGTCATTTAACAGTGATGGTAGACATCGACAGCAAGCATGCCCAAAAGAAAACGGAGTGTAGAACCTGCAGCCCAAAGCTCTCCTCCTACATGCATCCTTCATGTACCATCCATGTCTGATCATGGGGATTTCACGCCCCTCCGTAAAATTAAAGGATCTGCTTCAGAAAAACTGCAACTGCTTCAAAAGATCCGGGATAGACGTCTCAACCAACCGCATGACTCCCCATGTCGTATGCAATCAGTATGTGATCAGATCCCGGCAACTCTTCCTGATGACCTAGAAAGAGTAGGATATCACAGCAAGTGTTATAAGCACTTTGTCCGCCACTTTCATCGTCTGGGAGATGATACAGAACCAGGGCCATCAACCTCATCATGGCATCACTCTCCTCGTAAACCAGGAGGTTCTGCTGAACCCATCTTCCCGCCAGAGTGTATATTTTGTGAGAAAGTTGAGACCAAAGATGCTCATCGCAATACTGAGAGGCCTACAACCTTCCCATCCTTTAAAAACAAAGAAAATGCATGGGAGCAAATCGAAACACGGGCTGAGAAAATGGGTCTCTATCGACTCCATCGAAAGGTGAAAAACAAAGACCTCTTTGCATGTGAGGCCAAACACCATCCGTCATGTTTTAAAGCTTTCCGCACAGCATTCTACAACTATGAGCGTGCGATTCACAGAGCCGAAGCACCAAAGGAGCAGGCTTGCATGTCAGCCGCCCATGAAAAGGCATTCAACTCAGTACTGGAACACATTCAAACCCAGGTCATCCAGCAGAATAAAGTTCTACAGCTTTCTTCCTTGCGCTTGCTCTATGTCGAGGAACTGAAACTGAATGGATATGAGAACTCAAATTATCGGTCAGAGAAACTACTGAAACGCCTACAGAATGACCCAATCAAGGAGCATATCCACTTCACGAAGGTTGATCATGACAAATGTGATGTCATTTCTTTCTGGCTTGTGCACAGCTCAAACATAACAGTTTCCAATGCTCTCGCACGAGCATTCACACTCGGAAGCACAAACAAGAACCAAAATGTTGCCCTCCAACTTCGCCAGGGTATTCTACAGGCTTTCAGAGAGTGTAAAGACCAACCATGGCCACCAACAGCTGAAGACATGGAGCTCAATCCTGAAGACATCCTACCTCCAGACCTTGTCCGCTTTCTCAGCGTGCTAATGACTGGCAAGGAGGGCATCGAGACAGAAAAGGTGAAGCGTCTGGTCTTCTCCATTGGACAAGATCTGTGCCGTGCAGTGTCAGATGGAAAATGGAAGTTACCAAAGCACATTCTCCTCTGTGTGACTGTAAGGCACCTGTTCCGAAGCAAACAGCTCACCACAATACTACACAGGCTTGGACACTCTGAGAGCTACGATTTCGCCTTGGAGTTGGAAACTGCTCTCGCCAAGGTCCTGGATGAAGTCTCAACTTATCGTACACCACAAATTGTGACAGGAGAGGGCAACCTTGTATTCCACTGTGAGTGGGACAACTTGAATAAAACCACTACCAGTGTGCACGGCAGCAACATTGTAAACAGTGCTGGAGGAATCATGGTGCAGGAGGTCAAGCCCGGGTTCGAGAGCAGCAAGGACCGAATGCTACCTACCATCAATAGGTCACAACAGCGTAGCCTGAAGGTCGACACACCAAAAACTCTCCCACCCTTGCACTTTACTCGCGTTGGCCCGAAGTTCCCTGAAGGCTCATCATTCACACCGCCAGCAGAGAATGACACAGTCTATGCCACTACGATGCAAGAGTACTACATCTGGCTCTTCATCAGATACATCGGAAGCTGTGGCCTGCAGCCTGTGCCTGGGCTAGGGGGTTTCACCTCTGCAACTGGTTCTCCCCCACCCAGCAAATCAACAGTCGACTACTGCACGCCTATCCACCAACCGATCACAGACAACGCAGTTGTTCGTGAGCTACTGAAGCGTTCCGAGGCAGCAACTGCTGAGGTGGGTCAGAGATGGGTCCTGAATACATTTGATCTGGGTGTCTGCATGAAAGCCCTTCCCATCATCTGGCGCTGGCCAAATGAATTTGCTAGTCATGTAGTAACGATTGGACCCTTCCACACATCCATGAACTACATCGGGATGCTCACTGGACACAAGATGCGTGGTTCTGGATATGCAGGGATTCTCTTTGAGGCACAACTAGTAACAAGTGGATCTCTCAAAGGTGTTCTCAGTGGAAAGGCCTACGCAAAGTCCCTCTTTTGCCTCAAAACAGTGTGTGAGGCAATGGAGAGGCTGTTGATGGAGAGATTCACTGAGGAGGAGAACATCATGATCTCTGACCCTGCTGTGCTTCTCAGAATGACCCAGTCTTGCAACCGAGAGCACCTCGATGAAGCCCTCAAAGACCCCTCAACTCTACTCCTCATCAAAAAGTACCATGCCTTTGAGGAAAAGGTGCGCAAGGGCCACCTGGGGAAGACAGCTGCCTTCTGGATGTCGTTCATTACCCACTGCCATCTTGTCTTCATGCTCCTCCACTCTGTGAAGACCAACAACCTCCAGCTGTTTCACAAGTGTAACGGAGAGATGGCAGATATCTTCTTCGCCTTTGACGGACACAACTACTCCAGGTTTGTGTAGCATACATGGTAAAATGTATAACCATCACTGAGTAGATTTTAATTGATACTTGGGTTCATGTATTATGAGAGGAGCTATTCCAATAAATGTCTACAGTATTTCCCTCTCTGTACTTTACAGATATCTGACTTGGCTGGAAGTCCACCTGACAAATCTGGAAAGCACGCACCCAGGGGCCAAGGACCTGCTTACTATGGGTGCAATCGCAGTGGCTCGCTCGATGATACCAGGGGCACTCAGTGCTGTCGACAAGACAATGGAAGAAACGTTCATGCGCTTTGCTAAATCATCAGGTACATCATTTTCTTTCAGTACATTATACATTTGAAACTGTAGAAACCAGCTTTATATGATGTAAACTGCTCTTACAAAACATTTCCCTTTTAATGATTGGGTTATGCAATTAAAATATGTTCACTTTTCAGGTGGCTTTGCTGGCCTGTACAGTCAGTTTGGGGCATACCAGAGATGGTGCCGAACAACCACAGCACGGGCACAGTTCTATGAAAAGACCCTTGAGATGGTGGATCTCATCGATGACCCAGACTGCCCAAGAGCAGGGAGACATCGTGAACTAGAGAAGGCAGAGATCAGAAAAGGCGAGGAGGCCGTTCAGCGAACCCTAACTACTATCAAGAACTTCACCAATCCGTTCACCATCATTGATAAGGACAAACTCTACTGCCTGGCCTCTGGTGCTCCCGTCCCCATGGATGTTGAGATGGATGTGTTACAAGCAGAAGCTGTGGGGAAAGCTGCGAAAGCTGACTTCATCAGGCGCCTGGAAAGCGGAGAACCTGAGAGCTTCTTCAACCCAATCAAGAGAAAGAAACTCAAGACCATGGAGGCTAGTAACAAGAAGATCACACTAACATCCTCACAGGGCAAGGTAAGGATGTAATCCAATACCCAAGTGCTTTTGTATTTTATGTTGTATTTTTAAATGGCGTCCTGTACATGCTATATTGAGATACAAGATTGAACTCCAAATTTGTTTATTAAAGACAGTGCACATCAATGAACAATGTAAAGATTGTAAATATGCCAATTTATAGCACATGAATAATTTTCACCTGTAGTCCTTCCTGTAGTACATATCAACCAATCACCATTTATCATTCCAGGTCATCCAGTATCAGGAGCAAAGCAACCTTGCATTCCTGCTCCTTGTCAAGTCTCAGAGTCAAGATGAGCCATTAGACCTGGGAGAACTCATGAAGTACTGCCTGATGCCAGTGCCTCCTAGCCTTGGGACACCAGATGGGTTCTTCTGCAAAACCAACAAAGCCTCCATTCTGCACTACCTTTTAGAGGACACCACACCACAAGATCTGCAATACCCCAAGGATGCCCTGTTCATCCAGGATGGAATGGCGCTGCTGCATACCCTTGCCAACCTTCCCCCAACATGTGGTGAGATATGCTTGCAGGTGCTTGATCAGATGGTGGCCAAGCAGCACTTTCTGTTCTCCACTGACAGTTACCATCCTGAGTCAATCAAAGCGCAGGAAAGGCTGAGGCGGGGCAGCTCAGAGAAGATCATTCTGGCTGGACCAGCAACCAGGAAGCCATATGACTTCAAAATGTTCCTTGCAAATGACGACAACAAAAAGCAGATGTGCCAGCTTCTTCTGAAAGTGTGGAGTGGACAAGAGGCAGCTACCAGGCTGGAGAGAACAGAGATGGCTGTGCTGATCGTGGAGGGGAAGGCCCACCAACTTGCCTCAACGAATGGCAAGGTAAAATTGAAAGCCCTTCGTGAATGGCGATTCAATTTGTAATTTTTCCTGAAAAAAAGGTGATTACCTGTGATGTTTGTCTAGATCTGAAACTGGCAGTGACTGGTGATTGAAATGCGGTGCCTTTTTGTGTTTCAGGTCGAGGTACGTGAACTCCCCACGATCTACAGCAACCAGGAAGAGACTGATACCAGGGTGGTTCTGTACCTCCATCATGCTGCTACCATCGGATACAAGAACGCTGTAGTCAGAACACCGGACACAGACATCCTCCTGATCCTGCTCCACCATGCCCACAACATCAAGCTGACGGTGTACCTGGATACAGGGTCAGGGAAGCATCGCCAACTTGTCAACGTCTCTGAGCTGGCAGAATCCCTGGGAGAGGACTACTGTGCCACTCTCCTGGGGTACTATGTGTTCAGCAGAGAAGACTGCACCAGTGCCTTCAAAGGGAAGGGAAAAGTCGGGCCCTTGAAAAAGCTGGAGAAGAATCCCAGGTTTCACAGGGCATTCGGTGAACTGGGTGACAACTGGGATGCCAACCCTGAGGTGGAGAGGCAGTTAGAAAAATTCACCTGTGTGATGTACGGCCAGAGTCGCGAGTCATCAGTGGACATTGTCCGTGCCAAGCTGCTACGAAAAATGGTGGGAGAGGACAAGACCCTCACATCCAAGTCCAAGGTTGATCTGGCTCGCCTTCCTCCATGCCAGTCTGCCCTGAAGCCGCACATCCAGCGTGTGAACCACCGCGTAGCATTGTACAAAAGAGCCGATCAACCTATCATCGAAAAGCCAAAACCTTATGAGGAGCAAGGATGGATAAGGACTGATGAAGGACTGTTGAAACCAATGTGGTCCAGTGGTCCCATCCTACCAACCTCACTGGTGGATCTTCTGAACACAGGAGAGCACGAAGAGGAGGAGGAAGAGGAAGGAGAAGAAGAGTTTGACTCTGACGATTTCGATGAAAATGATGATGACTGACTCAGTGTAGAATCACTAATGCTAATGATGTTTATCTAAAACAAGCAAGAGAAGAGTGGTCACATTGAGTGCTAGGACTATTTTGACAGTTGTAATATTTAGAAAAATAAAACTTTGTGTTAACGTCTGTGTAGACGGACCTTAATATGAGTCTATTATTTCGTAAAACTGTGATTATTTTGTAAATAAAGCACTAATTAGCATACTAGTATACCATAGACACATGTAATCATGTTATGAATAGTTCTATCATGATCTATGCCCTTCAAAACATGGGTCTAGACACCTTCATTTTTCAATTATCTGCAATATTGGCTGAGATATGTCAAAAATCGTTTTTTTGATAATGGCAGCAGTAATTTGCATAAAAATGGTATGTGGGACATTTTTTCAGCTTGGGGCCATAGCTAGTCATTTTCTACACATTTTTTCCAATCTAGAAACACTGATTAGAAGTATATCTCCGGGGGGTGCAGGGGGACCTAGTCTTCCTACTAGACTAATGGACATAGCTAGGACTTCCAGGAAAGAAGTCGGTATTTCAAAAAGTGGATCTGGGGTGAATTAACGGGGGTAGAAAAGATCAAGGTTTTGGATGGGGGAAGATAAGTGATGGTGGTGAACAGCTGTTTTAAAGACCTGGAGGGAGGAGTGGGATTGAAGAGAGTGAGGGAGTTTGTTCCAGAGGCGGGAGAAAAGAGGAATGAAAGACTGAAGGTGAGCAGAAAGTCTTGATTTTGGCAGTTTAACCATAAGAGATTAACCATAATCCTCTCCAAGAAGTTCTGTCACTCAAGCTTTTGGGTCTCACTATCTGCCATGATCTTTCCTGGGAAAACCACATTTCCAAGCTGGCCTCCAAAGCCAGTCGCCGACTGGGCATCCTCCGTCGTGCGAAGTCCTTCCTTGGCACACCTAAGCTCCTCACCACATACAAGGCTTTCATCCGCAGCTCAATGGAATACTGCTCTCCCCTCTGGGCTGGTGCTCCTGCCTCACACCTGGCTCGTCTTCACGCTGTTGAAACCAAAGCGTTCAGAATCATTGGAATCTCCCGCGATGACGCTATCTCCGAGGGCCTTTCACTTACTCACCGCAGGCAGGTTGGTGGTCTTTCCGTCTTCTACCGACCTCTCCGGCCTTGCTCCCCCAGCTCTCTCTGGGCTCTGTCCCCCAAATATTCCTGCAGGTCGCACAAGATCTGCCAGCAACCCTCTTATGGTTAAACTGCCAAAATCAAGACTCTCTGCTCACCTTCACTCCTTCATTCCTCTTTTCTCCCGCCTCTGGAACAAACTCCCTCACTCTCTTCAATCCCACTCCTCCCTCCAGGTCTTTCAAACGGATGTTCACCACCATCTCTTATCTTCCCCCATCCAAAACCTTGATCTTTTCTTCCCCTGCTAATTTCACCCCAAAATCACTTTTTTGAGGTGACTTTTGACTTCTTTCCTGGAAGTCCTTGGTGTCCTTGCGTTTTATACCTATCCTGCCTCCCCCCAGGCCCTCTGCCTCCCACACATCTCCCGATGTCCCTGCCCTCAAATGTTGTGTTTGTGTGCTTCCTCCTCTTCTCTCCCCATCTTGTCGACCGCTCCCTTTTTTATATACTTTGTTTGCTTGTTTGTTTGATTTGTTTGTTTGATAAATGTTAGCTCTTTCACGAGCTTCGACTCTGTATACAAAAAAAAAGAAAAAGAAAAAAAAGGAGGGTTTCTGGCAGATCTTGTGCGACCTGAAGGAATATTGGGGGGACAGAGCACAGAGAGAGCTGGGGGAGCAAGGCCGGAGAGGAGTCGGTCGAAGACAGAAAGACCACCAACCTGCCTGCGGTGAGTGAGTGAAAGGCCCTTGGAGTTGGCTTCATTGCGGGAGATTCCAATGATTCTGAAAGCTTTGGTTAAGCTTCTCCCTTGAAAGGAAGGACTGAAGATTTGAAGCAAGGTGAAGGCCTAAATTACACACTGCATATACGATACTGTATTGAAATGACCAAATGTTCAATGTAGGAATACATGAGCAAGGCCTGATATCAATGTGACCGATCGTTCCTGATCCCCAGTTCGAATGATGTAGGAGGAAGTATAGTTGTTCTGGCTGCACGATGTTGCTGGCCAAGGGTGGTGTGTGCTCTTTATTTATATCTTATTATCTTTATACTTACGTGTGCTCATGGTGATAAAGTTATTTTCGAGAGTCACATGCTCTTTCTTTAAGATGCGTCACTCCAACCGAAATAGGGAAGCCATAACGTGACAATTCGGCAATCGGAGCCAACATGGCTGCCATCAGAAAACGGCTCAATTTGAGGATACAAAGTTTTGACATTTGAGAGGAAGACGATGACGCTTTGGCATTACATCATGATGGTCCAACGGACTTGCAAGGCTGATTTAGAAGGTTCTAGCATGAGTGAGAGACTGAATGGAGAAGCCGATAGGAATGTCGAGGCCTGCTGCTGTACTGATAGGGCGATGCACTAGTATATCAATCATAAAGAGTTTGTATCAATTAATAAAATCACCACATTTTAAATGATAAACCGTCAGTTTCTCGTTGATGCAGTTGTATATTAAAACAAATGGATCGTCGATACACACCTCATCCTCTGGGTACACTGCACTCTTTCTCCGCCACGTCATATACTTCACCCCACGCAACTTTGCCAGGTCCCAGTAGCACAATTCATCCCCACAGTTGTGGCTGCAAAAAGGAAAGAAATTGTCCTTTATTTTAGGAGTTATTGCATCACATCAATTAAACGATTTTCACTTTTTGTTGTTGGGTCATCTTGACACAATAAATAATAGTAATATTGGTAATTGAATGAAGAACAACAATTTACAGAGTCTAGCTATGTCACAACTATTCAACATGTGTTTCTCTGCTACAATCAATATTGGACGGGTCGCCACTCCGACTGGACTGGAGGTGGCAGGAATTTTTAATTTGTTCGGGGTTCCGGAGATAACGAGTACACTCCACGAAAGACACTGAGATCTTTAAAGTCCACTAACTACGAGAACTGGCAGACGGGTCCTTCCACTTATCGTTCCTCTGATGGATGACGCACACATTGATGGGTGTGAAGTACCAGAATGACAGTTGTATAAAGATTCCAACCCTTAGAGCATGCAGTACAGATACCTCTGGTCTAGGCTATCCTGCCAGCCCATCTTCATACAGTACCAACTACTCCATCTCGGTTACAAGGCTGTTCATGGTGGGATGAGCAGTTGAATCCAGATCAGCCCATTGGTGGAATATACGTGTGTTCAAAAAGTATGCGACCTTAATTTGTCGTGCGTAAACAAATGAAGCTAGGGAGGCGTTGATTGGTGCACGTATGTAGGTGATCCTAATGCACACGCGTGAATTTTTTCCCACCTGCAGAAGCTGTCATTCGACGGCAGACCGCCGATGAGTGAGGAAGTGTAAGTGAGCGCCGTCGGATTTTCGTTTTTGACAAAATGACGGAAAAACTTGAACAACGCTACTGCATCAAATTTTGTGTAAAGCTTGGCGATTCCCAAGTGGAAACGATCCGCAAGATTCAACAGGCCTTCGGGGACGAAGCAATGAGCACCACACAGATAAAGGAGTGGTACAACCGCTTCAAAGATGGCCGCACATCAGTGGAGAGTGAAGCACGTTCGGGTAGGCCCTCAACATCCCGAAATGAGATCGTCATTGACCAATTGAGGACCCTGGTGATGCAGGATCGTCGAATCAGAGAACTTGCAGACGAGGTGGGCGTCAGCATTGGATCCGTTCATTCCATTATGAAGGAGGATGTGGGCTTCAGGAGAATCTCAGCGAAGTTCGTACCAAAGCTGCTAACGATTGAGCAGAAGCAACTCCGTTTGGAGATCGCACAGGACATGCTGGAGACTGAACAGCGATCCCAGCTTCCTCAACACAGTGATCACTGGCGATGAGTCCTGGGTTTATGGGTACGACCCAGAAACCAAGTTGCAGTCATCACAATGGAAGCATCCAACATCCCCGAGGCCAAAAAAAGCAAGGCAGGTCCGCAGCAATGTCAAAGTCATGCTGACCGTCTTCTTCGACTCCAGTGGCGTGGTTCATCATGAGTACGCACCACACGGCACAACCATCACCAAGGAGTATTACCAAGAGGTTCTGCGTCGCCTTCGTGACGCTGTGCGACGCAAACGGCCGGACCTGTGGGCAGCGGGCAATTGGCAGCTCCATCACGATAACGCACCCGCCCATTCTTCACATTTGATACAGAGTTTCTTGGCCAAACACAACACACCTGTGCTTCGTCAGGCTCCCTACTCTCCCGACATGGCTCCGTGTGACTTCTGGCTTTTCTCCAAGCTGAAAATGCCCTGAAAGGGACCAGATTTCAGTCCAGAGAAGACATCATGCGGAATGCGACAGACCAGCTGCGCGCCATCCCAAAAGAGGCGTTCCAGCGCTGCTTCCGACAGTGGCAGAACCGTTGGGAGAAGTGTGTGGCAGCCCAAGGGGACTACTTTGAAGGAGATTAGTGTAAGTTTGTTGTATCTGGATACGAGTATTTTTTATGAACAAAGGTCGGATACTTTTTGAACACACCTCGTATTTAATAATAGAAAACAGGTCACACCGAGGAAGGCCCTTTTAACTGCACGAACAAGAAACGTACATAGTGTTTGGTGGTGGTGACTCGCGCTCTGTTATACATGATGTTGCACACACATGAGATCGATTCAGCGATCCATGAAACAGAGACGACGTAACCGTGCTCACAGTTCAAAGATGACTGCCCAGTCGGGAAGGAAGAGCAGGTGGGTGAGGCCAGCTCCATGTATACCGATGAAAACGTCCGAGTTGTGCGTGATTCGCAGCTGCTCTGTGAAGTCTATCTCCCTGCAGGGACAGCCAAAGTGGAAGTGTGTGTGTGTGTGTGTGTGTGTGTGTGTGTGTGTGTGTGTGTGTGTGTGTGTGTGTGTGTGTGTGTGTGTGTCGGTGTGTGTTTGTCTGTGTCTGTGTCTGTCTCTAGACCTATGAAACGAACAACCCAATAATCATTCACAAAGAGCCAATGGGGCAGCAGATTAAAATGATAGTGAAATAAGGAATGTCTCTCATGGAAGGGAGAAGAATACAACCACATATGGGCCAATAAACACGTACTTGAACTTGTAATCAACAACCCTAACATCCAATAAGGACACAGTTTTCATGGCTCTCTCCAACTGCAAGATAAAGCAACAAAAAGGTATGAGCAGGTGTCTCTGGAGACAGAGAAGCTATATTATGCATATATATATATTGTTGCGGTTTTAGAACCCACACTTGTGTAAATATGACATTGTTAAATGGTTAAAGGTTGCACCCCATAGTTAGGCCACAAGCAACACGTAGGTCATCATAGGACTTCAGTTATTTCATTAGTATGTGTTTAGATAAGGCCGTGTTTCCAATAGTTGAATCTGCGTTGTGTCAATCAAATAAGAAGTAGGCCCATTCTGTTCATTTTGCAAAGCCTCCCTCTCCAAGCGACGCCATTATGCGCCCTCCAGTCTGCCCTATGGCTCTCACAATTTGTTACGCGCCTTTGTTAGCAGCGTTCGCTGCCTTAGCGCTCGCTCAACGCCGCCATAAGCCACGAGGTGAGGCTTGAGAAAGGGGGCAGAACACCAGGAAGAAGGTGTGGCCATGTCATCCAGCCGTCAAAGGCGGAGCCGGTAAGCCCTCACCAGCCAACCAGGGCTGAAGTGACATCGCCGACAGGCGTGGCTTTGGGGCTCGCGGAGTGATCGCTTGGTGAGTTACATAAGCGTGAACGCAAAGCCCTTTTACAGGACTGCGCGTAGGACTGTCGTGATTGCAAGAACACTTACTGCGTGAGAGAGCTCGCCTTCACTTACTTACTGGGAGAACGCGGTTGCATTGAAAGAACTGACTGATGGGAGAGAGCACTGATGGTGACAGAACTTACCAGAGATTGATGCAGTGGCGCTGATGAAAGGAGGACCTTATCAAAGGAGTACATTGGAGAGGTGGCATTTGGCGCCTTTGTATAGTGCACATATTAAGTACGCAGTGTACCAGCTTCCCCCCGTTATATAAATTGTCCGGTCGCGTTCCACTATACGCGGAGCTGCCTGCCGGGTTTCGCCCGCTGGACCGGAGCCTGGATTGGAGCCGACTGGAGCCTGGACGAGCCGGTGACCATCACCCATCTACAATCCCCGTGTGAGTGTGTACGTTTGTCCTGGGTATTAAGAATAAGACTGTTTAAGGCTGCCCTGTGTTCTTCTTCTTCCTCTTCCTATCCTGTACATTTCTTTCGTTTCCTCTTCTTTCTGTACATTTGTAATAAATTGCCTTGTTCTTTCCTGGTTTCCTTTTATCCGATCGCATCCGTCTTTTCTCTCATTGGGTAAACGTGGCACGATTAGAAACCGCTCAGAATTGGGTTTAGTCCTTGCTAACGGCCCGAATCGCGGCTCGCTTCACTCGGCGTATCCACTGACGCCGTGGTTCGGGCGGGAGTTATCTCCCTGCTTCACGGTCGGGGTTAGTAATCAGGTAATCGGACTAAATTGACCAATAACCCGACCTAATACCGACCGGAAGGAGCGTATAACTTCCAGGACTCGGGTCGGCCAGATAAAAAGACAAGGGGATTGTGATAAATGTCGGGGTGTACTTACTTTTTCCACATGCGAAATTTGCATTTATGTTTATTTGAATTATACAATGGACTCCAAAATGGAAATGTTTCATGATATTTGTTATATTATACCACCTTTATCTATCAATATTGTTGAAATGAAGATCAAATAGCTGTACGTTGAAATATGTTGAAAAAGTCAAAACTTTACATGGGGTGTACTTACTTTTTCACGTGACTATGTATATATATATACCTAATTTTTTAATCAATTGAGAAGATCTGTCCAGAGCACATTGTTCCAGAAGTGCTGGTCTTTGCCTTGGTGTTCATTGGCAAACTTTAGTCTTGTCCTGATGTTCTTTCTGGACAGCAAAGGTTTCCTCCTGGCACACCTCCCATGTAGATCAAATTTGTGCAGCCTCTTTCTAATGGTAGACTCGTGCACTTTGACATCAACAGTGGCAAGAGCTACCTGTAGGTCCCGTGATGACATTCTGGTGTTCTTCGAGACTTCTTTCAGCATCTTGCGGTCTGCTATCGGGCTGAACTTGCTGGGGCGGCCTGGCCTGAACAAGTTGGCAGTTGTTTGGAATCTTCTCCACTTGTAGATGATCTTCCGGACAGTCGAATGATTGATTTCAAATTGTTTGGAGATCTTTTTAAATTCCTTCCCAGACTCGTTGGCATCTATCACCTTCTTTCTGAAGGCCTCAGAGAGCGCCTTTGATCTAGGCATGGTGACGCTGCACACTTCAACAACAAAGAGCAAACCAAACTAAATGTCTGAGGTTTAAATAAGACAGGTTCCTCCAAGATCCTCTCTGACGATGTTCTAATCATTTGCACCTGAGCTGGTTCACCTGATTCTAATTTTAGGTATTTGAAGGAGTGATAAATGTCGGGGTGTACTTACTTTTTCCACATGCGAAATTTGCATTTATGTTTATTTGAATTATACAATGGACTCCAAAATGGAAATGTTTCATGATATTTGTTATATTATACCACCTTTATCTATCAATATTGTTGAAATGAAGATCAAATAGCTGTACGTTGAAATATGTTGAAAAAGTCAAAACTTTACATGGGGTGTACTTACTTTTTCACGTGACTATGTATATACAGACTTGGCATTTAATATGGAATATTCTTTTTTTCTTGACTTGGGTTTACTTTCTTAACTCAGTATATCAATCTGGTGAGTTTCTTTTACACTTTGGTGATTTATTTGTTAAAAGAACCATGTCACTGATTGTCTGTCACAGCAAGAAGTCAACAACAGGATTATATCACAGGTGGCGTGGCAAAATGTACGGACAGCTGCATTTGATGATTGGCTTCACAGTCGGGTATACAAGGGTTGTTGCGTTCTGTATTAGTGGAAAACAACTGCTGCATGTCTCCAAAAGTTATTGCCGCTTCCTCTGGAGATGGTCCAACAACTCGACAATGCTGTTTGTCATGGAGTGGTGGCTTTACGAAATTACGGCATGAAACAGCGTGCTATTGCTCGGCAGTATGGCATCACTCAAGGTCAGGTGTCAAAGATCCTGAAACGAAATGCTCAGAGGGGTGTCCCTACTCCAATACCGAGGCCAGGACGTCCCCGCAGAACCACAAGGAGGGATGATCGCCAGCTGCACCGGTTAGACCGCAATGGCTATACCAAGGCAGCTGATCGGCTTAGGTCTGAGTGGCAGCAACTGACAAATGTGCCTGTATCCAGAAGGCTAGTCAACCAACGACTGGTTCAAGCAGGCTATCGTGCCAGGCGTCCCCTGAGAAAGCCACGCCTGACCAGACAACACCGCCAGCGCCGATTTCAGTGGGCCAGAGAGCACCGTCAATGGCAGCCAGGACACTGGAATCACGTGATCTTCAGTGACGAGTCTAGATTTCTGGTCTATCGTCAAGATGGCCGCGTCCGAGTGCGCAGACAAGTGCATGAAGCCTACAACAAAGATTGTATAGTGCCAAGAGGCCAAGCTGGAGGTGGTGGGGTGACCGTTTGGGCTGCTTTTCATGCAGGGGGCAAAACTGACCTGGTTGTTCTGAATGGAAACCTGAACCAGTTCAAGTACAGGGCCATTCTGGAAGAAACATTGCTTCCATTTGCTCGTGCAGCCTTTCGAGGAAACTTTGTCTTCCAAGATGACAATGCACGGCCTCATCGTGCTCGCATGATCCAACACTTTCTTGCTGACTGTGGTGTAGAGCATATGGAGTGGCCTGCCATGTCCCCGGATATGAATCCGATAGAGAACTTGTGGGCAGAATTAACGCATCAAATCGACCACTTGGACCAGCAGCCGACCTCTGTGCGTGAATTGCAGCAGGCACTGCATGGCAAGCGATTCCTGTCCAAACCTTGGCAAATCTCGTGAACAGCATGCCTCAACGTGTACGTGCTCTCCTGAATGCTCGTGGGGGTTACACGAAGTACTGAACTGTAATTTTACTGTCCGTAATCCCAATCGTAATTTAACTTTTGTTTTTGTTAAAAAAAATTTTGGCTAATGTGCAAAATAAAGAGATACTTCTGGAAAACGTACAGAGGTTTAACACAGTACTGTCCATGAATTGAGTTCGATATCAGTTTACATCACTTTCAAGGATCAATTTATTTGTTTCGAAATGTCAAATGTGGTTTTTGTTTCTTTTAAAGGTCACATTAACAAAATCTAGAATAATTTCAACATAATTCCAATGAACTTTTGGTTGTAAGACATCTTGAAAAGGAAGTTCACCCCCACAAAAAAAATATTCCATATTAAATGCCAAGTCTGTATATATACCTAATTTTTTAATCAATTGAGAAGATGTCCTCAACCATCACCGGGGTGCGTCATTGAGCATATAACATATTGTTGCGGATATGAGGATTGTATTTTTTTGATTGTGTGTATTGTAGTGGTAAATTGTTGTGTAACATTGGTTGGATATGGCTCCTCCTGCCTCCAGAGTTGTGTAAAGGTAAAAAGGGCGTCCCGGTAGTTATTCCATGAAACACCACATTGAAGGACACGATAAAACCCTTGTTTAGTAGCTTATATCTTATTATGTGTTTTAGAGTAAGGCCTTGTCTTCCATTAGAATAATACTCCATTGCACCGAATCAATTAAGAATAACTCCCCTTCAATACTTCCATTTCCCAGCCAAACTCTCCATCTGCGGGTAAAGCAGTTCACAAGCGTGGGGTGCACGCCCTCTCATTTCGCTGCTATAGTGAATATGTGCTCCGTGCTCTGTTTGAACAGGAGGGGCGGGGTCACCCGGGAGAGGCAAGCCCAGGGCGCGCCACGAAGGGCGGGGCTGTTCAGCCCCATGCCCAAATAAGGAAACAAGCCCGTGGCTCGCCACGAGGGGCGTGCCGTCGGCGCCATGCCCAAATAAGGAGACAAGCCCGTGGGATTACGATACAAGGTCACGAAACAGAGCACGGGGGAGAGGGCGGTACCGAAACCGAAGAGGGCGTGTCAGACCGCGCTGAAGGTTTGGAGAGAAGGGTGCGACGATCGCTGGGACAAGACACACCAGAGATACGGCAGATGAGTCCAAGTGCGTAGGAGGGTTGGCAGTCCACCGGGAGAGAGTTCAGAGTTGTACCGGAGTTGTGTGAGAGATACGAAAAGCCTTTGACAAAGAGCCGCTTCAACCAGCCCCGTTTCAACCAGCCGAGTGACCCTGCCGGCGTGCGCTGTAAAGCCAAATACAAGGAGCTGCCGGCTCCTCGCTTCCCGCCCGGAGTGGACCTGCTCGCTGTGCCCTGTGATCCCACCTGCTCATCCCTCCAAACGATTCCTACCCTTCCAGCCATTTGCGTACGTGAGTTTGTTTTGTTCGTGCTGTCCTGGGTAGTAAACTAAGTCTGTATAAGCTAGTAATTTTCACTGTGTCACATGCGTTTTCATGTCACCTGTAAATAATCGTGACTGCTCTTTTTGCTTGTGTGTGTGTAAATAATAAACCCCGTTACTCTTCTGTACGTCTTCTTCTCCTTCCTCTTTGCATTCGTCGTCTTAGTCTTTTCCCCATTGAATATCTGTGGCGCGATACGGCCAACGTTTGGGTGAATCGGGTTTAGTCGGGGAACAACCGTTCGGTCGCGGAGCCTCCGCTCGGCAAACAACATCCATAACCGCGTACCGTAACAATATATACAGACTTGGCATTTAATATGGAATATTTTTTTTGTGGGGGTGAACTTACTTTTCAAGATGTCTTAGAACCAAAAGTTCATTGGAATTATATTGAAATTATTCTAGATTTTGTTAATGTGACCTTTAAAAGAAACAAAAACCACATTTGACATTTCGAAGCAAATAAATTGATCCTTGAAAGTGATGTAAACTGATATCGAACTCAATTCATGGACAGTACTGTGTTAAACTTCTGTACGTTTTCCAGAAGTATCTCTTTATTTTGCACATTAGCCAAAATTTTTTTTAACAAAAACAAAAGTTAAATTACAACTGGGATTACGGACAATAAAATTACATTTCAGTACTTCGTGTAACCCCCACGAGCATTCAGGAGAGCACGTACACGTCGAGGCATGCTGTTCACGAGATTTGCCAAGGTTTGGACAGGAATCGCTTGCCATGCAGTGACAATAGTCTGCTGCAATTAATGCACAGAGGTCGGCTGCTGGTCCAAGTGGTCGATTTGACGCGTTAATTCTGCCCACAAGTTCTCTATCGGATTCATATCCGGGGACATGGCAGGCCACTCCATATGCTCTACACCACGGTCAGCAAGAAAGTGTTGGATCATGCGAGCACGATGAGGCCGTGCATTATCATCTTGGAAGTCAAAGTTTCCTCGAAAGGCTGCATGAGCAAATGGAAGCAATGTTTCTTCCAGAATGGCCCTGTACTTGAACTGGTTCAGGTTTCCATTCAGAACAACCAGGTCAGTTTTGCCTCCTGCATGAAAAGCAGCCCAAACGGTCACCCCAACACCTCCAGCTTGGACTCTTGGCACTATACAATCTTTGTTGTAGGCTTCATGCACTTGTCTGCGCACTCGGACGCGGCCATCTTGACGATAGACCATAAATCTAGACTCGTCACTGAAGATCACGTGATTCCAGTGTCCTGGCTGCCATTGACGGTGCTCTCTGGCCCACTGCAATCGGCGTTGGCGGTGTTGTCTGGTCAGGCGTGGCTTTCTCAGGGGATGCCTGGCAGGATAGCCTGCTTGAACCAGTCGTTGGTTGACTAGCCTTCTGGATACAGGCACTTTGTCAGTTGCTGCCACTCAGCCCTAAGCCGAATAGCTGACTTGGTTCCGCCATTGTGGACTAACCGGTGCAGCTGGCGATCATCCCTCCTTGTGGTTCTGCGGGGACGTCCTGGCCTCGGTATTGGAGTAGGGACACCCCTCTGAACATTTCGTTTCAGGATCTTTGACACCTGACCTTGAGTGATGCCATACTGCCGAGCAATAGCACGCCGTTTCATGCCGTAATTTCGTAAAGCCACCACTCCATGACAAACAGCATTGTCGAGTTGACGGACCATCTCCAGAGGAAGCGGTAATAACTTTTGGAGACGTGCAGCAGTTGTTTTCCACTAATACAGAACGCAACAACCCTTGTATACCCGACTGTGAAGCCAATCATCGAATGCATCTGTCCGTACATTTTGCCACGCCACCTGTGATATAATCCTGTTGTTGACTTCTTGCTGCGACAGACAATCAGTGACATGGTTATTTTAACAAATAAATCACCAAAGTGTAAAAGAAACTCACCAGATTGATACACTGAGTTAAGAAAGTAAACCCAAGTCAAGAAAAAAAAAATATTCCATATTAAATGCCAAGTCTGTATATATATATATATATATATACATATCTATCTATAATTCCAGTAATCTCTGTGTGTATGTATGTATGTATGTCTGTATGTCTGTGACCGCTGTTTCTCGACAACCACGGGTCCGATATACTTTAAACTTGCCAGGTATATTGCTGGGGACCCGAGGATGTGCCTTTTCAAGGTTTCATATTAATCGGACAAGTAGTTACCGAGCTATGTCCAAAAAACGATTCAACCAATCAGAGAGCAGCGAGCTATCACGTGTGCCGAACGTGCCGAACAGACTCTGCCTCGGACGGCACATTTGAGAGCGTATTCATTTATTTCACGTTGGCAAACTATGTTGGCGTTAAACTATGTTTTAAAACTAATTAAAACTAATTTGCGATTCTTTCGCTTTCCTGCGCGTTTGTGCACGCTATGGCGATTTCTTTACCAAACTCCGCAAGCCGTTCGCTTTGGACCAAACCATTTCATGTAAATAGAGGGGGGGGGGATTGTCACCGTACTCGCAAGCCGTTCGCTTTGGACCAAACCATTTCATGTAAATAGAGGGGGGGGGATATAATTTTTAGATATATATATAGTACGGGCATGCCCTAGTATATGAAAAGACCATATGGCCCACATGTACTTGCACTGCATTGCCACATGCACAGTAGTTTGCAGAGATGAATGTGCATTGATCTGTACTGACAGCTGGAGAAATAGATACATATCGCCATCTATAGTTGTACATACACGCCACACCTAACCAAAGGAGACATCATTCCTACACACATTTATAATATTGGCACAAAGCAGATTCACTCACGATGTCACCACTCACAATTCAGTGACCTGACACATTCCATTTGAGGTTTTAATCTACTAAGCACTCCTTCACTGTCGTTTGCACCCATGACACCAATAAGCAGCTGGGAGCTTCTGATTGGGTGCCGAGAAAAAGTCAGAGTTGTCAGCAAGGAATTTTTTTCTCAAGTCAAGTCAGGTCACAAGTCATTTGCTGTCAAGTCAGGTCACAAGTCATTTTCCTTCAACTCGAGTGGTCACAATTAATATTTTCGAACTGAACGCCATAAATTTTTATGGGATTTCATCATTTTATATCATTGAAAATGAGTCAATACATGTCCATCCGCAACAAAATTCACCTTGAAGTTGCACCCCTGCAAAAATAGTAAATCGGTCTTGTGTTGCCAATTTTTAAAGTGTGAAATAGTGATGAATCACCCCTAAAAATGGCTTGGTCACTGATGGGTTAAGGGAGGGTTCATACCAGATATATTTTAAATCAACTTCTGAGTTCCTCGATACCAAAAAGGAGGAAAAATCAACCCAGGACGATCGAGTGTTCGACGATGCACGGATGCAGCAAAAGGTGAGTTTGGTGATAAACAGAATGAAGTTAAGCACGTGAAGCCCCCCCCGCACTGTTCGATGCATGAGAAAAAGTCAACAATACGTGGAATTCTGAAGAAAACCTGTTGAGTCTTTCACAACATGCTGCCGAACTCAAGAAGCGTCACTCCGCTGGGTTCGAGCACCCAAGAAGCAACTGGATAACTAGATTGGTCATTACACGGAACCAATAAGAACTGAATGCGAGACTGTCACGTGATGTACGGACTGGAAAAGATTTGCCCATGTCAGTCACTACAGGTACAGTGTTCAAACCTCAATGACTATTTAATGTCAGTAAGTCAAATTTCTGCAAGTCAAGTCCCAAGTCATTCTTCTGCAAGTCAAGTCCCAACTCATTCTCCTGCAAGTCAAGTCCCAAGTCATTCTTCTGGAAGTCACATCAAGTCAGGTCATTCTTCTGGAAGTTGCATCAAGTAAGGTCATTCTTCCGCAAGTCAAGTCATGTCCCAACTCATTGTCCTGCAAGTCAAGTCCCAAGTCATTCTTCTGCAAGTCAAGTCCCAAGTCATTCTTCTGCAAGTCAAGTCCCAACTCATTCTCCTGCAAGTCAAGTCACATCCCAACTCATTCTTCTGCAAGTCAAGTCATGTCCCAACTCATTCTCCTGCAAGTCAAGTCCCAAGTCATTCTTCCGCAAGTCAAGTCACATCCCAACTCATTCTCCTGCAAGTCAAGTCACATCCTAACTCATTCTCCTGCAAGTCAAGTCACATCCCAACTCATTCTCCTGCAAGTCAAGTCCCAAGTCATTCTTCTGCAAGTCAAGTCCCAAGTCAATCTTCTGCAAGTCAGGTCCCAAGTCATTCTTCTGGAAGTCACATCAAGTCAAGTCATTCTTCCAGAAGTCAAGTCCCAAGTCATTCTTCTGCAAGTTAAGTCAAGTCCCAAGTCATTCTTCTGCAAGTCAAGTCAAGTCCCAAGTCATTCTTCTGCAAGTCAAGTCCCAAGTCATTCTTCTGCAAGTGAAGTCTCAAGTCATTCTTCTGCAAGTCAAGTCCCAAGTCATTCTTTTGCAAGTCAGGTTTCACACTATTTTTCTGTCTGAATTTTTAAAAAAGTCACTTGAGTAAACAACTCTGGGAGAAGATATTAGCATTTAGCTCTTCAGCTTTGTCCCACTGCTACCTCCTGCAAGAGGGACTTCTGCGATGAATGAGGACTTCACTTCCTCATTGTCATTTTACACTCGCTCAACACAAAAAAATAAAGGCAGGATCTTTTGCTATCATGATGAAGGGCTAACCCTTGAAACGTCAGCCACACCCTGTTTCCCAGGACGGTTCACCCATAATTAGATCTTAACCACACCTTTGATAGAATCCATCACTTATGGAGACCCATGCACTGTATTTTCATTTGTCGTCAATTGAGGTGATTGTTGTTTGTTAAATTGATTTGGTTAATGTGCTTGAAAGAAAATGCAAACCTCACAAGGTATATTTGTTCCAAAAGTGAAACTAATATTGAGCTTCCTTGCCTGCTTTTGATTTGTGATGCGCCGGTACTGTGTACTTCGCGTCAGCAAAGTCACTCGCACCTTTCTTTCCTGGAACAAAATAATTCATTAAGAAATAGTGTGTGAGCATTAGGCCTTATTGTACAACAAATTCAGTAACTCGAAAAAACATGGAGGACAACAACAACAACAACAACTGCATGAGAACAATTCTCCCTTACATTTAGTGTTGATGTCTCATAAATAGTTTGTCCAAATGCAGTTAATGTCCTAACTTTCACTCAAGGTCAATATATTCCCTGTCTGTGAGACAGAAGGATGACCAAGATTCTAACCCAGGCTAGACAGACGAGAGGCGAGTGCGTGTACCTCTCGGCTATTCTGCCTAGTGGTAGGGGGAGTAGGGGTAAATAAAGAAGAAGAAGGTGGTTTGGGGAGAAGTTCAAAATAACTCCACAATTATAATGTTTATAATACATGCAGATGGCCAGCTTTCATTCATAAATAATTCATAATTTTTATCCATTTATAATTCTAGTTTCATCAATTTCAATCACCGTGTACAATATATTAATCACCATGTTCATCTCCTATACACTGGAGCAAGAATTTCACTGTAAAATGGAATGACTACATGCATATTATGCTCTGCAGGTTGAGGGCAGCTGAGAATCTAATGGATAACCTGAGGTCAAACAGCTGACTTTGCTTGCACATAGACCAACTTCACCCGTGCTCGTCACAGATACACACACATATATATATATATATATATATATATATATATATATATATATATATATATATAGACTTGGCATTTAATATGGAATTTTATTTTTGCGGGGGTGAACTTACTTTTCAAGATGACTTAGAACCAAAAGTTCATTGGAATTATGTTGAAATTATTCTAGATTTTGTTAATGTGACCTTTAAAAGAAATAAAAACCACATTTGACATTTCGAAGCAAATAAATTGATCCTTGAAAGTGATGTAAACTGATATCGAACTCGATTCACGGACAGTACTGTGTTAAACTTCTGTACGTTTTCCAGAAGTATGTTTTTATTTTGTACATTAGCCAAATTGTTTTTCAACAAAAACAAAAGCTAAATGATGACTGGGATTACGGACAGTAAAATTACAGTTCAGTACTTCGTGTAACCCCCACGAGCATTCAGGAGAGCACATACACGTCGAGGCATGCTGTTCACGAGATTTGCCAAGGTTTGGACAGGAATCGCTCGCCATGCAGTGACAATAGCCTGCTGCAATTCACGCACAGAGGTAGGCTGCTGGTCGAAGTTGTCGATTTGACGCGTTAATTCTGCCCCACAAGTTCTCTATCGGATTCATATCAGGGGACATGGCAGGCCACTCCATATGCTCTACACCACGGTCAGCAAGAAAGTGTTGGATCATGCGAGCACGATGAGGCCGTGCATTGTCATCTTGGAAGACAAAGTTTCCACGAAAGGCTGCACGAGCAAATGGAAGCAATGTTTCTTCCAGAATGACCCTGTACTTGAACTGGTTCAGGTTTCCATTCAGAACAACCAGGTCAGTTTTACCCCCTGCATGAAAAGCAGCCCAAACGGTCAGCCCGCCACCTCCAGTGTGGACTCTTGGCACTATACAATCTTCGTTGTGGGCTTCATGCACTTGTCTGCGCACTCGGACGTGGCCATCTTGACGATAGACCAGAAATCTAGACTCGTCACTGAAGGTCACGTGATTCCAGTGTCCTGGCTGCCATTGATGGTGCTCTCTAGCCCACTGCAATCGGCGCTGGCTGTGTTGTCTGGTCAGGCGTGGCTTTCTCAGAGGACGCCTGGCACGATAGCCTGCTTGAACCAGTCGTTGGTTGACTAGCCTTCTGGATACAGGCACATTTGTCAGTTGCTGCCACTCAGCCCTAAGCCGATTAGCTGACTTGGTACGGCCATTGCAGACTAACCAGTGCAGCTGGCGATCATCTCTCCTTGTGGTTCTGCGTGGACGTCCTGGCCTCGGTATTGGAGTAGGGACACCCCTCTGAGCATTTCGTTTCAGGATCTTTGACACCTGACCTTGAGTGATGCCATACTGCCGAGCAATAGCACGCTGTTTCATGCCAGAATTTCGTGAAGCCACCACTCCATGACAAACAGCATTGTCAAGTTGACGGACCATCTCCAGAGGAAGCGGCAATAACTTTTGTAGACGTGCAGCAGTTGTTTTCCACTAATACAGAACGCAACAACCCTTATATACCCGATTGTGAAGCCAATCGTCAAATGTACCTGTCCTTACATTTTGTCACGCCACCTGTGATATAATCCTGTTATTGACTTCTTGCTGCGACAGACAATCAGTGACATGGTTCTTTTAACAAAGAAATCACCGAAGCGTAAAATAAACTCACCAGATTGATATACCGAGTTCAGAAAGTAAACCCAAGTCAAGGAAAAAAAAAATTCCATATTAAATGCCAAGTCTGTATATACTCGACATCGACAGCTGAACCGGTTAGTCCGCAATGGCCGTACCAAGTCAGCTAATCAGCTTAGGGCTGAGTGGCAGCAACTGACAAATGTGCCTGTATCCAGAAGGCTAGTCAACCAACGACTGGTTCGAGCAGGCTATCGTGCCAGGCGTCCCCTGAGAAAGTCACGTCTGACCAGACAACACCGCCAGCGCCGATTGCAGTGGGCCAGAGAGCACCGTCAATGGCAGCCAGGACACTGGAATCACGTGATCTTCAGTGACGAGTCTAGATTTCTGGTCTATCGTCAAGATGGCCACGTCCGAGTGCGCAGACAAGTGCATGAAGCCTACAACGAAGATTGTATAGTGCCAAGAGTCCAAGCTGGAGGTGGTGGGATGACCGTTTGGGCTGCTTTTCATGCAGGGGGCAAAACTGACCTGGTTGTTCTGAATGGAAACCTGAACCATTTCAAGCACAGGACCATTCTGGAAGAAATATTGCTTCCATTTGTTCGTGCAGCCTTTCGAGGAAACTTTGTCTTCCAAGATGACAATGCACAGCCTCATCGTGCTCGCATGATCCAACACTTTCTTGCTGACCGTGGTGTAGAGCATATGGAGTGGCCTGCCATGTCCCCGGATATGAATCCGATAGAGAACCTGTGGGCAGAATTAACGCGTCAAATCGACAACTTGGACCAGCAGCATACCTCTGTGCATGAATGGCAGCAGGCTATTGTAACTGCATGGCAAGCGATTCCTGTCCAAACCTTGGCAAATCTCGTGAACAGCATGCCTCAACGTGTACGTGCTCTCCTGAATGCTCGTGGGGGTTACGCGAAGTACTGAACTGTAATTTTACTGTCCGTATTCCCAGTCGTAATTTAACTTTTGTTTTTGTTAAAAAAAAATTTGGCTAATGTGCAAAATAAAGAGATACTTCTGGAAAACGCACAGAAGTTTAACACAGTACTGTCCGTGAATTGAGTTCGGTATCAGTTTACATCACTTTCAGGGATCAATTTATTTGCTTCGAAATGTCAAATGTGGTTTTTGTTTCTTTTAAAGGTCACATTAACAAAATCTAGAATAATTTCAACATAATTCAAATGAACTTTTGGTTCTAAGTCATCTTGAAAAGTAAGTTCACCCCCACAAAAAAAATATTCCATATTAAATGCCAAGTCTGTATATATATATATATATATATATATATATATATATATATATATATATATATATATATATACACACACATATACATACACAGTGCATTCAGAAAGTATTCAGACCCCTTCACTTTTTTCACATTTTGTTATGTTGCAGCCTTATGCTGAAATCGTTTAAATTCATTTTTTCCCTCATAAATGTACCCTCAATACCCCATAATGACAAGGAGAAAACATGATTTTAGAAAGTTTTGCAAATTTATTAAAAAGAAAAAACTGAAATATCACATTTACATAAGTATTCAGACCCTTTGCTATGACACTTAAAATTTAGCTCAGGTGCCTCCTATTTCTCTTGATCATCTTTGAGATGTTTCTACACCTTGATTGGAGTCCACCTGTGGTAAATTCAATTGATTGGACATGATTTGGAAAGGCACACACCTGTCTATATAAGGTCTCACAGCTGACAATGCATATCAGAGCAAAAACCAAGCCATGAGGTCGAAGGAACTGCCTGCAGAGCTCAGAGACAGGATTGTGTCGAGGCACAGATCTGGGGAAGCTGACAAAAAAATTCTGCTGCATTGAAGGTTCCCAAGAGCACAGTGGCCTCCATAATTCTTAAATGGAAGAAGTTTGGAACAACCAGGACTCTTCCTGGAGCTGGCCGCCCGGCCAAACTGAGCAATCGGGGGAGAGGGCCTTGGTAAGAGAGGTGACCAAGAACCCGATGGTCACTCTGGCTGAGCTCCAGAGATCCAGTGTGGAGATGGAAGAAACTTCCAGAAGGACAACCATTACTGCAACACTCCACCGATCTGGGCTTTATGGCAGAGTGGCCAGACGGAAGCCTCTCCTCAGTGAAAGACACATGAAAGCCCGCTTGGTGTTTGCAAAAAAGCACCTAAAGGACTCTCAGACTGTGAGAAACAAGATTCTGTGGTCTGACGAAACCAAGATTGAACTGTTTGGCTTCTGTCTGGCCTTCTAATATAATGTATATATTATATATATCCTCCATTTATATAATATATACATATATTGTCCATTTACAGCACGTTTTGCTGAAACCGAACAGCAGTACTGTACCTTGTTTTCGTGCTGTGTGATGTTGAGCCGATATATGAGGTGTTGAGAAAACGCTCTAAAGAGGGCTGTGCTGTGACAGTTTGAAATCTGCACGAGAATAAACAAACCATATTATTAGACATAAGCACGTGATGAGTGAAATGGATCAAAAGCTACACAACTTTTCCCTGCACCAAATGCTCGTCACCAATAACACATTCCATTGTGTAAACTGATAGGTTTGAGTGTGAGTATTGAGTAATTTCCTTCGATAAAAAAAGCAGTAACTTGGTATGATAATTGTACAAACAATTAACCAGACCCCTTTTGAGTGTTGTGCCTGGCCTAGCCTGATTTGCTGTTCGCAATTCGAAATATCTTAAAGCTGATGATTAGCTTCTAAAAACATCTGAGAGGCACAAGACGTTTTCGTGCACATGAGAACCAATGGAAGCAGTAGCAAAAATGACCACAAAAATTATATTCTTTAAAGCAAACCAATATATTTTGTTCTCAAACGTGTTAAATATCAAACGGATACTATGCTTCCAAGATTGTGGGGTTCATGGGATGGTGCACTTATTATAAAGCTGTCTGTTATGGCTTTGACGGCCTACCCAACTAAAAACTCAGAGCACAGCATTGCATCGCATCACAAAGTGTGCTTTCCCTCGAATACGCTTAAAGCTGGGCGTCCCTTCTACCAGCATTTGTTGGTAGAAAGTAAAGTCTTGTAAAGATCAGCTCGAAGTTAGCGTCGAGACCATGGAACAAATTCCAATTCTGTGCCGCCTCCAGTTGAGCGTCAGGTCTGACCAGCCAGTCGTTGTAAAAAAAAACAAAAAAAACTTGGGTCAAAGTTCTTCCCCTGCTGACCGCACAGGAAGGTAACATTAATTGGGTCTGGTAGAGAAGTAGTAGTGACAAGCGTTACGCCTAGATCCCCCGTAGGTGAAGTGATGTGAGTCGACAAAGTGGAAGACGCAAGGCGGCCATCTTGGATTTTGACTTGGCGACCCAATTTTCAATAGCGTTCTCCCTTATGCGTAGATACACCCACACACCAGATTAGAAGTTAGTAGTTCCTTTATTTTTCAAGATATTTCGCTCACAAGGTTCAGACATACATGGCGGCGGCCATCTTGGATTTTGACGTGGCGGTCCAATTTTCAATAGCGTTCTTCCTTATGCGTAGATACACCCACACACCAGATTAGAAGTTAGTAGTTCCTTTATTTTTCAAGATATTTCGCTCACAAGGTTCAGACATATATATGGTGGTGGCCATCTTGGATTTTGACCTGGCGGCCCAATTTTCAATAGCATTCTTCCTTATGCCTAGATACACCCACACACCAGATTAGAAGTTGGTACTTCGCTTATTTTCAAGATATTCATTCCGCTCACAAGGTTCAGACATACATGGCGTCAGACATACATGGCGGCGGCCATCTTGGATTTTGACGTGGGTTGCACCCACACACCAAATTAGAATTCGGTCCTTGGCTTACGCATGCACGCACGCACGCACGCCCGCCCCCACGCACGCCGGCACGGACGGACACACGGACGGAGGGGAAAACCATAGTCCCCCTTTCGCTCCGCGGTGCTTTCTAATATAAACTGTGCCTATGAGTTGCACCACAATGATAGTTTCACCCCGTCCAATGCATTATTATTGTATGTCCCCAAACCTTCAACTGCAAAATGCATTCAAAGGACAGGGCTGAAAAGTACGCGCAAACGTTTTTAGGGCTGAGTCCAAGAAATTCAGCAGGAGTACCAAGTACGTACATACCAACCTTTCTGTACTCAACATTATTCAGCAGATGGTAGTTTCTAAACTGACAAGTAATGAGCAAACTTTACACATTGGTTTCTAATTATCCTTCAAGATAATGTGAAAAAACTTCGCTGAACATAATGCAACGCTGCTAACACACCGCCGTTGGATTAACGTTGGGCCAACGTCAGCACGGCCATTTCCCCCCTCCCCCCTCCTCCCGCCTAAGGGCTACCACAGCATTTTGCAGCGCCATGCAATACCCTTTGGTATACGCCTAGTTGGTCAGGGGTTCATCCTACAGCAAGATAATGACCCTAAACACACCTCCAGGCTATGTCAAAACTACCTTCCAGGAAAATAACAAGACGGTAGACTTCAAATCATGGAATGGCCAGCATAGTCTCCAGACTTAAACCCCATCGAGCTGGTTTGGGATGAACTGGACTGGATGAATGTCCATTGGTCCAACATGGGCCATTGTCCCAATGCTTTCACACCATGTGGCCGACATTTGACCAATGTCGGGGATCCTGCTGCGACCATCATAACCTTTGCCAACGTTGCGCCTACGTCAATGTGCTCGCTCTGAAAGAACAGGCTGTTTTTCAATATGTCGGAGTGTGGTTCCTCCTTTTAATGAATATGCATCGACAAAGCAGCCAATCGTGGCTCAATGTGAAACTTAACTACTGCACTGTCTGTTAGCCTATCTTACACTGGAGATTCGGGGTAAACCAGTAAAACATAAAATATTTCGAAAAGTAGTTTTTCTTTTCTTTGATGCAAATCTCCTCTCCTCGCTGCCTTCTTTATAGTTTTGATTTTGCTCTTCGTTTTAATTTGGACAATACAAAATTAAAGTTAAGTGGATAATAAAAGTCCACGCAGTACTATTATGTTATTGGAAGAACATAGTAACTGGTGAGTTTGTATCTGTTGTGCTTGGAATACAGTCACTCTAATCAGCAAGCAGACCAGGCTTACCAGCGGAGTATTGTAAAACAGGCCATAACGCATGCGAGGTAGCAAGGACAACACAGCATTTCGAAAACACACCTGTAACAACACCGGCATGACCATTATTCACAATCAGGCAGCCAGTTATCATGGTTGTCCAGTGATTATACAATTTGTGTCCGTTTGTTTTTTTTCTAATTAATGTTGGCTCTTACACGAGCCTCGATCTTGTATACAAAAAAAATTAAAAATGTGGAGCCAACATCCTCAAAGTTTCCTGTTGTATCCATCCTGTCTGCCCGATGCATCCTTTCCTGCACCCATTCCTCACCACATGCATTGTTTATCCAAGTTTCCCTCTATTTTGTTTTTCAAACCCTGCTGTTGGTGTACCCCCCCCCCCCCCCCTCTCTCTCTCTTTCTCTCTACTGCTCCTTTTGTTATGTTGCTTCCTGATCCGCTAAGTGTTCTAGCCTTCCACGATCCTTGACTCTGTATACAAAAAAAGAGAATAAATAGGAGATGGAGAGGTTATAAAGACTGGTCCATACCCTTTTATGGTCAAAATCCTTCAGATGGATAACGTCATGGTCGGTAAAAGCTTTCCAGGTTGAACTGAATAGGTCACCGTAGTAATAAGAACTCTGTTAAAGCACAAACGACAGGCGAACGATCACGCTCACTAAAAACCAAAGGCATTGAAACAAATGAGGGGGAAAAAGAAGAAATACAAGTACTGATACATTCAAAGTACACCGCCCCCATGCCAAATAAATAAATATCCTCCAGTGCGGTATTTCCGGGGCAACTTCGGCGTGATGAGAAAGATGAGCGAGAAGAGAAAGGCCTTCGGCGCCCGGCGATACCACCGTGCAGCACAGAGAGACGGTATTGGGAAGGAGAGGTGTACAATAATTGATTGATTAATTGCTTAATTAAAATCAATAAATAATGATCGGAAAATAATTTCTTAATCAATTGGCTAATAGTGTTTCATGAACCACCAGTGTTTCATCCGAAGCTGTAACATTTTGAAAATGAATTCAATCAATTAATCAGAAATTAAATAATTAATTGATTAATCAATAAATTATGAACCGATTAATCAATAAGTCAAAAATATCCTTTATAGCCATATCACTTAGTCATTGTCATGTCCAAATATCAGCCTCCTAGCTCAAAAGGTGCCTGAGATATTGCCCAGATGAGAAAGAAAATAAATAAGTGATTAATAATGAAAATAAATAATAATAGTAAAATAAGTAAATTATTAATCAATTCACTAATAGAATAGCTAAACCACCACCGTTTCATCTGAATCAGTACCTTAAAAAAATTGTCATTAATCGAATAATTAAATAATTATTTGATTAATTGACTCGTCGATAAATCATCGATTAAATGATTAATCAACAAATCAAAAATATCCTTTATAGCCACATCACTTGGTCACCGTCGTGTCTGAATATCAACTTCTTAGCTCAAAAGATGTCTCAGATATTGCCCAGACGAGACAGAAAATAAATAAGTGATTTATAATGAAAATAAATAAATAATAATCGTGAAATAATTAAATTATTAATCAATTGGCTAATAGAATACCGAAACCACCACCATTTCATCTGAATATGTAATTTAAAAAATAATTAATTAATTATGTCATAAATCAAATGATTAATTGATTAATCAAGAAATCAAAATATCCTTTATAGCCACATCACTTGGTCATTGTCATGTCCAGGTATCAGCTTCCTAGCTCAAAGGTTTCCTGAGATATTGTCCAGATGAGAAAGGAAATAAATCAGTACTTAATTAATCGATAATAATTAAGTTGACTCATGAAGTAATTGATTAATCAAAAAACAAAAAATACCGTTTTTGCCAAAGCACTGGCTCATTATTGTGCCGAAATTTCAGCTTCCGAGCTCAAAGGATGGTCTGAGATATCGCCCGGACAAACAAGAAAACAAACAAGTACACATACATTCAAAGTACACCGCCCCATGCCAAATAATTAAATATGCTGCAGCGCGGCATTGCCGGGGCGCCTCCGGCGCCCGGCAATACCGCAGTGCAGCTCATTGAGGCTGCATTGGGAGGGAGAGGTGTACACTAATTGATTGATTAATTGTATAATTAAAATCAATAAAAGATTATCACAAAATATTTTCATAATCAATTGGCTAATCGCATAACTAAACCAGTAGTGCTTCATCCGAAGATGTATCTTTTAGAAATTTAATTAAATAAGTCATTTATAAAAAATTAAATAATTAATTGATTACTCAATAAATAATTAATCGATTAATCAATAAATACTTAATAGATGAAATGATTAATCAATAAATCAAAAATATCCTTGATAGCCACATCACTTGGTCACTCATGTCCAAATATTAGCTTCCCAGCTCAAAAGGTGCCTGAGATATTGGCCAAATGAGAAAGAAAATAAATAAATGATTAATAATGAAAATAAATAAATAATAATCATAAAAAAATTAAATTATTAATCAATTTGGTCAGAGAACACATAAACTACCACTATTTCATCAGAATCTGTAACTTAAAAAAAAAAATTTTTTTTGTCATTAATCGAATAATTAAATAATTAATCGATTAATTGATTAATTAATAAATCAAAAATATCCTTTGCAGCCAAATCACCTGGTCATTGGCATGTCCAAATATCAGCTTCCTAACTCAAAAGGTGCCTGAGTTAATAATGGTCAGAAGATAAATGAAATTTAATTAATTAAATAAGTACTTAATTAAACGCTAATAATTAAATAACTCCTCAATTAATTGATTATTCAAAAAACAAAAAATACCGTATTTGACAAAGGACTTGCTCACTACTGTGCCGAAATTTCAGCTTCCTAGCTCAAAGGATGGCTGAGATATCGTCCGGACAACCAAGAAAACAAGAAAACAAGTACACATACATTCAAAGTACACCGCCCCATGCCAAATAATTAAATATGCTGCAGCGCGGCATTGCCGGGGCGCCTCCGGCGCCCGGCAATACCGCAGTGCAGCTCATTAAGGCTGCATTGGGAGGGAGAGGTGTACACTAATTGATTGATTAATTGTATAATTAAAATCAATAAAAGATTATCACAAAATATTTTCATAATCAATTGGCTAATCGCATAACTAAACCACTAGTGCTTCATCCGAAGATGTATCTTTTAGAAATTTAATTAAATAAGTCATTTATAAAAAATTAAATAATTAATTGATTACTCAATAAATAATTAATCGATTAATCAATAAATAATTAATAGATGAAATGATTAATCAATAAATCAAAAATATCCTTGATAGCCACATCACTTGGTCACTCATGTCCAAATATTAGCTTCCCAGCTCAAAAGGTGCCTGAGATATTGGCCAAATGAGAAAGAAAATAAATAAATGATTAATAATGAAAATAAATAAATAATAATCATAAAAAAATTAAATTAGTAATCAATTTGGTCAGAGAACACATAAACTACCACTATTTCATCAGAATCTGTAACTTAAAAAAAAAAATTTTTTTGGTCATTAATCGAATAATTAAATAATTAATCGATTAATTGATTAATTAATAAATCAAAAATATCCTTTGCAGCCAAATCACCTGGTCATTGGCATGTCCAAATATCAGCTTCCTAACTCAAAAGGTGCCTGAGTTAATAATGGTCAGAAGAGAAATGAAATTTAATTAATTAAATAAGTACTTAATTAAACGCTAATAATTAAATAACTCCTCAATTAATTGATTATTCAAAAAACAAAAAATACCGTATTTGACAAAGGACTTGCTCACTACTGTGCCGAAATTTCAGCTTCCTAGCTCAAAGGATGGCTGAGATATCGCCCGGACAACCAAGAAAACAAACAAACAAGAAAACAAGAAACCAGAGTGAAAACTGAGTACTCTCTTTCAGCGTGCGTCACTGCCGAGCCCCCTTTGGTGCCCGGCAATGACGATTTGCAATGCCTGGAGATGGCATAGGAAAGGAGCGGTGTACAACAAGTACACATACATTCAAAGTACACCGCCCCATGCCAAATAATTAAATATGCTGCAGCGCGGCATTGCCGGGGCGCCTCCGGCGCCCGGCAATACCGCAGTGCAGCTCATTAAGGCTGCATTGGGAGGGAGAGGTGTACACTAATTGATTGATTAATTGTATAATTAAAATCAATAAAAGATTATCACAAAATATTTTCATAATCAATTGGCTAATCGCATAACTAAACCACTAGTGCTTCATCCGAAGATGTATCTTTTAGAAATTTAATTAAATAAGTCATTTATAAAAAATTAAATAATTAATTGATTACTCAATAAATAATTAATCGATTAATCAATAAATAATTAATAGATGAAATGATTAATCAATAAATCAAAAATATCCTTGATAGCCACATCACTTGGTCACTCATGTCCAAATATTAGCTTCCCAGCTCAAAAGGTGCCTGAGATATTGGCCAAATGAGAAAGAAAATAAATAAATGATTAATAATGAAAATAAATAAATAATAATCATAAAAAAATTAAATTATTAATCAATTTGGTCAGAGAACACATAAACTACCACTATTTCATCAGAATCTGTAACTTTAAAAAAAAAATTTTTTTTGTCATTAATCGAATAATTAAATAATTAATCGATTAATTGATTAATTAATAAATCAAAAATATCCTTTGCAGCCAAATCACCTGGTCATTGGCATGTCCAAATATCAGCTTCCTAACTCAAAAGGTGCCTGAGTTAATAATGGTCAGAAGAGAAATGAAATTTAATTAATTAAATAAGTACTTAATTAAACGCTAATAATTAAATAACTCCTCAATTAATTGATTATTCAAAAAACAAAAAATACCGTATTTGACAAAGGACTTGCTCACTACTGTGCCGAAATTTCAGCTTCCTAGCTCAAAGGATGGCTGAGATATCGCCCGGACAACCAAGAAAACAAGAAAGAAAACAAACAAGAAAACAAACAAGTACAAATACATTCAAAGTACACCGCCCCATGCCAAATAATTAAATATGCTGCAGCGCGGCATTGCCGGGGCGCCTCTGGCGCCCGGCAATACCGCAGTGCAGCTCATTGAGGCTGCATTGGGAGGGAGAGGTGTACACTAATTGATTGATTAATTGTATAATTAAAATCAATAAAAGATTATCACAAAATATTTTCATAATCAATTGGCTAATCGCATAACTAAACCACTAGTGCTTCATCCGAAGATGTATCTTTTAGAAATTTAATTAAATAAGTCATTTATAAAAAATTAAATAATTAATTGATTACTCAATAAATAATTAATCGATTAATCAATAAATAATTAATAGATGAAATGATTAATAATAATAATAATGCATTTATTTTATATAGCGCTTTTCAGGAAGCCCAAAGACGCTTTGACAGAGTGCAAAACATAACGCATAGCAAAACATAAAGACAATTGCAAAAAAAGAAGAATCAATAGGGAAATATTCAAAGCACAAAGGAGGGAGAAGGAGAGGAGATAGTCAGGGGTTAGATGCTGTGGGTTAAATGTTGAATGCAGTGTTGAACAGGTGGGTCTTGAGTGATGTTTTGAATGTGGTGAGTGAGGAGGAGTCTCTGATGGTGTGAGGTAGCGAGTTCCAGAGGGTGGGAGCAGCGATGGAGAAGGCCCTGTCCCCCCAGGATCTAAATTTGGTCCGGATGGGGGGGGTCAGGAGGTTGGTACCAGCAGAGCGGAGGTTGCGGGTGGGAGTGTGTCTGGAGAGGAGGTCAGCCAGGTAGGATGGGGCCAGGTTATGGAGGGCTTTGTAGGTCAAGAGGAGGATTTTGTACTGGATTCTCTGGGAGATGGGGAGCCAGTGAAGCTTGTAAAGGACGGGGGTGATGTGGTCACGGGTCCGGGAATGGGTGAGTAGACGGGCAGCGGAGTTCTGAATGTATTGGAGTTTATTGGTGATTGTTGAGGGTGAACCATAAAGGAGGCTATTGCAGTAGTCCAGACGGGAAGTGATGAAGGCGTGGATGAGGGTTTCTGCAGCCACAGAGGAGAGGGATGGACGGAGACGGGCGATGTTTTTCAGGTGGAAGAAGGCTGTCTTTGTGATCTGTTTAGTGTATTTGTCGAAGGAGAGGGTTTGGTCAAAGATGATGCCAAGATTCCGGATGTGAGGGGAGGTGGACACTGGGAAACCGTCGATGTTGAGGGCAAAGTTATGGGTGGACTTGGTGAGCGTTTTTGGGCCAATGATGATTATTTCAGATTTATCACAGTTAAGTTTGAGGAAGTTGATTTGAAGCCAGGATTTTATTTCAGTGATGCAGTTTGTCAGGATAGAGTGGGTGGCGGTGGAGATGGACTTGGTGGAGATGAAAAGCTGGATGTCATCGGCGAAGCAGTGGAATTGGAGACCATGACGGCGGATTAAGTGACCGAGGGGGGACAGGTAAAGGATAAAGAGGAGGGGGCCAAGAACTGAACCTTGGGGGACACCTTGGGGGAGGGGAGCAGTGGGGGATTTGCAGTTATTGATGGAGATGAACTGACGTCTGTCAGAGAGGTATGATTTAATCCAAAAGAGGGCAGTGCCGGTAATGTTAAAGGTGGTTTCAAGTCGGGTGAGGAGGATGGTGTGATCGATGGTGTCAAAGGCAGCGCTGAGGTCGAGGAGGATGAGAATGTTGAGGTTGCCAGCATCAGAGGAGAGGAGAAGGTCGTTGGTGATTTTGAGGAGAGCAGTTTCAGTACTGTGGTTGGACCGGAATCCGGATTGGAATGTTTCATACAGGTTATTGGCAGAGAGGTGATGCTTGAGTTGAGTGGCTACAGCGCGTTCCAAAACCTTTGACAGAAAGGGTAGGTTGGAGATGGGTCTGAAGTTATTTAGGGTGTCAGGGTTTAGTCCAGGTTTTTTCAGAATGGGGGTAACAGCAGCAATTTTGAGGGATGGTGGGACGATGCCTGTAGACAGGGAGGAGTTTATTGTTGCAATGATAAGTGGAGAAAGAGCAGGAAGGGAGGCCTTGACAAAGCTGGAGGGGATGGGGTCAAGAGTGCAGGTGGCAGTTTTCATTCCGATGAGGAGTTCAGAGAGGTCAGTAGGGGAGACTGGGGAGAATTGAGACAGGGGATGGCAGGATAAGGGGGGGCAGGTGGTTTGAGGGGGAGCGGGTGCGGCGGTGGTCAAGCTGTTGTAGATGTTTTCAATTTTGCGTTGGAAGAATGAAAGGAAGGAGATGCAGTTGTCTATTGTGAATGACTGGGTGGTGGTGTTCAGGGGGCTGAGGAGTTTGTTTATTGTAGAGAAGAGTGCTTTTGGGTTTCCGGAGCCAGAGTGGATAATTTGAGAGTAGTAGGCGGAGCGGGCGCGGGAGAGGGCATCTTTATAGTGTTGTATGTGGTCCTTGTAGGCCTGGGAGTGAACTGTGAGACCTGTTTTATTGCGGAGTCTTTCAAGTTGGCGAGCACGAGTTTTCATTAGGCGGAGCTCAGGGGTAAACCAGGGAGCAGAATGGGTGAAAGAAACTGTTTTGGTTTTTATAGGCGCAATTTGGTCAAGGCAGGAAGAGAGAGTGTGGTTGTAGTAGTCAGTGAGGTCAGAAGGGGTGTGGAGGTCAACGAAGGGAGAAGTGGACATTTTTTCAGAGAGGGTCGATGAGAATGAGGCAGGTGAAAAAGCGTTTAGCTTACGGAAGTTGATAGTGCGATAATGCCTTGGTGCTGGGGTGGGGATGTTGATGGTCAGAGTGATGGCTAGGTGGTCAGAGAGAGTGAGGTCGGAGCCAGAGAGATGGTGCAAAATTAGTCCAGTAGAGCAGACAAGGTCCAAAATGTGACCACGGTTATGGGTAGGAAAGTTGACATGTTGAGTGAGGTTAAAGCAGGTGAGTAAATCAGTGAAGTCAGTGGTTAGCGTGGAGTCAGTGGAGTCCATGTGGATATTGAAATCACCAAGGAGGAGGATTGAGGGGGAGAGGGAACATAGCTGGGTCAGAAAGTAGGAGAAGTCAGACAGGAATGATGGGTGTGGTTTGGGAGGGCGGTAGACAACAGCCATGACTGACTGTGTGTGACCAGAGAGTTTAAAAGCCAGGTGTTCAAATGATGGAGCAGATGAGATGGAGATGAGGTTGGTCTTGATGTCTTGTCGGTGAATAACGGCAATTCCACCACCTCGGCCCTCCGAGCGTGGTTTATTGATGTAAGAATATCCATTGGGTGTGGTGAGGTTGAGCGTGTAGTAGTCCAGTGGTTGTTGCCAGGTCTCAGTGAGACAGAGAAAGTCCAGTTTATTTTCCAGGATGTAGTCGTTCAGGATGAGGCATTTGTTGTTGAGGGACCGGGTATTGAACAGGGTGAGCTTGATGTTGTTTTGTACGGCGGGTATGAATCCAGGTGATTTGGCCAGGGTTCGCAGACAGGAGGTGCGATTTTGTGCGTTGTTGTGACCAGGTGTGTTGGGACGATGAGTGGGAGTGCGCTGAGCCGACCAGAGGATGGGGATGGAGTGACCTGATTGTAAATAAACAAACTTACGACCGGAGCCACGGTGAATGTACCTGGGTCGACGCAGGAGTCCATTCGATCTGATTGCAGAGATGCATGATGGGGTGGAGCGGGTTTTAAGCAGGAGAAGCCTTGCGGCAGAGTACCGCAGAGCCATGCCAGCAGGAGCGAAGGCAAAGCGAGCACGCGGCCAAGGGTGAGGAGGCGAAACAATCGACACAACCAACGGGAGTGGGCCCGAGGAAACAGCGATGGAGCCGAGCAGGTGAAGCCCGGAGCAGCAGAGCAGAGCCGGGACCGCGCAGAGGAAGACTCAATGGCCATAAATCCGCCACGACCACCAGGAAAGCAAGACACGGACAATGGTCCAGTCAGAGAAGCGGCGAGCAAACGACGCCAGCGTCCTCTCACGACCGGACCGGAAAACGGAATAAAGATTAATCAATAAATCAAAAATATCCTTGATAGCCACATCACTTGGTCACTCATGTCCAAATATTAGCTTCCCAGCTCAAAAGGTGCCTGAGATATTGGCCAAATGAGAAAGAAAATAAATAAATGATTAATAATGAAAATAAATAAATAATAATCATAAAAAAATTAAATTATTAATCAATTTGGTCAGAGAACACATAAACTACCACTATTTCATCAGAATCTGTAACTTTAAAAAAAAATTTTTTTTTGTCATTAATCGAATAATTAAATAATTAATCGATTAATTGATTAATTAATAAATCAAAAATATCCTTTGCAGCCAAATCACCTGGTCATTGGCATGTCCAAATATCAGCTTCCTAACTCAAAAGGTGCCTGAGTTAATAATGGTCAGAAGAGAAATGAAATTTAATTAATTAAATAAGTACTTAATTAAACGCTAATAATTAAATAACTCCTCAATTAATTGATTATTCAAAAAACAAAAAATACCGTATTTGACAAAGGACTTGCTCACTACTGTGCCGAAATTTCAGCTTCCTAGCTCAAAGGATGGCTGAGATATCGCCCGGACAACCAAGAAAACAAGAAAGAAAACAAACAAGAAAACAAACAAGTACACATACATTCAAAGTACACCGCCCCATGCCAAATAATTAAATATGCTGCAGCGCGGCATTGCCGGGGCGCCTCCGGCGCCCGGCAATACCGCAGTGCAGCTCATTGAGGCTGCATTGGCAGGGAGAGGTGTACACTAATTGATTGATTAATTGTATAATTAAAATCAATAAAAGATTATCACAAAATATTTTCATAATCAATTGGCTAATCGCATAACTAAACCAGTAGTGCTTCATCCGAAGATGTATCTTTTAGAAATTTAATTAAATAAGTCATTTATAAAAAATTAAATAATTAATTGATTACTCAATAAATAATTAATCGATTAATCAATAAATACTTAATAGATGAAATGATTAATCAATAAATCAAAAATATCCTTGATAGCCACATCACTTGGTCACTCATGTCCAAATATTAGCTTCCCAGCTCAAAAGGTGCCTGAGATATTGGCCAAATGAGAAAGAAAATAAATAAATGATTAATAATGAAAATAAATAAATAATAATCATAAAAAAATTAAATTATTAATCAATTTGGTCAGAGAACACATAAACTACCACTATTTCATCAGAATCTGTAACTTAAAAAAAAAAAATTTTTTTGTCATTAATCGAATAATTAAATAATTAATCGATTAATTGATTAATTAATAAATCAAAAATATCCTTTGCAGCCAAATCACCTGGTCATTGGCATGTCCAAATATCAGCTTCCTAACTCAAAAGGTGCCTGAGTTAATAATGGTCAGAAGATAAATGAAATTTAATTAATTAAATAAGTACTTAATTAAACGCTAATAATTAAATAACTCCTCAATTAATTGATTATTCAAAAAACAAAAAATACCGTATTTGACAAAGGACTTGCTCACTACTGTGCCGAAATTTCAGCTTCCTAGCTCAAAGGATGGCTGAGATATCGTCCGGACAACCAAGAAAACAAACAAACAAGAAACCAGAGTGAAAACTGAGTACTCTCTTTCAGCGTGCGTCACTGCCGAGCCCCCTTTGGTGCCCGGCAATGACGATTTGCAATGCCTGGAGATGGCATAGGAAAGGAGCGGTGTACAACAAGAAACCAGAGTGAAAACTGAGTACTCTCTTTCAGCGTGCGTCACTGCCGAGCCCCCTTCGGTGCCCGGCAATGACGATTTGCAATGCCTGGAGGTGGCATAGGAAAGGAGCGGTGTACAACAAGAAACCAGAGTGAAAACTGAGTACTCTCTTTCAGCGTGCGTCACTGCCGAGCCCCCTTCGGTGCCCGGCAATGACGATTTGCAATGCCTGGAGGTGGCATAGGAAAGGAGCGGTGTACAACAAGAAACCAGAGTGAAAACTGAGTACTCTCTTTCAGCGTGCGTCACTGCCGAGCCCCCTTTGGTGCCCGGCAATGACGATTTGCAATGCCTGGAGATGGCATAGGAAAGGAGCAGTGTACAACAAACAAGAAACCAGAGTGAAAACTGAGTACTCTCTTTCAGCGTGCGTCACTGCCGAGCCCCCTTCGGTGCCCGGCAATGACGATTTGCAATGCCTGGAGGTGGCATAGGAAAGGAGCGGTGTACAACAAACAACCAGAGTGAAAACTGAGTACTCCCTTTCAGGGCGTGTCGTTGCCGGGCCCCCTTCGGTGCCTGGCAATGACGTCATGCAGTGCCTGGAGATGGCATAGGAAAGGAGTGGTGTACAGAAATGGCCGATAACCAAAACAGAAGTGCATGAATTAGCGCAGAAAAGTGAGGATAAGAAGGGAGACGGGAGAAAGATATGCCATTCATTAGGAAAGCTAAGTGTTCGCTTAACGGTTAAGGTGGCTGGCTTGAGATATTAGGGTCCTGAGCTCAAGCCCCTGTCATGTCATTGTACTAACACCAGGGGGGTTCTTCTTCTTCCGAGGTCGGCAAAAGGTCTGTCTGTCATCAAAGGTCAAAAGGTCAAAAGGTCTGTCATCCTTCCGAGGTCGGCAAAATGAGTACCAGTTTACTGGTTATAGAGAAGGATTGCATCAGCGGCACAGCTGTGCCCCCAGAAACAACACCAGTTCTCCACAGTAACCCGGGTAGTTTGCTGTTACCTTTTGAGCAGAAGTTCAGGAGAGCAATTTAGAATTTGGTCAGCGCATGATCACACAAAGGCCCACATTTTCCAAAAGGAAATTTAGGATCTTTATTGTGCACAAGCAACAGGCTAGTGACAAGACAACCAGCTTAATGTCCAATTCAGAAGGTCCTTGCGCCCTATGATGCAGCACCCTGCTTGAGGAGCACCATGACAACAGTATATTGTTAGTACGGTCCTCTACCATTAGGAGCTGAATCTAGACGATACCCCTCAAAGGCAAGCAAGTATTACATTAACCTTTTCATCAATTAAACCATTTGGTAAAAGTTAGCGCTACACCGAGTAGAATGAAGAACTAGTCTTGCTGGTGAAGTCGTGTCGATCTGCGTGCGTCGGTATTCAGGTAGGACGACAGACGAAATCAACAGGATGTCGGTATGCCAACCACCATGGGAAGAAAAGAAGAAGCTGACAGGTGTTAACACTTAGTTGGAGCAAAAGAGGTTAAAGCCTAAAATGTCAGTCCTTGACTGATGGCTAAACGCCATAGGCCCATAGGTGAAGGTACAGAGTGAAGCTTAACATCATGAGAATTCAGGAATGTATGCAGGCTGTCCTGGATAGAACAAAAGTTGGATATAGCTTCAAAAAATATACTTTGTACAATATATTGTCTAGTGTATGTCCACTTTCAAAATTACCCATGAATAATCGCCAGGGATTAGCCCAAATCAAATTTATCATGACATAAGAATTCTGCCTATTGGCTATACGGCTGAGATGCCACAAGACAAATTTGCCTGCTCAGAGAAGACACAACGGAAGCAACAAAAAGGAAGGTATAGAAACAAGAAAGACGACATGCAGAGCACGATACTTGCAGAGCACTAATCCACACCTTCTCCCCCAAAAAAGTTGCCATGGATACATCAAAGTGTCCATTTCATTAAGATTTAAATTGAATATCTTAATCAAAGCTTGGGTCAATTGGATTAAAATTGATTATTTTTCAGATGAAAATTGATGATTTTAGAAGTTTGACCTTGAGTTGACCTTTGACCTTAAAATAGTTGCTTTCCCAATTCAGTGATGAACTATGCAATTGCTGTTTAATTGTCAAGTTAATAGGATGAAAATGGACAATTTTTCAGGTGAAAACTGATGATTTTAGAAGTTTGACCTTTGACTGTTTGACCTTAGAAATAGCTGGTTTCCCAATTTGATGAGGTACTAAGCAATTGCTGTTTAATTCTTCAGTCAATCGGATGAAAATTGACAATTTTTCAAATGAAAATTGATGATTTTAGAGGTTTGACCTTGAGTTGACCGAGTTGACCTGTTGACCTCTAAAATAGTTGGTTTCCCAATTTAGTGACTCAATACACAAATGCTGTCAATCGGATGAAAAATTTGAAGTCAATCGGATGAAAAATGATAATTTTAGAAATCTGACCTCATGTTCACCTTTGACCTCAAAATCAATAGGCTTCTTCCCTATGGCCAACTCTACCATCTGGTGAAGTTTTGTGAAGATCAGTTTAAAATTGTGACCTGTAGGTGATTGACAGACAGACAGAATAGCACACAAGACATATCAATATACTTGAAAAATCTTCGATTTTGCAAGTAATAAAGTTGGAAGAGCATATGTAAGAGGATGGGAATGAACGATCCACCGTACATCCTCAACTAGTGGCCTGCATCAGGAGCCATTTATCGTTATGACCGAGTCAGCCATTCATCAATCGTTATGACCATTTACATGTAAAGGTTGCCTATTTAAGGTTTAAACATGGGCATATTTATAACCAGCTTTAGCTAGGCCGCAATATCTTGCTAAAACCAAAACAAAAAGGTGGAGTATTACTCAATTTCATCCTATTGCACATATCGCTTACCGTGTCCCACATGACGATGTTGACGTCTGTTGAGAAAGAGTTGTTCACGTGCTGGGAGATGTACAAATTCACAAAGTCACAGAAGTGGTGGTACATGTTAACACCTGCGAGAATTGCCAAGGGTAGTTCCTGGTTAACGTCGGGCAAAGTTCATTTGAGAGTCAGACCACGGTGGTCGTGTTAATGCCTCCGTACATTTTACCTGCAATCGCGGCTCTCGAGGAATTAGATGGATGATGGTTAGTAGCTTTTGGCGCTCAACCAGCAATTGTTCATTCTTGGAAATGTTAACCGAATAAATACATTAAGAATAGGAAGAACATTTGGCCATACATACAAATAATTTCAACCCCACAGTTTGTTTGTTCATTTTATAGTTTTCATACATGCGGAACAAATGTATGAAATAGACACAAAGTTCTCCCCAACTATCTATAGATTCGTTACAAATATTGTCGATGTGAGTATTTGTCATGTGAGTATTGTGAGATGTGAGTGAGATGTGAGTATTGTCGATGTGAGGAGAGTGTCGCTGAAGCTGAAGGGAAAGGTGTATGCTGCATGTGTGAGAAGTGTTATGATTTATGGGAGCGAGACATGGGTAATGAACGTAGAGCAGCAACGAAGGCTGGAAAGGGTGGAAATGCGAATGGTTCGATGGATGTGCGGAGTATCGTTGAGAGAGAGGAAGACAAATGATGGATTGCGAAAGATGATGGGAATAGAGCCTGTGATTGATGCTGTGAAGAGGAACAGGTTGAGATGGTTTGGTCATGTGTTGAGGAAGGATGAAAGTGACTGGTTGAGAAGAGTGATGGAAATGAATGTAGAAGGAAGTAGAGGACGGGGAAGACCGAGAAAGACTTGGCTAAAGATGGTGGAAGAAGAAATGCGGGCAAGGGGGTTAACAAGGGGAGATGCAGAAAATAGGGCAAAATAATAATAATAATAATAATAATGCATTTATTTTATATAGCGCTTTTCAGGAAGCCCAAAGACGCTTTGACAGAGTGCAAAACATAATGCATAGCAAAACATAAAAACAATTGCAAAAAAAAGAAGAATCAATAGGGAAATATTCAAAGCACAAAGGAGGGAGAAGGAGAGGAGATAGTCAGGGGTTAAATGCTGTGGGTTAAATGTTGAATGCAGTGTTGAACAGGTGGGTCTTGAGTGATGTTTTGAATGTGGTGAGTGAGGAGTCTCTGATGGTGTGAGGTAGGGAGCTCCAGAGGGTGGGAGCAGCGATGGAGAAGGCCCTGTCCCCCCAGGATCTAAATTTGGTCCGGATGGGGGGGGGGGGGGGGGGGGTCAGGAGGTTGGTACCAGCAGAGCGGAGGTTGCGGGTGGGAGTGTGTCTGGAGAGGAGGTCAGCCAGGTAGGATGGGGCCAGGTTATGGAGGGCTTTGTAGGTCAAGAGGAGGATTTTGTACTGGATTCTCTGGGAGATGGGGAGCCAGTGAAGCTTGTAAAGGACGGGGGTGATGTGGTCACGGGTCCGGGAATGGGTGAGTAGACGGGCAGCGGAGTTCTGAATGTATTGGAGTTTATTGGTGATTGTTGAGGGTTGAGGGAAAATGGAGAAGATTGTCATGGGGACCGCAAGGCTAACCCCCGCTCTTGCAGGGAAAATGGCCTTAAAATGCCTGTTGTTGTTGTTGTTGTTGTTGTTGAGTATTTGTCAGTAATCATGCATCAAAATAAAACGAGTAACACATTCTGCTTTTAGAACTCTCAATTCATGACTATTGTCGTCCATTTTGAATCAGAATTAAACAAACCAAAGTCAGCGGCCTCTGCGGGGAGAGTTTGGTCAACCGTTATCCATGGAGCCCTGTTTCATCCAACCACGTGGAATCCTCAAAATCCACTCTTAACATTTGAAGAACTGAACACTTCTTGAAGTTGGTCAGAAAAAGGAAAAGGATCAGTAAACATTCCCCAAATGGCATTTCCTCCTTTCCACACTGTGTACCCAGATGTTGGATCAAAGATGGCGTCACATTGGGCGATTTGTCAAACTCTCCCATAAAAGGTTCTGACTAAAAAAACATTTCAAACAAGTGAATCCACTTGGATTCCGCCCAGGTTGGCACATGGAAATTATGATGTAGCATAATTATCATCTCGGGTCAAGATTTGAAATTATGCCATGGTTTTTGTAAAATTGCTACTAGTATTCACATTATGTACTATCACCAAAACATACATCATCATAGAAACATACATAGAATTTGGGTCCTCTGGGTCATTTGGGTCCTCTGGGTCATTTGGGTCCTCTGGGTCATTTGGGTCCTCTGGGTCATTTGGGTCCTCTGGGTCATTTGGGTCCTCTGGGTCATTTGGGTCATTTGGGTCATTTGGGTCCTCTGGGTCATTTGGGTCCTCTGGGTCATTTGGGTCCTCTGGGTCCTCTGGGTCCTCTGGGTCATTTGGGTCCTCTGGGTCATTTGGGTCCTCTGGGTCATTTGGGTCCTCTGGGTCATTTGGGTCCTCTGGGTCCTCTGGGTCCTCTGGGTCCTCTGGGTCCTCTGGGTCATTTGGGTCCTCTGGGTCCTCTGGGTCATTTGGGTCCTCTGGGTCCTCTGGGTCATTTGGGTCCTCTGGGTCCTCTGGGTCATTTGGGTCATTTGGGTCCTCTGGGTCATTTGGGTCCTCTGGGTCATTTGGGTCCTCTGGGTCATTTGGGTCCTCTGGGTCATTTGGGTCCTCTGGGTCATTTGGGTCCTCTGGGTCATTTGGGTCCTCTGGGTCATTTGGGTCCTCTGGGTCATTTGGGTCATTTGGGTCCTCTGGGTCATTTGGGTCCTCTGGGTCATTTGGGTCCTCTGGGTCATTTGGGTCCTCTGGGTCATTTGGGTCATTTGGGTCCTCTGGGTCATTTGGGTCCTCTGGGTCATTTGGGTCCTCTGGGTCATTTGGGTCCTCTGGGTCATTTGGGTCCTCTGGGTCATTTGGGTCCTCTGGGTCATTTGGGTCATTTGGGTCCTCTGGGTCATTTGGGTCCTCTGGGTCATTTGGGTCCTCTGGGTCCTCTGGGTCATTTGGGTTCTCTGGGTCATTTGGGTCCTCTGGGTCCTCTGGGTCATTTGGGTCCTCTGGGTCATTTGGGTCCTCTGGGTCCTCTGGGTCATTTGGGTCCTCTGGGTCATTTGGGTCCTCTGGGTCCTCTGGGTCATTTGGGTCCTCTGGGTCATTTGGGTCATTTGGGTCCTCTGGGTCATTTGGGTCCTCTGGGTCATTTGGGTCCTCTGGGTCATTTGGGTCCTCTGGGTCATTTGGGTCCTCTGGGTCATTTGGGTCCTCTGGGTCATTTGGGTCCTCTGGGTCATTTGGGTCCTCTGGGTCCTCTGGGTCATTTTGGTCCTCTGGGTCATTTGGGTCCTCTGGGTCATTTGGGTCCTCTGGGTCATTTGGGTCCTATATTCCTATCCTATAACATATATATCTCCTATAACCTATCCTATAAATATAGATTTGATGACGTCATGTTTACACATCTGAGCGACAGAAATGAGCGACAGAAATGAGCGACAGAAATGGGTGACAGAAACTAGCTTCACTTTTGAGCGCCCGAAATTCCCAGGCAAACGCTATAACGCACCAGGTTTACAACCTGTGCGTTAATAATGTCAGACAAATTGGTGTCTCCAGCGCAAATCGAACGCACGATCTGCCAACGGTTGTGCCTACCTGCATCCAGTTTCATGAAGTACGTTGGTCGATCAATAACAACCTCACATTCCTTGGCCGTGTGCACGGAAAACGGCAGAGACGTGTACGTCTGCAGCTCAGCAAACCTGCCGGTTTACAAAATGGCGGTGCAAGCTTCAGATCGTTATATGGAAAGTGTACATATCGTTTATACAAGTAAAAGAAACATTTCATCGAAATAACAAAAATAAATAAAGACAGTACTTGCCTCATACTAGCAAGCCATGTTTAAGAAGTTTTTTTTTCTTTTAAGTTTCAATATTAACCCATTGAATAAATGGGTGTTCAATGGGTTAATACAGACCACCAACAGATGGGACAATGGGACAATACAGACAACAATGGGACAGAAAGACCACCAACCTGCCTGCGGTGAGTGAGTGAAAGGCCCTTGGAGTTAGCTTCATCGCGGGAGATTCCAATGATTCTGAACGCTTTGGTTTCAACAGCGTGAAGACGAGCTTAGGTGTGAGGCAGGAGCACCAGACCAGAGGGGAGAGCAGTATTTCATAGAGCTGTGGATGAAAGCCTTGTATGTGGTGAGGAGCTCAGGTGTGCCAAGGAAGGACTTCGCACGACGGAGGATGCCCAGTCGGCGACTGGCTTTGGAGGCCAGATTTGAAATGTGGTTTTCCCAGGAAAGATCATGGCAAATAGTGAGACCCAAAAGCTTGAGTGACAGAACTTCTTGGAGAGGATTATTCAGAAAGTGGATGGGAGGGTTGTCCAGTCGGTCTTTTCTGAGAGACATCGTAAGAGTGTGAGATTTATCAGGATTGAAAGACATGTTCCATTTGTTTGCCCAGTCTGTGATTTTGTCCAGGTCTGCAGAGAGTGAGGAGGCTGCAGACTGCCGATCTGAGGGATGAGGAATGGAGCGACAGAGAGTAGAGTCGTCAGCAAAGAGATAGAGAGGATTTTCAAGAGAGTCAGAGAGATCATTGATGAAGACCAGAAAAAGCACAGGGCCCAGAACACTACCTTGGGGAACTCCAGCCTGAACAGGAAGAGGAGATGAGAGAAACCCATTCAGGGCCACACGTTGACTACGACCAGAGAGGAAGTCCGCCAGCCATGCGTGGAGATTTCCATGGATACCATAGGAGGAGAGTTTGGTGAGCAGAGCAGGGTGCCAGACCGTATCGAAGGCACGTGAAATGTCAAGAGAGACAGCTCTAATTTCCTGTTTGGCATTGAGGACCTCCATCCATTGTTGAGAAAGCAGAAGCAGCATGTCCAGAGTAGTGACCAGGTCTGAAACCAAATTGATGATCAGAGATCAAGCCATTGGAGAAGAGGAAAGATTTCATATCTGAAGCAATGATGGATTCCATGACTTTGCTGATAATTGGGAGAAGGCTGATTGGTCTGTAGTTGCTAGGATCTGTTTTTGCACCTTTTTTGTGCAAAGCGGTGATGTTGGCTGATTTCCAAGCAGATGGAGGGCCAATTGGGTCAATTGGGTCAACGGTCCCCTTGTGTTTTATACCTCTCTCCCCCCTCCCCCTTCCCACGCCTCTTCCCCCCAAGCCCTCTCCCTCCCACACTTCTCCCTGCTCTCAAATGTTGTGGTTGTGTGCTTCCCCTTCTCTCCCCATCTTGTCTACCGCTCCCTCTTTTTGTATATTTTGTTTGTCTGGTTGATTTGTTTGTGAAATAAATGTTAGCTCTTTCACGAGCCTCGATTCAGTATCCAAAAAAAAAAAAAAAAAAAAAAAAAAAGGGTTAAACAAGAGGTGGGTTGGCAGGATAGCTGACAGGTATGCAAATACTCTCCTCTGAGCTGTGTTGTCTGGCTCTGAATCTCAACTCAGCTATAAACGATCAACCTGATGTTTCGCATGCGGAGATTGTGAACCCTTAGATGGATCTTAACCTGGGCATCTCGTCTGCTGGCATTAGTTGGTGCTTATTAAAGCTCAGGCGGTTGTTGTTTCATATGCAGCCTGTGGCTGCTGGTTGCATCATTTTCTGGATGTGGCTGCTTTGCCACCGATGCCCAGGTTCCCAGTAAGCTGGTACTCACTTTGCCGACCTCGCAAGGATGACAGGCTGAGTCAACCCACCTGATGTTATTTCACCGGCACGACAGAGGCTCAAACTAAAGGCCCTGAGATCTTAAGCCAGCCACCTGGACCGTTAAACCAACACCAGGCTAGATCGGGCAGTGTTCTTCATTAATATGTAGGCGGGTTATCTACACGGCACCCTGGATAAATGACAAATTCCAGCTCTAACTTGTAGGAGGCATTGCAACAGCAGAAAAAGAGGTCCCTGCCCTTCACCCCCTTCTGCCAACTTCACAAGCCGATAATGCTATTTGTAGCAATACGCTGATGCAAACGAAGAAGAAGAAAAATTGAGTGGATGTTCCACACAATTCCCATCTTTCGACTACTCTTCCTCCCAACTTCTTCCGCCATTGCCTCCTCCTACCCCATCCACTGCATTTTCACCCCTATCCTTCCTTATTCCCTTCCTTCTTTGACATAGTCCTCAATGCTGAATGGCAAAGGTCAATGCAGGTATCTAGAGTGCAGTTTGAGTCACCTCCAAAAAGCACACACATTCTTCAGCACGTAGAAACATTGTTTGCAATATGTAAACTCATGGAAGAGTTGGACGATACAAAAGGCAGAAGGCAGACAAACCAACAGTAAAATCAATGCAAACAGGTGAAAAAGAAAAGTTTTGATCTAAAAACGAGATATCTCCATCGTGGTGTTTGGTAAGTTAGTTAAGAAACAAAACCAGTTTCTCTGAATGAAACTATGAGCGTGGCTTCAAAATGAGAATTGTTTTTTTGTGGCGTAGCCCATCGGGCAGAGCCGTCTGGAACAGTGTTTGTCCGTCTGTATGTATGTATGTCCCATCAAACGTATACCAATCAGAGCTGAGAATCTTGTCACATGACAGGGTGATGTGATTACGTCTGATGTCATAACTGCGCAGGGCGGCTGATTCTCCACACTCCGCCATTTCGATTCAAATGCCGTTCAGGCCGAACATATCGTCGAACCTGTCATATATCACAATCGCCATGCTCTACCTTTACGGTTTTCATTCAGTGTGAAACACAAACAAACCGATTGTTAAAATGACCATCAAATAGCGAAAGCATCGGCGTTACATGTCTTCCAACAATACGGTACGTATAGGCCTTAGGCTTTATGCTTCACCCTCGGACCGCTTCTGACAAATTAAGCGCAGGTTTTTTAATACAGTCGTGTATCGTTTCAGTAGTATCGTTTTCGTAATAATAATAATAATATAGTAAATACTAGCGGGGTCACCCGTGGGAATCCCACGGGCATGGACGTGTGTGACATTTCGACATATTGAGTTGGATGCTGCACCTGCACATTCAGTTATATAAAATGGTTACTGGCAATAATATTGATCACATCCACAAATGATGTAATCCACACAATTTATGTACTTTACATAACGTTAATAGGAATACATGCCCGTGTAGCTGGGAAATACAGTTTGTTTGAAATAAATCACAAATATCAGAAGAAAGTTTTTAAAATTTAGAACTATTCTCACTCAGAGTTAAACATCACCGTAATATTATGCGGTTGCTTCAACGTTTTCGGTGAATTATATGTCATTCCCATCTACACGGGCATGTATTCCTATTAACGTTATGTAAAGTACCTAAATTGTGTGGATTACATCATTTGTGGATGTGATCAATATTATTGCCAGTAACCATTTTATATAACTGAATGTGCAGGTGCAGCATCCAACTCAATATGTCGAAATGTCACACACATCCATTCCCGTGGGATTCCCACCTGTGGGAATCCCACGGGAATGGATGTGTGTGACGAATTTTAAATATATGTCGACTGTTATTTTAGGCGGTGTATTTTAGTTTATCATCATGGCGCGATTTTAAAAAAATATATCTCTGCATTTTCCTCTCCAATACCTCCTCACACTTTACACACACACCGGCCCATGTTTACATATACACACACACACACATATACACCCACACACATATACACATACACACACACACACACACACACACACACACACACACACACACACACACACACACACACACACACGTACATCGACACACATGCACACACACACACGTATATACACATATGCAAATATGTATACACATATGTATCCACATATACACATATATGCACATTATACACATATATACATCTCCCCACACACACACACACACACACACATACACAAAAACACACACACGTACAGACACATATACACACACACATATATATATACACATACAACAACAACATGCTTTTTAAGGCCATTTTCCCTGCTAGAGCGGGGGTTAGCCTACATACACATACACACACATACACACACACACACACACACACACACACACACACACACACACACACATACACTACACATACACACATATATGCACGCGCGCGCACACACACACACGTACACACACACATGTACACATGTCCCACATGTATATATCCCACATCCCACATGTATATATCCCACATCCCACATGTATATACATGTTTAAAGTGTACGTGCCCTTCCCCCCTCCCCCGCCCGGCAACGCTGGGTACTTCTGCTGGTAACTAATAAAATAAAAACGAAGAAATATCTCTCGGTAATTTCATGAAACTCTGTGGAATTGGATGAAATTCGCTCGGTGAATTCACTCGGTTTATTCGGTTCGGCTCGGTTCACTCGGTTTAAAGAAAAAGCGATAATGTCGACATGTTGCCGTCTGTGTCATGTTGGGCGGTGTATGATACTTGTTGGCTCTTGGGCGGTGATATGGTGTATTTTAAAAAATATATCTCTGCGTTTTCCCGCGTTGCTGACACCGAGTCTAAAACCATCAATAAAAATGAAATCAGATGGTGAGTTAGATTGGAGATAAAGGCGTGAGAGAGACAAGATCCGAAGGATCGGTACGGATTTTCTTCCCGTTTTTTTTCAACCGAGTCTAAAACTATGTTAGCGACTGCGAAAAATGAAATGATATATCGAATTAGAATTGAAATAAATCTGTGTGAGCGAGAAAGACAGCACGGGCCTAACTAAACAGGCCTCAAAGCTATTCGAGAAGGAGGAGTGGGTGGAGCTACTCTGCAAACCGAGTAAGCCACACCCCGGACAGACGTCCAACAGACAGAATCATCTACGCCTATTATCTATCTACTAGCGGGGTCACCCGTGGGAATCCCACGGGCATGGATGTGTGTGACATTTCGACATATTGAGTTAGATGCTGCACATTCATTTTTACAAAATGGTTACTGGCAAGTCATCAGATCCAGAAATGGTGTGATGAACACTTTATTTATTTCACATAATATGTGACCCCTCACTCCTCTCCACCTGACACTCTCCTGTCTCCACCTAGCACTCCTCTCATCTCCAAACCCTCACATCCCTCTCCTTTCCAATCCCTCACCTCTCCAATCCCTCACACTCCTCTCCTCTCCAATCCCTCACACGCCTCTCCAATCGCGCCTCACACTCCTCTCCAATCGCGCCTCACACTCCTCTCCAATCACGCCTCACACTCCTCTCCAATCGCACCTCACACTCCTCTCCAATCGCGCCTCACACTCCCCTCCAATCACTCCTCTCCAATCGTGCCTCACACTCCTCTCCAATCGCGCCTCACACTCCTCTCCAATCGCGCCTCACACTCCTCTCCAATCGCGCCTCACACTCCTCTCCAATCGCGCCTCACTCGCCTCTCCAATCGGCTTTCCCCGTCTCGTTTCTCTCGTTTTTCTCCCGTCTCGTTCTTTTTCTTGCTCCAAATCGGCCCATCTCGCCCGTCGGCCCGTCGGAATCGGAAATCGGCCCGTCTTGCTTTCGTGCTTGCACGTAAATAAATTGTGTTCATGACACCATTTCTGGATCTGATGACTTGCCAGTAACCATTTTGTAAAAATGAATGTGCAGCATCTAACTCAATATGTCGAAATGTCACACACATCCATGCCCGTGGGATTCCCACGGGTGACCCCGCAAGTTTGCATTGACGTTCGTCGATGGACTCGTTCGCCCGTCTCATTCGTTTTCTTGCTGCATCCTGTTCAAGTCTGCGTTCTTCATCGATCGTCTCATTCATTTTGGAAATATAAGTTTCCACGCAGCGCATGAATTGTCACGATCCTCAAGAGGAATTTGTCTCGTAATCATCAAATGATAAATGGCAAGTAAATTACATTGTGAAAATTTAATATTTAAAATAGACCTATTTAAAGTGTATGCGCAAATAACTAATAAATAAAAAAACGAAGAAATATGTCTCGGTAATTTCCTGAACTCGGTAATTTCTCGGTAATTTTACTTCCGGCTAAAAATGTTGAATGAAATAAAAACGAAGAAATATATGTCGTTTTGTGCCGACTGTCATCAAAGGTAAACGGTGAATTCACTCGGTTTATTCGGTTCGGCTCGGTTTAAAGAAAAAGCGATAATGTCGAAATGTTGACGTCTGTGTCATGTTGGGCGGTGTATGATACTTGTTGGCTGTTGGGCGGTGATATGGTGTATTTTTAAAAATATATCTCTGCGTTTTCCCGCGTTGCTGACACCGAGTCTAAAACCATGATGGTGAGTTATATTGGAGATAAAGGCGTGAGAGAGACTCAATGGCCTTGAAGTTACAGGCATTTGAGAATTCATTTCGTTCTATAAACGGCAACTTTCATCGGATTTTCTTCTCTTTTTTTTTCAACCGAGTCTAAAACTATGTTAGCGACTGTGAAAAATGAAATGATATATCGAATTTAAAATAGATATCGACACATTGCCGTCGGTGTCATGTTGGGCGGTGTATGATACACCATGACGCGATTTTAAAAAATATATCTCTGCATTTTCCCGCGTGTGTGGAATGTTTGTGGAAAATTAAAGATTTCAAATAAACCTATTTAAAGTGTATGCGCACATAACTAATAAAAAAAACGAAGAAATATCTCTCGGTAATTTCCTGAAACATATTTTACTTCCGGCTAATATGTTGAATGAAATAAAAACGAAGAAATATATGTCGGCATCATTGTTGACGTTTTTGTGACGACTATCATCAAACGAAATAGTAATATATCATAACGGAAAAGCAAAAGCGAATTTTTAATATATATCGACACATTGCCGGCGGTGTCATGTTGGGCGGTGTATGATACACCATGACGCGATTTTAAAAAATATATCTCTGCATTTTCCCGCGTGTGTGGATTGTTCTCAATTATTGCTGACACCGAGTCTAAAAGTAAAACCATCGATAAAAATGAAATCATATGGTGAGTTAGATTGGAGATAAAGGCGTGAGAGAGACTCAATGGCCTTGAAGTTACAGGCCTTTGAGAATTCATTTCGTTCTATAAACGGCAACTTTCATCGGATTTTCTTCCCGTTTTTTTTCAACCGAGTCTAAAACTATGTTAGCGACTGTGAAAAATGAAATGATTTATCGAATTTGATTTGAAATAAAACTGGGAGAGAGAGGAAGACACCACGGGCCTACAAAACAGGACTCAAAGCTATGCGAGTTAATAAAATGGTGGATATTTGTTTATATGAAGCCTCTCCCAGAATGGGTGGAGCTATGGGTGGAGCTACTCTGCAAACCGAGTAAGCCACACCCCGGACAGACACCCAACAGATAGACAGACAGACAGACAGACAGAATCATCTACGGCTATTATAATCTATCTATAATTCCAGCAATCTCTGTGTGTCTGTCTGTGTGTCTGTGTGTCTGTGACCGCTGTTTCTCGACAACCACGGGTCCGATATACTTGAAACTTGCCAGGTATATTGCTGGGGACCCGAGGATGTGCCTTTTCAAGGTTTGTAATTAATCGGACAAGTACCTACCGAGCTATGTCCAAAAAACGCTTCAACCAATCAGAGAGCAGCGAGCTATCACGTGTGCCGAACCGTTAATGCAATGCAAGCGTTAATGCGTTAATGCAAGGCTTTTCTTTTTTTCCCTCTTCTCTTTCTACTTTTCCTTGCGATTAAATTGCAAACAGCCAAAATACGTTGGCGCTAATTGAATAATTGGCCATTAACACTAAAATAATCGTAACTGCGATATGCCAACTTCCGGACAGTGCAGCCTTCCATGTTGTTGTTGTTTGCAGCAGCTGTTTGCAGCAAGGCAAGGCTTTTCTTTTTTTCCCTCTTCTCTTTCTACTTTTCCTTGCGATTAAATTGCAAAAAGCCAAAATACGTTGGCGATAATTGAATAATTGGGCATTAATAGATAGATAGATATATGCGATATGCGAACTTCCGGACAGTGTGCGCGTTACGAGCTGACCGCCATTACGGTACGTAATTCGATTTCTTATGCGCATTATTTCTCCCAATTCAGTCAGAGCGAAGGGCGGAAGCGAAGAGCGTTGTTATTTTTTGTTTACGGGCGTACGGGCGGGGTAGAGCGTACGGGTAGCGTTTTTTTTTTTTTTGGGCAAGGAACGGGCACCCACGTACGGGCAATGCCCTAGTATAGATAATTCCAGTAATCTCTGTGTGTATGTGTGTGTGTATGTGTGTGTGTCTGTGTGTCTGTGACCGCTGTTTCTCGACAACCACGGGTCCGATATACTTGAAACTTGCCAGGTATATTGCTGGGGACCTGAGGATGTGCCTTTTCAAGGTTTCATATTAATCGGACAAGTAGTTACCGAGCTATGGCGATTTATTTACCAAACTAATCACAGAACAGGTTGCGGGGTAGGCCAGCCAATCACAGAACACGTTGTTGCGTAGGCGTGGCCGATGTGAATTCGAGGCGTAGCGGGCGCCATTTGGAGGAGCTGGGAGGACTCAGCGTGATAGAGTGAGCCTGAGTGAGTATATCAAGACAAGAACAAGATCTAGAAGGAGGTATGTACGGTGCGATTCATATAATATATTGTTTAGTTATCGTCGATGAGGAATTTGGGGTCGGAATGGGTGATCGGCCTGGGTGACTGGGTCTCGACTAGATGCTGGGCCGCACCAAGGAACGGGCACCCACGTACGGGCACGTCCTAGTCTATCTATAATTCCAGTAATCTCTGTGTGTATGTGTGTGTGTATGTGTGTGTGTATGTGTGTGTGTATGTGTGTGTGTCGTTTGTCTGTGACCGCTGTTTCTCGACAACCACGGGTCCGATATACTTGAAACTTGCCAGGTATATTGCTGGGGACCCGAGGATGTGCCTTTTCAAGGTTTCATATTAATCGGAGAAGTAGTTACCGAGCTATGGCGATTTATTTACCAAACTCCGCAAGCCGTTCGCTTTGGCTTTGCGAATGGACCAAACCATTTCATGTAAATAGAGGGGGGGGATTGTCACCGTACTCGCAAGCCGTTCGCTTTGGCTTTGCGAATGGACCAAACCATTTCATGTAAATAGAGGGGGGGGGATTGTCACCGTACTCGCAAGCCGTTCGCTTTGGCTTTGCGAATGGACCAAACCATTTCATGTAAATAGAGGGGGGGGGGATATAATTTTAGATATATATATAGTACGGGCATGCCCTAGTAATATAGATAACCATAATACTTTAATCCCAATGTTGTGAATGAAGGTTGATGGATTGAAGCGGTGTATGGTTCATGATCAATGATGAGCGTTGTTCGGCACTAATATTAATAACCGAGGAAGTTTTTTCGAAATAATGATAACGTAACGTTAATATTATCGTAAAATAAATCATAACACTAATCCCATCGTCGTGACTGCAAAGCTACTGGAAGTTAAAATATATCATGTTCTACATATTAAAGTAGTGGCAGTTTTGTGTCCATTACGTCATTTCGTCTATGATGTCATTACGACAGCTGCTCCACCGACCGACATTTTAATTTACAAGTACACCCGCTCACTACGGGAGATGCAGGAAAGGTCATTCATCGTTGGGGTATATAGATTACAGTCGATCTATGTTCGGGTCTCAAGAACATTGGGTGTGTGTTCATTTACCAAGTTTCTTGTGAAGAGATCGCCAAGTGGTTTAAGCATTCAAGCAAGCACTCCATTCAAAACCGGTAAGGAACGGCTGGCTTAGCGAGCGCTAGCTAGCTGCTTGTTAAATGAGCACACCTCCAAACCTTGTGGGGTATATAGATTAAAGTAGATCTTCCCTCAGCCTCAGTTCTGTAAGTAAAACTTAAAAAGGAGTGCACCGAAGGTGGGTTTGGTGGTAGACAAGTTGATATTCTGATGAATAAAATGACATAATAAGAAACTAAAAGACAAAGCAAACATGGGGATGAACATATGTGAATGTGCTTTTGGCGAAGGAATGCACTCCTTTATAGTGCAAGTGTAGAGGATAAAATAATGGGGTGCATATAAAAGGGGTCAAGCCAGGTCACGGTTTGGAGAATGCAAAAAGAAAGCAGAAACTGGCACGTGCACTAAGCCCAAAAATATGAAATTAGTTTACATTATTCCCTCCACCACCAAAGGTGGGTGGACAGAGGTTATGTTTTCACCCATTTGTTTGTCTGTCTGTTTGTGAGCAGGATATCTCCAAAAGTTATGGACGGATTCAGGTAAAACTTGGTGGACAGCTTTGCTTTGTGACAAGGACGAATTGATTAGATTTAGGTAAAGATTCGGATACGAGAAGTTTTTAAGTGATTCTTCATCATTGACAGATAGGGCCAAAAATGATATATAGCATGATATCTCAAAAAGTTATGTCCGGGTTATGACAAGACTTGGTGAATAAGTTGGTCGTGTGATACGAACAAGTCGATTCGATTTTGGCTCAGGTCCGGAATGCAGGTCCGGCCTATCAGTGGGATATAAAACGTAAACCGTTCAGCCTGGCGGAGGTGCGTGCTCTACAAAGTGCCATTCTAGATGCCCCTTTTTTGTGAGATGAACAAAACATGCAAAGGTGCGAGTCTTTTCAACTCCATAAAACAAAGGAGTGCATCAAACAGTTGATTGAACACAAATACTCTTCTGGAAAGCAAGCCGCCAATGAGAGCTGTTATTGTTCCAAAAAATAGCAAATGAGCAGAACAAAACTAGTGGAATCATGGAACTTATCACAATGAACAAAAGGCAAGCAAAATACTGGGTGACGCGGCTGCTTCAAAAATCCTAGACCAGGCCGCAATACAATTGATTGGATAGCTTATAACAAAGAAACTCGGTAAAAACAATGGAAACACAGACACAAGTGAAATGGGTGCCTCACAATGATGAAACTACAAAAAGCATGGTCATGCTTACAATGGTGTGTGGTCCTATTCTTTCCTCAACTGGTATTTCGCTTAAATGGCCCTGCAGATCCTGAATGGAGGTGACAGTTTTTTCGATAACTAGCAGAGTACCCACCCTAAGGGCGATCTTGAAGCGCGGTGCTACGCGCGCAACTTGTATAACAAGGAGGAAGCGGACAACGCGGTGAGCTTAAAGAGTCTTTATTATAAGAGCTCAACTGTAGCACTGGAGCGCTCCGGGCTGCGCGCCCGGTGTATATCCCGCGGCCACGCCTACCCCTCGGGCGTGGCCGCCGCCCACTTGGTGCGCGGAATGATGCCATTACAGCAGTGAGCTTTCGTGTCCGCCACACGCGCCCCCCCAGAATTCCCGCGCACCTGGAGGGCCAGTTTGTGGGGCAAACGGATGACCCGGCCGAAGCGCCCTCTGGCGACTGGCGGCGTCCGGGGTGCAGGGATGCCAGCTGGGGTGCCTCCGGTTGCACCCGGGATGGGTGCAGGACCAGGGGGCGGCATGCCGGCGGGCCTGGGCGGTGCCGGGGGTCCGCCCGCAGGGGGGCGGCCCCGACACGGGGGCCGAGCCATCGGCGGTGGGTGGTCCACGTCGAGGTGGGCCGGCTTGAGGCGATCCACCGAGACGCGGTCAGGGGTACCGCCGATGTCCAAGGTGAAATGTTTCACCCCGGTCTCCAGCACGCCGAAAGGCCCATCGTACGGGGGCCACAGTGGTGTCCGGTGGGCGTCGTGCCGGATGAAGACGTACTCCGCGGTGCGAAGTTCCGGGGCGACGTGCGTAGGCGGGTGCCCGTGGTGCGCCGTCGGCACCGGGGCGAACCTCCGGGCTGTCTCCTGCAGCGCGGAGCGCTCCCGCGCCGCGGACCATGGTGCCGTGGGGTCGGGGAGAAACTCGCCCGGCACCCGCAGCGGTTGTCCGAAGACCAACTCCGCCGCGGATGCGCGCAGGAGGTCCTTGGGCGCCGTCCGGAGGCCCAGCAGGACCCAGGGGAGCCTGTCGACCCAGCCGCCGTCACGGAGGGTGGCCCGGAGAACGGCCTTCAACGAGCGGTGGAACCGCTCGCACAGGCCGTTGGCCTGGGGGTGGTAGGCCGTGGTTCAGTGCAGCTGGACCCCGAGCCCCCGCGCTACCGCCCCCCAGAGCTCCGAGGTGAACTGGGGGCCGCGGTCGGACGAGATGTCCGAGGGGGCGCCGAACTGGGCAACCCTCGTGGCGATGAACGCCTGCGCGACGTCCACCGCCATCGTCGCCGCCAAAGGCACGGCCTCCGGCTACCGGGTGGTGCGGTCCACCATTGTCAGGACATGGGTGAAACCCCGCGAGGGGGGCAGAGGTCCCACCAGGTCCACGTGCACGTGGTCGAACCTACGTTCTGGCACCGTAAACGGGGCCAATGGGGCCCGGGTGTGCCGGTGCACCTTCGCGCGCTGGCACGCGAGGCACGTCCTGGTCCAGCCGCGGACGGCCTTCCGGAGGCCATGCCAGACAAACTTTTCGGCGACCAACCTCTGGGAGGCCTTCGTGCCCGGGTGGGACAGGCCGTGGATGGTGTCAAAAACCTGGCACTGCCAGCCTGCGGGCACGATGGGGCGAGGCCGCCCGAGGGAGACGTCGCACAAGAGGGCCGTGCCCGCGCCGTCGAACGGCACCTCGGTGACGCGGAGGCCCGTGACGGCGGTCCGCGAGGCCTGGACGCCGGGGTCGGCGGCCTGGTCCGCCGCCATCCGGGCATAGTCGATGCCAAGGTGGACTGCGTGGGCGACGGACCGGGAAAGGCAATCCGCCACTGGGTTGTCCTTCCCCGTGACGTGCCGGATGTCCGTTGTATATTCGGACACGGCCGAGAGGTGACGCTGCTGCCGGGCCGACCACGGCTCGGCGACCTTGCCCATCGTGAAGACCAGTGGCTTGTGGTCGACGAATGCCGTGAACGCACGGCCCTCGAGCAGATGGCGGAAGTGCCTGACCGCCAGGTGAAGCCCGAGCAACTCGCGGTCGAAGGTGCTATAACGGCGTTCGGGTGGGCGAAGCTGCCGGCTGAAGAATGCCAGCGGTTGCCAAGCACCACGCACCCACTGCTCGTGCACCGCGCCCACCGCGTAGTCCGAGGCGTCAGTGGTGAGGGCGATCGGTGCATCGGGCGCCGGGTGCGCGAGCATGGTGGCGTTAGCCAAGGCGAGCTTCACGCCCGCGAACGCCGCGTCCATCTACTCGGTCCAGGTAACGTCACCTTTGCCCGGCTTGCCTCGGGGGGCCTCGTGCAAGGGGCGCAGGAGCTGGGCGATGCGGGGCAGGAACCGATGGTAAAAGTTCACCATGCCCAGGAGCTCCTGGAGCCCCTTGATCGTGCGGGGGCGCGGATCCCCTTCACCGCCTCCACCTTGGCCGGTAGGGGGACGGCCCCGTGCCTGGTGACGCGGTGCCCCAAAAAGTCGATGTCGGCGACGCCGAACCAGCACTTGGCGGGGTTCACGATGAGGCCATGCTGGCCCAGACGTTCGAAGAGCGTGCGGAGATGGTGTAGGTGCCCTTCGCGGGACGCGCTGGCGACGAGGATGTCGTCCAGGTAGACGTAGACAAAATCCATGTCGCGCAAGACGCTGTCCATTAGTCGCTGGAACGCCTGAGCCGCATTTTTCAACCCGAAGGGCATCCGAAGAAATTCGAAAAGCCCGAACGGCGTGATGACCGCCGTCTTCGGGATGTCCTCCGGCCTGACGGGGACCTGATGGTAGCCGCGTATGAGGTCCACCTTTGAAAAGAAGGACATGCCCTCCAACCGGGCGGAGAAGTCCTGAATGTGGGGGACGGGGTAGCGGTCGGGGGTGGTGGCGTCGTTGAGGCGCCGGTAGTCCCCGCATTGGCACGATGTGGAGCGGCGACGCCCAAGCACTCTCGGAGCGCCGCACGATGCCGAGCCGCTCCAGCGTAGCGAACTCCGCTTTAGCTACCGCGAGCTTCGTCGGCTCGAGGCGGCGTGCCCGGGCATAGACCGGTGGCCCGGCGGTGGGGATGTGGTGTTCCACCCCGTGCTTGACGGCCCCCGCCCAGAAAGTGGGCCGCGTGAGGGCCGGGAAACCGGCGAGGAGGCGGGTGAATTTGTTCGCTGCCGGAAGCGTACAGATGAACCTGGCCGGAACCGAACCGCTCAGCAAGCCGCTCGGCGAGCCGCTCGATGAGCCACTCCGGGAGCTGCTCAACGAGGCGGGCAGCGCACAAGCGAGCAAGCTGAACGTCTCAGCCTGGACAAGCCTTCTGTGCTTTACGTCCACCAACAGGCCATTGGCACAGAGGAAGTCTGCGCCGAGCCGTGCCATAGGCATGTCGGCAGTGACGAACGACCACCGGAAAACCTGCCCTCCGAACCGCAGAGAAAGGCAGCGTTTTCCGTATGTGCGAATGGACGTACCGTTGGCAGCAAGCAGCGCGGGGCCCCGGCCCGCGGACTGCTTGTCGGATGTACCGGCGGGAACGACACTCACCTGCGCTCCCGTGTCGCACAGGTAACGGCGCCCGGATAAGGTGTCCGTGATGAACAGTAGGCTGTTTGAACGACCGGCGCTCAGTGCCACTACCGAGGGCCGGCCCGGGCGTTTCCCGACCTGCCGAATGAGCACTGCGGGCGACATTGCCGAGCCTTGTGGCCGAACTGTGTGTGGAAAAAACACCAGGTTTGCGGCGAGGCGGCGGAGGCCGCAGTTTTCTCCGCGGCGGCGGCGGTGGGCGGGGCGTGGCGGCGGACACGAAGTGCGCATCAGTCTCGAGATCCACGAGGTGTGGTGCATCAGCATCAGGGTCAGCCCCGAGAGCCGCGGCGGCCACGCCAAAACTCGCCGGCGTGTCCAAAGCCGCGAAGAACCTGTCGGCCTCGGCAGCGAGAGCTCGGGGTTCCGTCGTCGCAGAACCGGCCAACGCGAGGCGGACTCGTGCCGGCAGCTGGCGTCGAAATAACGCCCGGAATAGAGCGTTCAGGGTTTCGTCGCCCATCAACGACAGCATATGGTCCATGCGGACCGACGGTCACATGTCACCGAGCTCGGGGAGGTCCAGGAGGCGGTCGGCCCGTGCGTCCACCGTGAGGCCGAACGTGGCGAGGAGGAGACGCTTGATCGCCTCGTCCCTGCCGTCGGCCGGTGGGTTCCTCAGGACCGACACGACGCGGGCGGCCGTGCCGGGCCCGAGGGAGGCGACCACGTGGCAGTACCTGGTCTCGTCCACCGTGATGCCTCGAAGTCGGAACTGGGCTTCTGCCTGCAGGAACCAGACCTCGGCTTGCGTCTCCCCGAACTCGGGGAGTTTGATTTGGACCGCGTTGGTTGCCATTGCTGTGGTGGGTTCGGGTGGTCAGCGACGGCTGACCAGAACGTCGGAGGGTCACCAATGAAGCGCGGTGCTACGCGTGCAACTTGTATAACAAGGAGGAAGCGGACAACGCGGTGAGTTTAAAGAGTCTTTATTATCAGAGCTCAACTGTAGCACTGGAGCGCTGCGTGTCCGGTGTATATCCCATGGCCACGCCTACCCCTCGGGCGTGGCCGCCGCCCACTTGGTGCGCGGAATGATGCCATTATGGCAGTGAGCTTTCGTGTCTGCCACAATCTTGTTCTAAGCACGCAACACGTTCTTCTGACACAAAGCTTTATTTGGGCGGTGTATAGGCAACTGACAGCTCCCTCAATCGCTCCCCAGAATAAAATAATTAACCCTGGTTATGTGCATGAAGCAAAAACATGCCGACTGCTTATAGTTCGAAACGCCTCACTGCACTGGAAAACGTGGGGCCAGGAATACTGTACCATAAAGGGTTGGGACTTGTAATACCCTCCCCCACCTAGTGGGGGCACTACACGATACCATTTTCAGAGAATTTGTGACCCCCCCCCTTACCCCAAGACCACCGGCAAAGATCAAAACAATCCTATACACTAATGGGGGTCATACTGATCCTATTTTACAAGTCTGGATGCTATCAGGCCAGAACTGTAGGAAGAGTAGCACAACAAACATACACACAAACAAACACTGATCCGTGAATTATTGTAAGGATGTGAGTCCTGGGGCTTTGGGTTCAAATCCTATTGTACCAAGACTGCAGTGGGCTCTTGTGATCTCCCTGAGCATTCAAGGCTTCTTGGTCCAAGATACAATGGCCTCCAATCTCTCCATTTTTGAGGAAGTCCTCCTCATACCTGCGGGCAACACAAGGGGCGGTGCACATCGTCACCGAGGAACACAGTCACAGTGCAATGGTCACAATTGTACAGACTTGCCTTCTTGTCCCCTGTAGCTTGTGGACACTCAAGTGCATCTTTAAATGCAACAGCTATGTAGCAAGACTTTGATAACTTTTGTATAAAAAGGACCAACCTAGCCTCGACCTTACCTAGTAGGTAGGTAGATCTCATTTGATGAGACCTTTTGTTTATACAAGAACCAAAGAACCACTGTTAGTGGCCATTTTTCCCCGCCGAGCAGGGGTTGGCCTTTTTCGGGCACCCTGGTCCCCTTTTTCAAGCAATGTTTTATGGCCGGATGCCCTTCCTGCCACCAACCTTGTTAGTCGCCTCTTGCGACACACAGAGAATTACCATCGAACTGGTACTCAATTTGCCGACCTCGGAAGGATGACAGGCGGAGTCAACCCCCCTGGCGTTAATTCAGCGATGACCGGGATTCAAACCCAGGATCCTAGGATCCCAAGCCGGCACCCTAACCGCTAAGCCAACACCAGGCTCTTTTGTTTATACAAGGCAGAGTAATAAATGTAGATTCCTCATTTCGGAGCGAGGTAGTCTTTATTGTGTCGGTAACTGATATACCCACAGTCATGCGTTCAGTGATTGACCGGGATTCGAACCCAAGATCCTAGGATCCCAAGCCGGCACCCTAACTGCTAAGCCAACACCAGGCTCTTTTGTTTATACAAGGCAGAGTAATAAATGTAGATTCCTCATTTTGGAGCGAGGTTGTCTTTATTGTGTCGGTAACTGATATACCCACAGTCATGCGTTTAGTGATTGACCGGGATTCGAACCCAAGATCCTAGGATCCCAAGCCGGCACCCTAACCGCTAAGCCAACACCAGGCTCTTTTGTTTATACAAGGCAGAGTAATAAATGTAGATTCCTCATTTTGGAGCGAGGTTGTCTTTATTGTGTCGGTAACTGATATACCCACAATCATGCGTTTCCCCACCTTTACCACTTGTGCTGAATACATTACGGCAGCAGGTGAGATACCAAGAGGTAGAACAGGAAATAATTATGAAATTTATTCTCAGAAATAAACATCAATCTTGCTGACATTTAGAAACTGTTGGCTGCACAGTATGTTGATGATTACTTACTTGGGTTATGTATCGTACAAGCTTAGTCATAAATAAGAGTCCAGGTCAAAATTAAATCAATTAAGTGTTATTTTAAACTCAGATTATTCTGACACGAGCCTCAACTTAGTAGAATTTTTTTTTTTTTAAAGATGTATGAAAGAAAATTGTATTTTACAAGCGTACAATGGGACGGTGCATTATGAGTGTTTTGCATGACATGCCTTAAACACGTCACCGTGACATGCGTGGAAGAATGGATGTAAGGAGTGCCTATTAGCCTCGGCTCCTGTGGACAAGGGCCAAAAACTATTTGCACAACAAACAATGGATTGGCTTCAGAACGTGGAGTGCGCTATGACGGATAATTATAACTATCATATCAGGATTTCCCAAAAAAAATCTATTCATCCAAATACTTTGCAGTTCAAAGTTTTCTGCATTTCAGGTTTGATCAGCTGCAGTTTATAAAATGATTTTATTTAAATTCCGATTGTTTCAGACCAGAAATTTCGACCGGGTGCCCGACAGCTCAGTCGGTATAGCACATGTTCTATTAAGCTGTCTAGTCTAAGTTTGAACCATAACAGGGTTTGAACTTGACTAAAAACTATGTGAACTTGACCCTTGTGTGAACTCGTGAGAAAGCTGAATGCCTCGATTCTATGTTTCCTTCCAAATCTTGTGTCCTCAACGCCCCGCTTTCCATACCCACCCTATTCAGTCGCAACCCAACTGTGCCTGGACTCTGCATAGTTTGCACCTGTGAAAACTGGAGCGGATGGCACTAGTTAACGTGTCCTAAAAACTGTTTCGGCTGCTCTTTTCACTGTATCACCTGCCTGAGGTCATCTTCCATCTGCTTGGAAGACAGCGAACATCACTGCGTTACATAAACATGGTGCAAAAACCGATCCACTTAATGAAAAACATATCGGCTTACTTCCAGTCATCACAAGGTCATAGACTCCATCATCATAGCAGTTGACATCAAATCCTTCCTTTTATCCAACAGCCTGATCTCAGACCACCAATTTGGATTCAGACCATGTCACTCTACCCTGGACATGCTGCTTCTGCCCTCCCAACAATGGATGGAGGACCTCAATGTCAGACATGAGATCAGGGCCATCTCTGGAGACATATCTCGAGCTTTCAATACAGTCTGGCATTCCGCCTCGCTCGCCGAACTCTGCCTATAGCATCCAAGGCCAACTTCACACGTGGCATACTGACTTCCTCTAATCATGTAGCCAACATGTGGCACTCAAAGCAATCCTTCCATCTACGCTCCCTGTCAAGGCTGGAGTGCCCCAAGGCAGTGTTCTAGGCCCAGTCCTATTCCTAATCTTCATCAATGATCTCTCTGACTCTCTGGAAAATCCTTTATCTCTTCACTAATGTCTCCACCCTCTGCTGTAACATCCTCCATCCATCACATAGTCAGGCGGAAGCCTCTTCCCTCTGTGCAGACCATGTTGGATTCATGACCTGGTCAAATTCTCCTCAGTCTCTTCAATCTCATTCTCCCCTCCAGAGATTCAAAACAGCTGTTCACCACAATCACAGGTCATCCCCATGCCCAACCATGATCTTTATACGCACATTAACCCTCCCCGAGCCAATCTTTCCAAGTTTCCAGTTTTTCCTTCCTGAGACTTTGCTTCTGTATCCATCTTGTCCACCCTGTGTGTCCTCCCTACTCCTGATTCTTCCCCACATCCCTTATTTGTCCAGGTCTCCCTCTATTTTGTCCCTCAACCCTGATGTTGGTGTGTTTCCCCCTCTCTTTCTACTGTTCCTTTTGTTCTGTGACGTCCTGGTCCATTCTGATATATTTCCTTCAGCAGCCTCAACGTTCCATACAAAGCAAACTACCAACCTGGTGAAGTACCAATAGCGGTCAGTGAGTTTCAAAGTTTCCATCTGGATTTAGGTTGTGGGCATTAAATATATCCCTCGGTATTGTTTGAATGGATCAGGCCGTTATATGCCTGTACTCTGGTCAAATTCCCTCCTTGGAGTTAGCTTTTAATTTGCTTTATCTGTCGTAGATGGGAGTCTTTGACACTATCAAACTATCATAAGTATTGAATTGTATAAGAGAGAGTGTATAAGAGACAAATTCATATTGGAGAGATGTTCTGCCTTGTACGTGATCGTTATTAAGTTATGCACACCTGGTCGATTAAATTCAACATTTGAAGCAGAAAGAAGATTTTAATAACTTTTTTTTCCACTTTACATCAATACATCATTTTTAATTCACAGTACCAATCAAAGAGGATAATAACCTAATCGTCCAAGTTTATGCAAATGTATTTGAAACGTGAAGGCGATGAATGCAAAATAGAATTATTTTTTGGTTTGTTTATTTGAAAAACAACAAACTATGAGAACAAAGTGCAGAGTTCGTGTCGATAAAGAGAGATTGCAGAAGGAGGTAAAATAATGTGGAGATGGTCTACTCAAACCTGAACGAGATTTGTGGTGAGACCTGATAGGTCAAAGGAGTTACAAAAATACACAGTGCATTCAGAAAGTATTCAGACCCCTTCACCTTTTTCACATATTGTTATGTTGCAGCCTTATGCTGAAATCGTTTAAATTCATTTGTTCCCTCATCAATCTACACTCAATACCCCATAATGACAAAGAGAAAACAGGATTTTAGAAAGTTTTGCAAATTTATTAAAAATAAAAAACTGAAATATCACATTGACATAAGTATTCAGACCCTTTGCTATGACACTTGAAATTTAGCTCAGGTGCCTCCCATTTCTCTTGATCATCTTTGAGATGTTTCGACACCTTGATTGGAGTCCACCTGTGGTAAATTCAATTGATTGGACATGATTTGGAAAGGCACACACCTGTATATATACACAAAGAATTAAGTTAAGCACCCCCCCCCCGTTTTTTTACAACCTCGCACATTACAAGTTTGTTGTCGTCACAACAGTGTACTATACCCATGATATTGCTATATTTTCTGGAGAAGTGATATTATGGTCACATAAAAACATAACAATCATGCCGTTTTCAATATTTTATTCCGAATAATTTAAGGTGAAATTTTTTGGGAATTTTAGGCATATTTTCACCTCAATTTAAGTATGGAGCTATAGGTCCATCACGGACAGTGTGGATGACGTTTATGTTTTCTAACGTACAGTCATTGTTCTGAGAAGACCTCTAGCGATCTTTGCGTCAATAACGTGTGTAGGACCCACGTGATCGGATCACTGACTCGATGGGCGTCACAGATGAGTGCACTCATCTGCATTTCATCAATGGATAATTGCTAATGTCATACCAATCATTATTTGATCTCACATACCTTAGAATATATGCCAATGTATACATATACACAAAGAATATATATTAGGGGGTGCTTACCTTAATTCGTTGTGTAGGGGTGCTTAACTTAATTCTTTGTGTATATATAAGGTCTCACAGCTGACAATGCATATCAGAACAAAAACCAAGCCATGAGGTCGAAGGAACTGCCTGCAGAGCTCAGAGACAGGATTGTGTCGAGGCACAGATTTGGGGAAGCCTACAAAAAAAATCTCTGCTGCATTGAAGGTTCCCAAGAGCACAGTGGCCTCCATAATTCTTAAATGGAAGAAGTTTGGAACAACCAGGACTCTTCCGAGAGCTGGCCGCCCGGCCAAACTGAGCAATCGGGGGAGAAGGGCCTTGGTAAGAGAGGTGACCAAGAACACGATGGTCACTCTGGCTGAGCTCCAGAGATCCTGTGTGGAGATGGGAGAAACTTCCAGAAGGACAACTATCACTGCAACACTCCACCGATCTGGGCTTTATGGCAGAGTGGTCAGACGGAAGCCAAACAGTTCAATCTTGGTTTCGTCAGACCACAGAATCTTGTTTCTCACAGTCTGAGAGTCCTTTAGGTGCTTTTTTGCAAACTCCAAGCGGGCTTTCATGTGTCTTTCACTCTGGAGAGGCTTCCGTCTGACCACTCTGCCATAAAGCCCAGATCAGTGGAGTGTTGCAGTGATAGTTGTCCTTCTGGAAGTTTCTCCCATCTCCACACAGGATCTCTGGAGCTCAGCCAGAGTGACCATCGGGTTCCTGGTCACCTCTCTTACCAAGGCCCTTCTTCCTCGATTTGCTTTGGCAATCCCACCTGAGTGCTTGCCTCATGTTGCAATTAGTTTTGAATCCCATAAACTGCGGTGAATTACCTATTGCCTTTGTATTTCGAGTTATTAAAAACCTTCTCCGTGAGCATTAAACATTGTTGTAAAAAAATGAAATAAAAAGAGAGAAGCAGTAAGTGAATTAGAAGAAAAGAGTAGAAAGACTGGGTAAAAGAAAAACAACCTGTTGTTGCTCCGCCGTGGATTTCGGAGGTCGATAAACAATTCAGTTGCTGTGCAGTAACGCATGTGGCTTGCACACACTAGTGATGAGTCTCCCTATGAACAGAAGCAACCGATTAACGTGTCTGCTAACACAATAAGGACAACAAAAACAAGGAAGGGTTCAACCGTTACAATCACAATGGATGGAATCAACAGAACATTGAATGAGGTATGTTGACTGCCATTGTTGTAACCTCGGCGTCACATGGTTGCAACGCCGATAGACCTAAGGTATCCGGCAACGTCGACCATTCACTTCTAGAGATATTTTGTGGTAGTGATTTTTTTTTTTTTTTCGTATTCAACATCGAGGCTCGTGTAAGAGCTAAGATCAATCACAAAAAAACAAACGGACACATAAGACGAAATAAAGGAAGCGGGAGATAAGATGGGGAGAGAGAGGGAAGCACACAAGTACAACATTTGAGAGCAGGGACATCGGGAGATCTGTGGGAGGGAGAGGGCTTGGGGGGAGGAGGCATGGGAAGGGGGGTGGAGGTGGGAGAAGTAGAAAAACACATGGACACAGCTAGGATTTCCAGGAAAGAAGTTTGTATTTCAGAAAAGTAGATCTGGGGTGAATTAACGGGGGTAGAAAAGATCAAGGTTTTGGATGGGGGAAGATAAGAGATGGTGGTGAACAGCTGTTTTAAAGACCTGGAGGGAGGAGTGGGATTGAAGAGAGTGAGGGAGTTTGTTCCAGAGGCGGGAGAAAAGAGGAATGAAGGAGTGAAGGTGAGCAGAGAGTCTTGATTTTGGCAGTTTCACCACAAGAGGGTTGCTGGCAGATCTTGTGCGACCTGTAGGAATATTTGGGGGACAGAGCCCAGAGAGAGCTGGGGGAGCAAGGCCGGAGAGGAGTCTGTAGAAGACAGAAAGACCACCAACCTGCCTGCGGCGAGTAAAAGGCCCTCAGAGTTAACTTCATCGTGGGAGATTCTAATGATTCTGAAAATGATGTTGAAGTTGAAGGATTGTCTGTGTTGCGTGAATGTAGGATTGTAGGGCATGTGGAGAGTAGGAGAGCCGTGGTATGTGGAACAGCGTTGCAATCTGGGCACATTGGGCTAACTGCCAGCTGAATCCTGTGTAAGTAGTCTTGGAGGAAGCCTGGTGTTGGCTTAACGGTTAAGGTGGCTCACCTAAGATCTCAGCGTCTTAAGTATGAGTCCCTGTCGTGCCGGTAAATAACACCAGGTGGGTTGACTCCTCCTGCCATCCTTCCGATGTCAACAAAATGAGTACCAGCTTACTGGAAAAAAGGGGGAACTGCATCTGCGGCACAACTGTGCTCCCAGCAATGATGCAACCAGCAGCCACAGCCTGTATATGAAATAAATAAGTAAAGTATTGGAGGGATGGGAGGTGACGATGGCACAATCTGGTGAGGTGCATTCTCATTTCTCTAGAGAGAGTTGATCCTGTGTTGTGTGTGTCGGGAGGAGAGGGGTTTGGGGTGTCAAGGCCCGAATGTGGACGTGTTTTTGAATGGAGGTGAAGAGAATGGGGGGGGGGGTGGGGGGGGGTGTTGTTGATATGTGGGAGTAGCAGGGAGCTGTGGAATCTCTTTTTGAATCCCTAAGTTCGGTGGTAGTTTAATATAAAGTTGCAGGGACGTAAAGGATCGCGTGTTGCCGAGACACCCTGTGTGATCTTGAATCGGGAATATTCTGATTCAGCATGACGGTTGTGGACATTTGTAGATTTTGTATACAGTATATCCTTTTACAATCCTGCGGGCCTTGTTTTGGGTTATTGGTAACTTAGTTATTGCTGTCAGATGTTGCTGATGCCCAACTTGGGCCTGAGTAGGTCATGGTACAGGAGTAGTGTGAATGAGGCTTTTTGTGCATGTTGCATTGAAAGGCTGTTTTGGTTGTCCGAAAGTGCCTTAAGCGTGTTGATTTTACAGGTAGCTTCGGCATTGATGTTATACTGACGTATTAGGTGAATGCCGTGTGTATTGATAGTGGGAGCAAAAATGATTGGGTGTCTGCTGGTGGGAGGGGTTGGTTGAATAATGCAATGTGAAGATGCAAGTGGGACTCGTGTCCACCTGTGATGAGGAGGGTTATTGTAGATTTTGAGCATGATGTTGTCATGTGGTTTTGGGTGAGCCAATGTTCCAGGTGTATATATTTCTGGAGTGAGTTGGCTGCCTTTTGGTTGTTGTAATGCTACATGGCTATTGTGAGATCAGGTCTTGAAGAAATAGATTACAGAGAGTACGGTATCGAGTCCTGAGGTACTCACCAGTTCATCTAACTGTTATAAGATGAGGAGGCCCATCGTGTCACTTATTTGGTTGGAGACCCAGGAAGGGTCTTTGGTGTTGAAGTTGCCAGCAAGTCGAGTCGGGGTATTTTTTGTCGGTTTTGTTTCTAGGTGGGTTGGAATGCTGATGGACAAGAGTTTGGACATGGTATGTAGATGTTAATTATGTTGTGGAGAGTTTGTCCCGTTTTGATTTCGATGGAGAAACATTCAGTAGTATTATCATTGTGTATTAATTGTTTTGCGTTGTGAACTTTGTTGGTGAATGGGCCATTTTTGTGGATGAGGATGAGGAGTCCACTACCCACTCTTGTGAATCGTCTGTTGTGAATCATAGTGTCAAAGGTGAGCAGGGGCGTTGAGAGGGGGTAAAGAGGGAGTCGCTGCCTCGGGGCAAAGGGTCCGTTGAGGGGCCCGAGCTTCTCCTGAATTTTTTTTTGAACAGTACAGTGAAACCCCTCATCGGCTCATCCTCATTTCCTCATCGTTACATTTAAACCCAGAAGCTGATTTTGCTTTCCTTGCCGGTTTTCTTTCCGGAAATGAAGCAATGTTTACCGCTGTTAATGGTACAGTTTCAAACTTTACAGAAAATGGTTATTAACCAGAAATGTGCGTTGCAAAGAAATGGGTTTGTATCCTCTTTGTCCAAAAACAATTATTAACCATCTTCTCATGTATATTTTGCCAATCTTAGGGAGAAATAATGTTCAGCAGTCGAGGGTGCGAATTGACTTGATCGGTCCAATCGTCCCGATAGAAGTTTCGGGAACTGAGTGGCGTGCTGATGAGGAGGAGAGTGTCGCTGAAGCTGAAGGGAAAGGTGTATGCTGCATGTGTGAGAAGTGTTATGATTTATGGGAGCGAGACATGGGTAATGAACGTAGAGCAGCAACAAAGGTTGGAAAGGGTGGAAATGCGAATGGTTCGATGGATGTGCGGAGTATCGTTGAGAGAGAGGAAGACAAATGATGAATTGCGAAAAATGATGGGACTAGAGCCTGTGATTGATGCTGTGAAGAGGAACAGGTTGAGATGGTTTGGTCATGTGTTGAGGAAGGATGAAAGTGACTGGTTGAGAAGAGTGATGGAAATTGATGTAGAAGGAAGTAGAGGACGGGGAAGACCGAGAAAGACTTGGCTAAAGATTGTGGAAGAAGAAATGCGGGCAAGGGGGTTAACAAGGAGAGATGCAGAAAATAGGGCAAAATGGAGAAGATTGTCATGGGGACCGCAAGGCTATCCCCCGCTCTAGCAGGGAAAATGGCCTTAAAATGCATGTTGTTGTTGTTGTTGTTGTTGGTCCAATCGTCCCGCTATCTCCTTTATTTTCGATCATACTGCTAAATAAAAGTGACCATTTGTTTTTAAAAAGTTTTTCTTTTCCATTAAAGTTTCTTTAAAAGTTATAAAAGAGAGAAAGGGTGGGGGCCCCGAGGTTGTTTGCCTTGGGGCCAGGGCTGGCTCTCGACGCACTTGGAGGTGAGTGTCGTGCATTTTAAGTGTGGCAGTTCTGGTAATAATTACATTTCAGTGAGCAATATCTTCTGCAACAGGTTTGTTGCATGTAGGACATATGTAGATGTGTTGTCTAGGATTGTGTTCTATATCCCTGGATATAAGAAGATGAAGACCCTGGTAGGCCAGAGTATCTATTCGCTCAGGCGACGACCAAGGTTCAATGTGGTAGCGCAGCTTCTGCACTATCACCTGGGCCCACCAATCTCTCAAAAAGGATTGTGGAATGTTTGTCCTCTTCTTTGTCTTGAATGAGAGCTCCAGCACCATGGGTTTTCCATGGTCGCTCTAATCCTCTTTAATAAATGCCACCACTTGTAGGTAAGCCTGACCTTTCGGGCATTAACACTTCGACGGAGCAAAAGAGAGACGCATCAATGTCTGAAAAATCAGCTTTTCCTTGCTTCCCAGCACGGTTAGCATACCATACCTCAATCATCGTTCTGTTGATCCCATCCGTTGTTCTACCTGTGGCACAAATCGACACTAGGCTTCTCAAGCAAGTATAGTTATTCATTCCAAACACACATTTTCAACTGAATTAGAAGTGTATCCATCTCCATTTTTTTTCTTTAATTTATCTTTCTCCATTGCCTTTTATGCGACATCATTAAACTTCAAGTAACTAATGCGCATCTTAGTGCAGGTAATATAGAGCAGAAAGACCAACCGGATGCTGAGGATGGCATAACGTTTGCAGTTCCTTCCGCCTTTCCTTCACATATCCAAAGTCAGCCTGTTGCCAAAACATTTGCTTGGCCTCCTCGAGGTTTATAACCCTGCAAGAGCAACACCGTGCTGTAAGCACTTGAGCTTATCTGACGCTGATTCAACATGGAGAGCACACACTGCCATTCGTCTTTTTCAAAAAGTGAGCCTGACATCTGATGATCGACACCACCAATTCAAGTCCCTCGCATAATTATTGAAAACACAAGTGAAAATGTGCATTTCTCAGTCCAAATGATGAAGAGAACAGGAGTCCAGCTTTTCTCCTCTGGGGGAAATGCAGTTAGCTCATGCACAAGCAAACCAATTGTTTTTGGAATGTTAATTGGAAAGATTCACAATTCGCGTTTCCACTGTTAAATTATATTATTCAGGCACTGACAATCGCACAGTTTTTTTGTTTTTTTTTGTATAAAGAATCGAGGCTCGTGAAAGAGCTAAAAAAAAGTGTTTATATTTTAAACAGTGTTTGGTAAGTGTTTGGTAAGTGTTTATTTTAAATAAATTAAAAAAACTGTGCGAATGTCAGTGCCTGAATAATAAAATTTAACAGTGGAAACTAAAACTAAAAAAACTAACTAAACTAACTAAACTAAACTAAACTAAACTAACTTTAAAAAAAAGTGTTTGGTAAGCGGCTACATGAGATTATGCTTATATTTTAGGAACGAAGAGGCCAAGTGGAAGTAATGTACACAAAATAGCAGAACTTCCTTCTGTCAAAAAGCAGGACTAAGAGGACTGTATGGGGAACTTTCAAGTTGTGTCATCATAACATTGTGAAATTGGTAATGGTAATGTTGGTAATGTTGGCAAGAGTTGAATAAAATAATGCGACGTTATAAAAATGGACTGTAATTATAAAACTGGATTATACCATATATATCATCACACTAAAATATGCAATTTGGTGCCTGTCTGTCTGTCTGTCTGTCTGTCTGACTATGCCACATTTGGTCGTTCAGTATCCAATCTCAAACAAACTTGACAGGAGGACTAATAGTCACACGATGGACGTTGTAGCGATTTAATTTGCTCCCCTCCCCAAGGGGGTTGTCCAGCTTGGGCGAAATCCGTGATAAGGTGTATATCCGTGATAAGATAGCTAATCGTGGGATTGTTCCATGAAGGCCTCTTCTAATAACAAAAGTAAGACCTAGAAGGGCACTCGGTAGTGAGCATACCTCCGCCAGACTGAACAGTTTACGTTTTATATCCCACTGATAGGCCACATCTGGATTCGGCCCTGAACCCAAATTTCATCGGCTTGTTCTTGTCGTCTAACCAACTCATCCACCAAGTAATGTCACAACTCATCCACAACTTTTTGAAACATCATGCTACATATCGCTTTTGGCCCTATCACTCAATGGTGAAGAATCACTTTCAAAATTAAAAAATTATCTGATCTGGATCCGGATTTGAATCTTCACCAAAATCGAATCAATTCCTCCTTGTCATACACCCAACCTATTCACCTAGTTTCGGCCGAATCTGCACATCCACCATGTTTGAGATATCGTGATATACATTGTTTTGCCCCATCTCTCAATAGTGAAGAATCACTTAAACAATTCTTTGATCTGGATCCAGATCCGGATCTTCGCCAAAATGTAATCATTTCGTCCTTGTCACATACCCAAACTGTCCCACCAAGTTTTTGTCCAAATCCGTCCATAACTCTTTGAGATATCCTGCTATGTATCGTTTTTGGCCCTATCTCCCAATGGTGAAGAATCACTTAAAAAATTAAATAATTCTCATATCCGAATCAATATTCAGATCTTCACCAAAATCTAATCGATTCGTCCTTGTCACAAACCTAACCTGTCCCACCAAGTTTTTGTCCAAATCCGTCCATAACTCTTTGAGATAGATATCTTGCTATATATCGTTTTTGGCCCTATCTCCCAAAGGTGAAGAATCACTTTAAAAATTCTACTAGCCGGATCCGTATCCGGATCTTCTCCAAAATTGAATCGATTCGTCCTTGTCACACTCACAACCGGTCCACCAAGTTTCGTTCAAATCCGTCTATAACCTTTTGACATATCCTGCTATGTATCGTTTTTAGCCCTATCTCTCAATGGTGAAGAATCAGTTATGAATTAAATAATTTTCGTTTCCGAATCCATATTCATATATTCACCAAAATTGAAATATATTTGTCCACAACTTTTTGAGATATTTTGTTCACAGACAGACAGACAAACTGACAGACAGGGGTGAAAACATAACTTCCATCCACCTTTGGTGGCGGAGGACAAAAAACAAACAAACACAAACATGTATGATTACCTTTTTAAACAGAAGACTCATTCACCCTATCAATACTGGAGATCACGTGATGATTCTGAAGCTTCTTCTTCACTTTAACATCTGCCGTGGCCAAAGCGAGTGGATTCTCGCTGAAACGTCGGCTCTACCAACTAGTCAGTCCAGATTTTTCAATTACAAACAGGACTGGATGAATAACAACCTGCATCAATTTAGTCGCTACTGCTGTTTAACATGAAACTGAAAGGGAGGAAACCCGGGGGGTGTGTTGAGTTACCAAGCAGCTAGCCAGTACTTACCAAGCCAGCTGTTCCTTATTAATGGTTTTGAATAGAGTGCTTGCTTGAGTCCTCAAGCCACTTGGCGAGTGCTTTACAAGAAATTTGGTAACTGAACACACCCCCGACGTTTTTGTGGCTCAGGACTAGATCTACTGCAATCTATATATCCCAGAGAGGATAATAACATTACCCTTCCTGCCGCTCCCTACGGAGTAGGTGTACTAGTATTTGCAAACTAAAGAAAACCATCTTCGACCCATCGCACGTTGGGAAACAGCTCTTTGACTTGAGGAGGCCAAACTCGTGTTTATTCCAGTGAACAGGAAGCAATATGGAATGATAAACGACTGTCCTGTCTAACTAGGATTTGCCTATGGGAATTATAAAATGTAACAGAAGATGCCCCCCAAAAAACGAGTAGGCCATTGTGTGTCAGCTCCGTGACCAAATTGTAAATACCTGCCCTGACCAACGGTCGCTCTGGCAGCACCTTGCAATGTCCAGAGGTAAATTCTTAGGTATGGAAATGTTCATAACATGATGCACATGTGTCTTGATGACCCCAGTTTATCAACGTAAGAGGTGCTCATGTTGTCTGAAGAGTCGACTTAATTAAATAATTACCATATTTTCTGAAAAGTATAATATATTGCACAAGCGTTAAATCTTGTCTTCTTTTGCCAACAGATTAAATTGCTAATAATCAGACGCCAAACATCTTCCTTCCTTCAATTAAAGACATACTCTCTGATTTATCAAAATATAAGAATTGCTTGAAATTGGATCTGTTCAACATTTTATAGCATCCGCTTGCGTTTGCCCCAAGAAAACTTGAATAAAATATTTCCTGATGGGTCATCTACATAGAAGGTGCGCACAAATGGTGGACATTGTCACACTGTTATATCCCATGCCTGAGACAACCACTCTCCTTCCATTCCTTCTACTTTATTCCTTTTTCGTTCACCTTAGCCTATTCACTTTGCATACAGTATGTATATTGCCACAAAGTGCAAACATTCTGTTCAACTCATGTGGACTACTACAACTACAATTACTAAGCCTGGTGTTGGCTTAACGGTTAAAGTGGTTGGCTTGAGATCTTAGGGTTTCTGAGTTTGAGCCCCTGTTGTGCCGTTGAAATAACTTCAGGTGGGTTGACTCAACCTGTCTTCCTTCCAAGGTTGGCAAAATGAGTACCAGCTAGCTGGTAAGGGGGCATGCATCAGTGGCACAACTGCGCACCCAAAAATGATGCAGCCAAGCAGCCTCAGGATGCATATAAACCACCACCACATTACTACAACAACTACTAGTAGTTTAATGGCACAAATTATTCCCTGGGGAATTGGCCCAAGATTTTCACGAACCAGCTGGCCAGGTGGGATGATTTACTCGAGGTAGCAGGAATTTGGGGTTTGACCAGGGTACCGGACACCGTAGGATATTTTTTGTCCACCAACTAATACTGGGAGACGGGACAACTAGCATAACGTTCATAATCCCAGCTGTTCAACCGCATTCATATTACCTACAAATATGAGAAAACTGCATCGACACAGTGCCATTTCCGCTTAGCAAACATGCCTGTGTGTAGTAGTTCAAAAGATCACCACCACGAGCGACCTATCAAAAAATCTGTGACATAGCTATGAAATTACCAGGGTGTACTTGAGGAGTGGCATGATGGATGTGCAGCACGACGAGGGGCTTCACAACTCTCCTCGTAGCCCCAACATGAGCCAAGCTTTTGAAAGTGATGCTGAGAGCATACAGACAGACACTCTTTACTAGGGTGACAGGTTGTGTCAGCAAGAGCGATTCTGCAATTGTATTCCTCAAGATACTGTTGCCATGGATCAAGTTTAAAGGCTGTTACCTTTTAAAATTCCATTAGAGGCATTTACTGCCCATCCCAATTATTGGCACAAAATTGAAAACATGTACTAGGCAGGCATATTTCCTGCTTAGGGGGCCTTTAGTGAGGCAGCGGGATTTTTAATCAACCATCTGACAATCATGTGGAAATTCCCTTTTGTTTGGCTTGGTTTTGAGATGTTGAAAAATCCAAAATCCTTTATACCCCAAAGATATTGTGATATTTATTATGCAAGTGTTTATAGCACCAAGTCATCATACCCAAATTGTTCACACATCTATTGTGAATCTGAAAGTCATCCAACATGACAATAAGCCTCTTAATATTGTCGTGTCCCCAGGGTTAAGACCCCAAAAGGACGAATGGCCAAAACGAGCTTCAACTCCGAGGCGTATACCCAACTTGGCGGTAGTGACACACGCGGGAAGGTTCGTGGTCTTACCTGATCGGGAACAGACGCAGGGGTTATCCGATCCCCACAGACACAGAGACGGGACAGCAAAATCCACAATACAAGAAAAGTAAGATTCGACAAATAATGATTTCATGAAAATAAATGCAAGTAACAATGAAAGGTGAGCTAAAACTAAAATTCCTAAATTAAGATGTCTCCACTCAGACTCGTATACAAACAAGGGGAAAACGAAAGTAAAAATAAAATCCACTTATATAATCGGCCGAACTCAGCTTTGCATCCCCAAATGGCTGGTAACTCCTCAGTCACATTTGCTCTACGGCTAGGATACGGCGGCCGTACCCCCCCTAAATTGACAGAAACGTGCGGCAGCCGCAGAGTTTCTGAGGTGGCCGCAGAGTGGCCCTAGGGCGTATGGCTATCTTTTACAGGCCGTAGGGGTCGCCGTGGAATTATAGCGCGGAGTTATAACTTTTTTCATTTCTAGGGTGGCCGTAGCAATTCGACAAGCCGTAGCCATGACGACGATATACATACTGGTATATATACCCACTCGTTACCGTCCGTCTAGCCGCACGTTCGCCTTAGGGCCCCCCTGCGGTCGCCTTGCGGACACCTTGAGGCTACCTTGCGTCTGCCTTGAAAATTCTATGGCCGCCGCAGGGACGCCCCAAGGTCACCGTGCGACATCAAATCAAAGACCGTACGGCACCCCCACGTTTTCGGTCTCCACAATTTCTAAATACCCCGTGCGGCTACCCGATAAATAAAAACATATGTGACTGCTACATTGTGTGACCGTGGAAATACTGCGGCCGCCCTATAATTGCTAGTGGCCGTAGATTTTTTAGACCCTACGGCCGCCGAGCCAAATGTGACTGAAGCATAAGGCTGCTGGTGGTCACCTCGAACCACCCCGTGGGGAACGCACAAAATGGCGCGGAATCGCACTCGCAGGCAGCCTGCTTGGGTGAGGCAAGCAGGCAGGATCCCTCTTTGTTTCACTCACAACCCCCTCCTTCTCTGCAGGGCACCACCGTCAACCAAGACCTCCTCCTTCCACGTTGCAAACAGTCCCAAAGCGCTGACACGTCTCCTCACCAGCGCACCCAAAACCACAGCGTCCACTTGCAACGAGAGCCAGAATGAGAGAGATAGAAAGATGACAAGACGCATCTTTTTGCCTACTCCCGAATGTTCCTCGCTCACGTCACACTCTCTGTCCAATCACTGAGTGCTACTCAATCATGAAGGTTGGGGCGTGGCCTCCCCGTTACGATACGTCTGGGAGGTGGAGTCTAATCTCTCTTCGCGAATGTTCGGATGATGTCGAAGGCCGCGAGACGGGGCCTGGGTGCCGATCGGCAAATGTGCTGGGTGTTGGTTAGCCCTGGCAGCGCATTGAACAAATGAGTCCATTTACAGTGCGATCATTGTAGTTGTTGTGGCGGCCTCACCCAGGGGAAAAAATCCTGCTGCCTCACCCTTTTTGTGCAATAGCAACGAAGGGAAAAATCACAGGGCAATTACACACTGGGGTTTATCCTTAAAACCCTACCTAATTAGCATAGCCCCACCCCTCATATGGAGACACATATACGATCTTACCCGGACAGTCAGCCTAACTAAATTTAAATCTAGGTGGGTTCTTCTTCTTAGCGGCACTCGGAGCATATGAGATCTCTCACGATTCTATCTCGACTAATGTATTTCATCCCTACCCCAAAAACATAACAATATTTTAATTCAACTTTTGCTCAACATTAAGTTGGTATTGATGGAGAAAAGGTTGGGTTAGAAGAAGCAAAATGTGGTTGCTAAATAACAAAAAATAGCTTTGATAGAACAAGCATTACGCCTAGGTCCTCTGTCGGTGAAGTGTTGTGAATTGACAAAGTAGAAGACGCAGAAAACATGGAAGAGTCGATAATATTTGCGAGTGGGTTGGAGACACACCCACACACCAGATTAGAATTTAGTAGTTCGTTTATTTTTCAAGATTTTCCACTCACAAGGTTCAGACATATATGGTGGTGGCCATCTTGGATTTTGACGTGGCGACCCAATTTTCAATAGCGTTCTTCCCTTATGCGTAGATACACCCACACACCAGATTAGAAGTTAGTAGTTCGTTAATTTTTTCAAGATATTCCGCTCACAAGGTGCAGACATACATGGCGGCGGCCATCTTGGATTTTGACGTGGCGACCCAATTTTCAATAGCGTTCTTCCTTATGCGTAGATACACCCACACACCAGATTAGAAGTTAGTAGTTCGTTAATTTTTTCAAGATATTCCGCTCACAAGGTGCAGACATACATGGCGGCGGCCATCTTGGATTTTGACGTGGCGACCCAATTTTCAATAGCGTTCTTCCTTATGCGTAGATACACCCGCACACCAGATTAGAAGTTAGTAGTTCGTTTATTTTTCAAGACATTCCGCTCACAAGGTGCAGACATACATGGCGGCGGCCATCTTGGATTTTGACGTGGCGACCCAATTTTCAATAGCGTTCTTCCTTATGCCTAGATACACCCACACACCGGATTAGAAGTTAGTAGTTCGTTAATTTTTCCAAGATATTTCGCTCACAAGGTGCAGACATACATGGCGGAGGCCATCTTGGATTTTGACGTGGCGACCCAATTTTCAATAGCATTCTTCCTTATGCGTAGATGCACCCACACACCGGATTAGAAGTTAGTAGTTCATTTATTTTTCAAGATAATCCGCTCACAAGGTGCAGACATACATGGCGGCGGCCATCTTGGATTTTGACGTGGCGACCCAATTTTCAATAGCGTTCTTCCTTATGCCTCGATACACCTACACACCGGATTAGAAAAAAAAAAGACATATATATGGTGGCGGCCATCTTGGATTTTGACCTGGCGACCCAATTTTCAATAGCGTTCTTCCTTATGCCTCGATACACCCACACACCGGATTAGAAGTTAGCAGTTCATTTATTTTTCAAGATATTCCGCTCACAAGGTTCAGACATTTACTTTACACGGACGGAGGGGGAAACCATAGTCCCCCTTTCGCTCCGCGGTGCGACGGGGGACAATAATAAAAGCAAAAGTTTAATGGAAGTCATGAGTAGAGAGTCACTACCACCTTCATAATAACATACCTTCAATGGACAATGGGGGTCTGCTTGGCAGCATTTGGTCTCTGTTGGGTTATTGTGCAGGTAGAAAGGTCGGTGTTCAGGGGGAAGGCTCAATGCGACATACTTTGATGATGTGATACAACTACCCACAGCAGTCGTGACAATCCAATACAGTGAGCCAACAAATTGAGGAGCTATGTCGGCGAATGCCATGGATGGATAAAAGTCCCTGCAAAAAAAATGTGAAAATTATTTTTACAATGTCTCAGAGAAGAGCAAAGGTCATTACTAGAAATAAGACAAATAAAAAAATGTTTTAAATACAATAAATGTCATAAAAACAGCCAATGCCCTGGAGCACAAACGGATCATACGATCTTATTTGTGGACATTATTTAACCCGCCACTCCATCCCCCACAACATAATTCTTTACTCCATTATCATTTTATGATACAAATCTGTTTCCCCTTCTCCCATCCCTCCCTTCTCCCCCCCCCTCCCTTCTCCCCACCCCTCCCCCTCCCCCTCCCACCCCCTTTTCCCCTCCCCCCTCCCCCCCGTTCCCCTCCCCCCTCCCTTTCCCCCATGCCCCTCCCTTTCCCCCCTACCCCTTCCTTTCTGCCCCACCCCTTCCCCATCCCCCTCCCCTCCCCCTCCCTTTCCCCCATGCTCCTCGCTTTCTGCCCTACCCCTTCCCCACCCCCTCCCCCCTCCCCCCACCTCCTCCCCCCTCCCCCCACCTCCTCCCCCCTCCCCCCACCTCCTCCCCCCTCCCCCCCACCTCCTCCCCCCTCCCCCTCCCCCCACCCCCCCCCCCCCCCCTCCCCCTCCCCCCCACTCCCCCTCCCCCTCCCCCCACTCCCCCTCCCCCTCCCTAACATATCCTCCAGTGCGTGACATTGCCGGGGTGCTTCCAGCACCTGGCAATGCCGCAGTGCAGCACAAGAAGCCGGAATTGAGAGGGAGAGGTGTACAATAATTGATTGATTAATTGCATAATTAAAATAAATAAATAATCGTAAAAGAATTAATTTCTTAATCAATGGTCAAATAACATACCTAAACCACCAGTGTTTCATCCAAATCTGTAACATAAAAAAAAAATGTAAGGCCTGGCCTCGATGATGGCTATACAATCCATGCCTGGAGCCTCCAACATTAAAAAAAATCGAAAAAAAAAATTAATCAATTAATTTATTAATCAAAAATCAAATTCCCTTATAGCCAAATCACTTGGTCACTATCATATCCAAATATCAGCTTCCTAGCTCAAAAAGTGCCTGTGATATTACGCAGAGGAGAAAGAAAATAAATAAGTACTTAATAAATCGATAATAATTAAGTAAATATAATTGATTGATTCATCAAAAAATAGAATATACAGTTTTTGTAAAGCACGTGCTCACTATTGTGCTCAAATTTCAGCTTCCTAGCTCAAAGGATGGCTGAGATATCACCCAGATAAACAAACTAGAAAGAAACTAATAAACAAACAAAGAAAGCAAATGGAGTGAAAACTGAGTGCTCCCTTTCAGCACATCTCATCACTGGGCCCTCTTCAGTGCCTGGCGATGACATCATGTAGCACCTGGAGATGGAATATGAAAGAAGCGGTTCCCCTCTCGTCGAGGGGGAGGTGATCGTAGTACCGGGGTGTCCAAATTTTATAGTCGATTGGTGTCGGGAAGAGCACAAACAGCGCGTCGCTAAATTTAAATGTTATTTTCTGAGGTAAAATACGCACGAGCGGGAACCACCGACCAGCATGTAATGGCGGACGTGAACGGCACGGCCGAGCGGGTGGGGGATCCCGAAGAATATGGAGGCGAGCCGGAGATGGAGGGGTTAGAGGATAGGATTGGAACTTCCCCATCCCGAGCGTTAACCGGGGTGTCCAAATTTTATAGTCGATTGGTGTCGGGAAGAGCACAAACAGCGCGTCGCTAAATTTAAATTTTATTTTCTGAGGTAAAATACGCACGAGTGGGAACCACCGACCAGCATGTAATGGCGGACGTGAACGGCACGGCCGAGTGGGTGGGGGATCCCGAAGAATATGGAGGCGAGCCGGAGATGGAGGGGTTAGAGGATAGGATTGGAACTTCCCCATCCCGAGCATGTAATGGCGGACGTGAACGGCACGGCCGAGTGGGTGGGGGATCCCGAAGAATATGGGGGCGAGCCGGAGATGGAGGGGTTAGAGGATAGGATTGGAACTTCCCCATCCCGAGCGTTAACCGGGGTGTCCAAATTTTATAGTGATTGGTGTCGGGAAGAGCACAAACAGCGCGTCGCTAAATTTAAATTTTATTTTCTAAGGTAAAATACGCACGAGCGGGAACCACCGACCAGCATGTAATGGCGGACGTGAACGGCACGGCCGAGCAGGTGGGGGATCCCGAAGAATATGGAGGCGAGCCGGAGATGGAGGGGTTAGAGGATAGGATTGGAACTTCCCCATCCCGAGCGTTAATCTACCCCCCCCCCCCCCTTCCCACCCCCCCTCTACTATGAGGGAGCCGGGGACAATGGGAACAGACTCAACAGGCATCACAGGCCATGCTAAAATAAATAATGAGAGAAGAAATGGAAAAATGAATGCTCGAAGTGAACGATTAGCTGAACAGTTGGAAGAGAGAATGGGGGGCCAAATTAATGGAGTAAATGATAATATGAGGGAACAAATGAAGGAAATGGGTGAACTATTAAGGGGAGATATGAAGGGAATGAAAGAAGAATTGAAGGGAGATATGAAGGGAATGAGTGAGAAAATTAATGCTCAGAATGCCCAGAATGAACGAATGGAAAACTAGAACGCCACTCAGTAGAGCGCATACTCCCGCCGTGGGTCAAGTTGGAATAGTACAATTTCACAAAAGTTTGAGGGAGTAGTTCAGTGACAACACAAGACAAGACAACACAAGACAGACACTGCACAGATATATATTTAGAATATATAGAAGATAATGTTTAAAAAAAACAAGGCAATTACACTTATATTTTCGGATTCAGCGTTCAATTCTATATAAGTGAGTGTATTTTGAGGCATGTGTGACTTCAAATAAAATTGTAAGCCAGGGAAACGTTCGTTTCATTCCTTAGGGATACAACATGTAAAACTGGCCCAAACGTCAAAACAAAACTCGTTCATTTTAAGTCGTACAAGCTAATGCGACCACTCATTCTTCTGGGAAGAATCCCGTGCACATGCTTGTCACACTTATAACTCACCTAAGTCTTTATAAGTTCATCAAATACTGACACCGCGATTGACATTCGCTGAGGTAAATCACTAAATGTTGATATCTCTTCTGAGGTTAAAAATAAAACAACAAAAAAAAACCGTTTTAAAGCATTATACGTATCAAACGATACATTTTATGAAACGGGGAAACCGAATACACACTTTGGTGGTTTTAAAATGACAGAATATGTCTTTATTAGAAAGAAAAAAAAAGAACCTTGAAGACGACGCTGCTAACAAAATACACCGCTCTAACACATAACCACGAGTTTAAACTACATTTACAACAAATATGAAAACTATTTTCATATCACAATGCTAAATATATAATATATAGAAGATAATGTTAAAAAAAAATGAGTCCTATCTTCCAATGGTAAACAATCCTTCAAAATATTCCTGGATCCTGAATAATATCCTGGGCTTCACCAAAAACTAAACACTTCTTCCTTATCCCAAGGGCAATCATCCCACCAACTTTCATCCAAATCCGTTCAGAACGTTTCCAGATATCTTGTTCACAAACACACGAACACACACACACACACACACACACACACACACACACAGACACGATCGAATGCATTACTCCCTGGCGGGAGTAATAAAATTGGTGGGTTAAAGGGAGAAATGAATGCCAAGAATGCCAAAATTGATGGTTGGATGAATGAATTAAAGGAAGAACAAAATAATGAAATTGGGGCACAGGAGCAGGAATGGGCAACAGAATTTGATTCAAAACGGGAATAGATGGCATTGGGAATGGAAGAGTGTGAAATCCAAGCTGATACACTTGGGGCACAGCAGACGGCATGTTTGGAGGTAAATGGGGAGTGTCTAGAGGTAAATGGGGGAAACTCAAATTTAAAAGGGGAATGTTTGGCTGAAAATGACCTGGAAGGTCATGGGGCTTGTGTGGATGTCACAATGCACCAGCAGGGAGAGGAATTGGGACTTGTGCATCACCTTGGCATGCATTGGGACTTGTGCAATTGGGTGGTTTGGAACAGGTAAAAATATTGAATGCCCGTGTTACAGAACCGGAGCGGACATTTGTAGATGAAGACCTGTTGGGGCCACAATTGATTGTTGGGGATGATGATGGGAATGATTTGACACAGCGGCCGAGCACCTCGGACAGTATCATCGGGGAAGAAATTCCTCAGGTCCAACAGAGTCTGGGGGATGAGGTGAGTAGGTCCGTGGAATATCCCCAGGATGAGGTTAATATGACCGAGGCGACCCTCACCACGAACCACAATTGGGCAACAGAGGCTCCGAAACTGGATACCCAGCTGGGGGGGGGGTGGGGGGGGGGGGAGGGGGTGTCTTCGCCCCGAGCTGGACTCGGACATGGAAGAGTCAGGGAACAGAGCCTCGGAAGAACTGGTCCCCATAGCGACTTTGGAACAGCTGCAGGGAGGGGCAGAAGGACCTGAGGAAGGGGTCATGACCCGCAGCTGCGGTTGGGCACACGAGGCCAACATTTTTAAAAGGAAATTTTAACGGGTCCTAAAATCCTGCTCTGCTGCTCTAACGCATCCTCTCTCTGTTCTTTTCACCCTCTCTTTTGCTCAAGGTCATCTGCCAGCATCTTGGAAATCAGCAAACATTACCGCTTCACACAAAAAGGTGCAAAAACAGATCCTTGCAACTACAGACCAATCAGCCTGCTCCCAATTATCAGCAAAGTCATGGAATCCATCATTGCTTCGGAGATGAAATCCTTCCTCTTCTCCAATGGCTTGAGCTCCGATCATCAATTTGGATTCAGAACAGGTCATTCTACTCTGGACATGTTGCTTCTGCTGTCTCAACAAAGGATGGAGGTCCTCAATGCCAAACAGGATATCAGAGCTGTCTCCCTTGACATATCACGTGCCTTCGATACGGTCTGGCACCCAGCTCTGCTCACCAAACTCTCCTCCTATTTTATCCATGGAAATCTCCATGCATGGCTTGTGGACTTCCTCTCTGGTCGTAGTCAACGTGTGGCCCTGAATGGATTTCTCTCATCTCCCCTTCCTGTTCTGGCTGGAGTTCCCCAAGGTAGTGTTCTGGTCCCCTGTGCTTTTTCTGGTCTTCATCAATGATCTCTCCCACTCTCTGGAAAATCCTCTCGATCTCTTTGCTGATGACTCCACTCACTGCCGCTCCATTCCTCATCCCTCAGATCGGCAGTCTGCAGCCTCCTCACTCTCTGCAGGCCTGGACAAAATCACAGACTGGTCAAACAAGTGGAACATGTCTTTCAATCCTGACAAATCTCACACTCTTACTATGTCTCTCCAAAAAGACCGACTGGAAAACTCTCCCATCTACTTTCTCAACAATCCTCTCCAAGAAGTTCTGTCGCTCAAGCTTTTGGGTCTCACTATCTGCCATGACCTGTCATGCTGTGCTGGTCTATGAACGCGGGTCGAACCGCATGAACAGGAATGGATGTAGCCCACCGGACAACCATTGGGGCAATGGTTGTTGCTTAAGTGAGGATCTGTGGAACGTGATGGTGCGAGCATGATCTTCCACAGATGATCTGTTGTGATTTGTGGACTCTCGGCTTGGGAAGAGAGCCATGGGATGAAATCGGGAAATTGGAACGAGGCAAGCATACCACCCACATGCACAGCTGCTCGGCTGGCAGGTGTATGGAGAAGTACCCTTCTTTGGTGGAAATAGTGAAATATGGAAAATAATTGGCACGGGTAATCTGAGGGGTAGATGCAAAAATTTAATGGTGAATTTTGTGAGGCCGTGGTGGACACTGGAAAGCAGTGACACCATTATTGATCCAGGCGTGTTCGACCAAAGTGTTGGAGGCTGGGACAAAAATGGATAGAGTAGCAGGACACAGCCTTCAACTGGCTACGGGGGCGACTGCGTCAATATTTGGGACGCAGGGTCGTAGGGATGTAGTTGGGCAGTCTGGAGGTCAACGTGGTGCTTTGGGTGGCCGAGGTATGCGGACCATTTCTTCTGGGGTGAGTCTCCTGGTGGAGCATCGCTGTCGGCTGTGGGTACTGGGGGCTGCATTTGGTCGGACTGGGGGATGATGTGGAGGTGCAGGGGACGTGGCTGTTGGGATGCCACGCACTGTGACGATGCCTCCCAAGTCCGAGGCCTTGGGAATGGTGGAGTGAGTTGGCAGCAGGTGCTCACCACATTGGCCAGCTGGTGCTAGTGGAGCCGTGTTCCTCGCAGGGGGCCGAAGGATGGATGGTGGGTCGCACCCTTATGGACACTCATGGGCCATGTTGGTGTTTGTTTGAGCAGCACCATGTTGGTGCTGCTCAACTTATCCCGATGGCCCTTGCATGGTAGAGGGGGCGGAGCTGTCGTAGCCAAGGGTAGTAGTGTAGTTATGGTCACTGGAGGAGGCGGATCCACATACATGCCAGTACAGTCGGATAAAAAGGAAATTTGGAAAATGGATAGGCCCCATGGGATAAATTTAGGAATTCGGTAGTGTGGATGGCACTCTTGGCCCCGACCGACCTGCATCTACCTGCACTTGAGGTAAGTGACTTGATGGTTACTGTCCCAGGCTTTGGTACTTGCATATAAATTGGGACAGGAGAATTCGGAATGGGGGGGGGGGGGTGGGGTGAGAGTGATGGCATGGCCAGTGAGGGGATTTGGAATGTGTGCCATAAAGAGTCTTGTGGGTGGTGTTTGTTCATGTGTGGAGGTTTTGTCTTTTTGTGTGGTCGTGTCGTGAGGATGGAAACTGCATTATGGTTAAAGAGTGAATGTGAATGGGGAATTCACATGTAAGCAGGCCATGGCAGAACCCATCTTATTGAAATATGTGGTTGAGAATTGAATGGCAGCGGGGGAGGAAGTGTTATTGTGGATTTTCTGGGTTGGGAAGTTGTGTGTGTCTGCAGGTATGGATCCAGCTCTGGAGGAGCAGTGACTGCGGCCTCCCCTGAGGTAATTGCCCCTGGCAGCCAGTGGTGTCTGGAAATTGGGATCCCGTCGGCGGTGGGGTCTGGTTGGGCACCCTGCGGTATGGAGACCCCTGCCGACCCGTGAGGCTGTGTGAGAGCCTGAGGCGATGGAGCCTGGTGTGGAGCCCTCCCCTGCGGGACAACAGCGTAAGGAGCTGATTGGCTGTCATGGGGCCAAGAGTTAAAAGGGGGGGGGGGGGGGAGGGTGAAGAAGTCGTAAGTCAGGCGACTTGTTTTTGGACTGCGGGCACCACAGCCTGAAGCGCCCCCACCATCTTGCTTGTACGGTACCTCCCCGCTGCCTAGTTGAGGATCACACACAAATGTCATGACATCTATGCCATGGTCTTGCAGGGGTTGACATAAGTGTTTTTTATGATTATTGAAATGTGTGTGAATGGTTAGGGGATTTGTGTGAGTGAATGTGGGTGAAATCCAGCGAGCCATGTCACTAACCTGTAACACCAGGACAGGGCCAGCGGAAATTTGGGGCACATTGGGATGGCTCCGCAGGTAACGTTGGGAATTGTGGCATCCACCGGGGGACGTGGTCTGTAGACTGGGTTTTTTTTTTTTTGTTTGTTTTTTTGGTATACATAATCGAGGCTCGTGAAAGAGCTAATATTTATCACACAAACAAATCAAACAGACAAACAAACAAAGTATATAAAAAGGGGAGCGGTAGACAAGATGGGGAGAGAAGGGGAAGCACATAAACACAACATTTGAGAGCAGGGACATCGGGAATGTGTGGGAGGGAGAGGGCTTGGGGGGAGGCGGCGTGGGAAGGGGGTGGGGGGTGGGAGAAGTATAAACACAAGGACACCAAGGACTTCCAGGAAAGAAGTTGGTATTTCAAAAAAGTGGATTTGGGGTGAAATTAGCAGGGGTAGAAAAGATCAAGGTTTTGGATGGGGGAAGATAAGACATGGTGGTGAACAGCTGTTTAAAAGACCTGGAGGGAGGAGTGGGATTGAAGAGAGTGAGGAAGTTTGTTCCAGAGGCAGGAGAAAAGAGGAATGAAGGAGTGAAGGTGAGGAGAGAGTCTTGATTTTGGCAGTTTAACCATAAGAGGGTTGCAGGCAGATCTTGTGCGACCTGTAGGAATATTTGGGGGACAGAGCCCAGAGAGAGCTGGAGGAGCAAGGCCGGAGAGGAGTCGGTAGAAGCCGTAAAGACCACCAACCTGCCTGCGCTGAGTAAGTGAAAGGCCCTCGGAGGTAGCTTCATCACGGGAGATTCCAATGATTCTGAACGCTTTGGTTTCAACAGCGTGAAGACGAGCTAGGTGTGAGGCAGGAGCACCAGCCCTGAGGGGAGAGCAGTATTCCACTGTACAAATGGGGTTGTACAAATGTTTTCTTTGGAATTTTTGCATTTTTGATAAAGTTTTATGGTTAAGGTAGTTTTTGTGTGTTGTTGACATTTCTCTTCCTGCCCCAGGAGTTAGGAGCGAGGAAGCAAGTTTTGTACATATGCGAATTGTTGCTTAAGAGGTGTAGAATGTTAAGGAGAAGAGGTAAGTTAGCTACAGCTCGCTTCCCACAGCCCTCCTAGTTTATTTCATAGGCTAATTAAGTGTGAGTCGTTAAGTGTTAAGGCTGGAAAGGTAACGCCTGCAGTGAACCTTGTGGGAGCTACGGTTCCGGGGGGGGGGGGGGGGGGGCGCTGTGTTATGTTTGTAGGGGGTAGACAATGACAACCTTAGAGCCAGGTAAAATGGTATAGGTAGTGTGCTCTGACTGTCACGAAGAAGAAGAAACCCCATGTACATAAGTAGGAAATTCGTTTAATTAATCCCCTGCACGTAATGGCCTCTGTTATTTTTCCTCTGTTCCTTATGACAACGCAGCACACACAAGCAAGAAATCGCGCATTTAGAACATGAAATAAAAGCAACCGGAACAAGACGTTGAACAATACCGCTGGCACTGCCAGCCGCGACATCACCACATCAAGCAGGCAGGGCCGTAAGGCCACGCCCCGGAGAGCAGTGATTGGTCTGGGACCATGGAGTGATGGGATGGCGGCTGCTGATTGGGGAGTGCGCGAACATCAACGGAGGAGTTGGAAGACCGGGGAATAAAAGACTTGAGCCCCGACATTTTGTTCTCTTGTGCGAGGAGGATTCATTGACGAGCACGTGAACATTTCATAGCGCTCTTGCACGATTGGATTTCAAATGAAGCGACCACCGTTCGTGTTGTCTCCTCTTGGTTTCTCTCTTGGTTTTCTGCCATTCATTGAGAACGGTCACGATTGTACATCTCGCTCTGCTTCGGGATTTCATAGCGAATGGTCATATTTGCAGTGCGCTCTGGAGCAAGGGACATTCATTGAGAACGGTCATGATTTTGTATATCTCTCTGCTTGGGCACTCCATAACGAACTCTCCTTTATTTGGTTCTCTCTCGCTCTTTGGTCAGATAGCTTTGTCTTTGGTTAAATCCTGTGTCCGGTTTAATTAATCATCGCAGGTGCGAAGGCATCTGTAGTTCTAAAGAACAGTCACTCATACGGTGCCTCTTGGTCTGGACTTGGAGGTGTTGGTGGAAGGCGGGCGCATTTGTGTGCTCTCTTGGCACGGGGCTCCGATTGAAGCATGGCCGCATTTTCTTTTCCTTGACACATCGGTGTTGGTGAACAAGATTGACGGGGACAAACGGGTGCGAGTGGAACGGGCACGGCCTGCTGACTTCGCGCTCGGCGGAAGAGTTCGGCCTAGTTCCCGCTCGCAGCAGTGCAGCCTATGGTTCCCGCGCATGGACGAGGAGGCCTGTGACGATCCGGGACAATTCCTGACGAGGTTCAAGAGCCGCTCAGACCTAAGTGCCCACACTGACACCTATTTATTTTCCAGTTATTTATTCCCTTTCTCTGTATTAGAGTCTGTGTGGGGACATCCCATTTAGGAATCATAGTTTTTATCGTGCACTATTTTGTTACCGGCATTTCTTTAATAAAGCCGGTATTTTTGTACAGTTAAATCCTGCGTCGGTTTTGAATTAATCATCGCAGGTGAAAAGACGGCCGGTGGACCCGTGCAGGTAAGTGCTCGCAGCTCTTCCCCCACACGTATAACGAAGGTCAGCCATTGGATTGAACGCATTGAGTTAAAGCTCGTTTGGTCATCCATGTTGCCCTGTGGTGTTCACTACAGGGTAGACACACAACAATATATATATATATATATATATATATATATATATATATATATATATATATATATATATATATATATATATATATATATTATATATATATGTGTGTGTGTATGTGTGTGTATGTGTGTGTGGGTGTGTATGTGTGTGTATGCATATACGTACGTGTGTTTGTGTGTGTAAGTCTTACGTGTTGAAAGTGGTTGGATGTCAATGAAAGTTAGTCTGTTGGGAGCCGTTGGTGAGGTATGTGGACGGACAAAAGGACAACCGATGCACTCGGAAACATGGTGGTGGGATGATGAAGTTGGAAAGAGGATTGACGAGAAGAGGAAGAAGTTCAAGGAGTGGCAGAAGGCGAAGGGTACGGGAGCAGAAACAGCAGAGCATGAAAGTTATAAGGCAGCCAAGAAGGCTGCAAAGAAAGAGGTAGCAAAGGCGCAGGAGGCATGTAGGAAAATGTTCGGAGAACGCTTGGATTCGGAAGAGGGTCAGAGAGCGGTATTCAGGATTGCAAAGCAGATAGCGAAAGAGAGGTGTGATGTGATGGGGGTGAGTTGCTTGAAGGATGAAGTGGGACAAATCGTTGTGGACCCAGATGGAATTAAAGGAAGATGGAAAAGATATATGGAAATGCTGTTGAATACAGAGAATGAATGGGATGGCAACATAGAGAGTAACCCAGTTTTAGGACCGGCAGAGAAGATAACCGAGAAGGAAGTTGAGGAAGCGATAAAAGCAATGAAGAGTAGAAAAGCGGGAGGGCCGACGGGAGTTGTGGGAGATATGTTGAAGGCAGCAGGAAGTTGGGGTGTGAAGAGAATGACAGAGATCTGTAATCTGGTGGTGAAAGAAGGCCGCATTCCAGTGGATTGGGAACCGAGTACCCTCGTCCCTCTATACAAGGGGAAAGGTGCCCCTCTGGAGTGTGGCTTGTACCGAGCGATAAAGTTATTGGAGCATGGAATGAAGGTATTGGAAAGGGTGTTGGAGAGGAGGATAAGGAAGAAGGTGAAGATCGACGAAATGCAGTTTGGATTTATGCCAGGAAGAGGAACGACAGACGCGCTCTTTAATGTGAGACAGTTGCAGGAGAAGTACATGGAGAAGAGGAAGAAGTTGTTTCTTGGGTTTGTTGATCTGGAGAAAGCATTCGATAAGGTTCCACGTGAAGTATTGACATGGGCATTGAGGAAGTTAGGAGTGGAGGAATGGTTGATCAGAGTAGTGATGGCAATGTACAAAAGAGTGCGCACAGCTGTAAGGACGAAGGACGGGAACAGTGGTGAGTTTGAGGTGAAGGTGGGAGTGCATCAGGGGTCGGTACTAAATCCACTACTATTTGTAGCTGTGATGGAGGTGCTGGCTCAGAATGTAAAGGAGGGTTTACCGAGGGAGTTGTTGTATGCAGATGATCTGGTGTTGATTGCGGAAAGTATGGATGGACTGAAGGAAAAGATGAACAAGTGGAAAGAATCATGGAGACAAAAGGTCTGAAGGTGAATATAGGAAAGACGAAGGTGATTGCAAGTGGTAAAGCATGTGGTGAGGTGGAAAGAACTGGGAAGTGGCCATGTGCTGTGTGCAGGAAGGGTGTCGGAGTGAACTCCATTCAATGTGCAATGTGCGCTGAGTGGGTTCATCAAAAATGTAGTGGTCTGAGAGGGTCATTAACCAGTGTGGCAGCTACATTCAAATGTAAGGTGTGCACAGAGGGAGCTGCAGATGGAGGAAATGTTGAGTTGGATCTTGGAGACGGCATGAAGCTGGAAGGTGTGAAAACCTTTTGCTATCTCGGAGACATGCTGAATGGAGAAGGTGGATCAGACTCGGCAATGGTTGCTCGAGTGAGATGTGCATGGAAGAAGTTTCGGGAACTGAGTGGCGTGCTGATGAGGAGGGGAGTGTCGTTGAAGCTGAAGGGAAAGGTGTATGCTGCATATGTGAGAAGTGTTATGATTTATGTGAGTGAGACATGGGTAATGAACGTAGATCAGCAACGAAGGCTGGAAAGGGTGGAAATGCGAATGGTTCGGTGGATGTGCGGAGTATCGTTGAGAGAGAGGAAGACAAATGATGAATTGCGAAAGATGATGGGAATAGAGCCTGTGATTGATGCTGTGAAGAGGAACAGGTTGAGATGGTTTGGTCATGTGTTGAGGAAGGATGAAAGTGAATGGTTGAGAAGAGTGATGGAAATGAATGTAGAAGGAAGTAGAGGACGGTGAAGACCGAGAAAGACTTGGCTAAAGATGGTGGAAGAAGAAATGCGGGCAAGGGGGTTAGCAAGGAGAGATGCAGAAAATAGGGCAAAATGGAGAAGATTGTCATGGGGACCGCAACAAGGCTAACCCCCACTCTAGCAGGGAAAATGGCCGTAAAATGCATGCTGTTGTTGTTTGTGTGTGTACGTGTGTGTGTGTGTGTGTGAGTACGCAGGGCCGGCGCCAGACTATTTTGGGCCCTCGGCAAGGCCAGCTACTTGCATCCCCTCCCCCCCCCCCCCCACCAAAAAAAAATGCCAACTTCGATTATTAAAAATAGATGTTTTGTAGAAAAAATAAAAAGCGGAAAACTTGAAACTGCTAAATTTATTTTAAATTGCAAGAATAAGTACCGTAAGATGCCTACAGCACCAATATTAAAGGCGCAATATCCATTAATATGGCAGTGGCCCTGTTACCCCACGCTTTGGGGCAAATGGGCTTTCACTTAAAAAAATATGACACTACATGTGGTTTTTTTTTTTTTTTTTTTATTATGATTTTTATTTTTTTATTTTTTTTGTATACAGAATCGAGGCTCGTGAAAGAGCTAACATTTATCACACAAACAAATCAAACAGGCAAACAAAATATATAAAAAGAGGGAGCGGTAGACAAGATGGGGAGAGAAGGGGAAGCACACAAACACAACATTTGAGAGCAGGGACATCGGGAGATGTGTGGGAGGGAGAGGGCTTGGGGGGAGGAGGCGTGGGAAGGGAGAGGGGGGGGAGGGGTGGGAGAAGTATAAAGCACAAGGACACCAAGGACTTCCAGGAAAGAAGTTGGTATTTCAAAAAAGTGGATTTGGGGTGAAATTAGCGGGGGTAGAAAAGATCAAGGTTTTGGATGGGGGAAGATAAGAGATGGTGGTGAACAGATGTTTTCAAGACATAGAGGGAGGAGTTGGATTGAAGAGAGCGAGGGAGTTTGTTCCAGAGGCGGGAGAAAAGAGGAATGAAGGAGTGAAGTGAGCAGAGAGTCTTGATTTTGGCAGTTTAACCATAAGAGGGTTGCAAGCAGATCTTGTGCGACCTGTAGGAATATTTGGGGGACAGAGCCCAGAGAGAGCTGGGGGCGGGGGGGGGGGGGGGGATGCAAAAATGCAAAATTTGCAATGCAAAATAAAGAAAGTGGGCCCTTTATGAGTGTGTGAATAGAAATTACAGATAAACAAAACAGTTTTTGGTTTGAGCAATAAGTTTTAGATATGCAAAATCAAAATTTTAAATAATCAGTCTTTGATTATCTTTCGCAAATACAAAATAAAATATTTTGGCACACAAATCATTTTGAACTAAAGGGCACTCGCTATAATGCAAACCTCAGCCATTGGCAACACAACATTCAAACCTTTTACTTCACACACCTTTAAGTATATATACCATTTAAGGATACTTGGCGTAACCAACCCGTCATGTCACCACAATATTTCGCTTGCAGTCAGACAGAGAAACAAACAAAAAAACAGACAAACAGAGTTAAAAATGTCTCATAAAAGTTTCAATTTCAGACACATCAACATCTCACTTTGCGTACCTTTTCCTTTGCAAATTTTGTCACAATTCAACCAGATCAAGTGCTGATGCCTGGGCGTGTTCAATTGATATAGTTGCCAAGCCAACTAGTCTCTTTTCCAACATTGTAGAGCGTATGTAAGTTTTTATAACTTTGAGCTTTGAGAAACTACGTTCACCACTTGCCACTGATACTGGAAGTGTGAGAAGGATCCTTAAAGCAACGGAAACATTAGGCACATTATCCAGGAGTTTTTGTTGTCGTATGAAGAGAAGTACTTCTTGTGGCAGCATAGACTTTGGAAGTCTTCGAGCTATTGCTACAAGTTCAGTAATGCGCCCCTCTGATGTCTGCGCCCTAGGCGGCATAGACTTTGGAAGTCTTCGAGCATTAGTATTTCATCAATCATCAGGACGATGTGTTCCATGATGCAAACCTCTCTTTCCTGTCGAAAGTGACGCATCAAGATGCGAATGTTTCATTAAAGTTTGAACACCCCGTGATGTAACAGCCATTGAAATGACATTTTTTACCAGTTGTTAGTGGCGAATCTTACTCACGACCATCTTACATTTACAGGATTCTCTTATACAAGTTCTTAACGGAAATCCGGGGAGGCAGCCAATTCGAAACGGAAGCGGCTTTTCAAATCCAAAGAAAAACATTGAGACCTTTAAGAGCGAAACCGAATCACACATTGGACCTCCAGCAGGTATTATTATTACGATCAAAACCACCATTATATGAATGCACCACGTGTGTATACATACTAACGGTAAATCTTATGCCTCCGAGCTAAAGCACGGCTGCTGGAGCACGTGTGCCGTACGCACGTGTACCTGCTGGTGTGATCGACAAGCGCCACGTGGAAAGACGTACCGACGGCGGGTGTTGCGCACAGCGAGGCTGGGTCTTGAGCGGCGTGCTGGTCCAGCCCGGGATGCCCGTCCGCGCTTTGTTCGACGAGGACGACGTTCGGCAAAGGGAGCGCTGCTGCTGCTGCTGCTCGTGGGCAAGACGCGCACAATAAGGTCGGAAAGGGTCGCTCAGCGTTCATTTCCGCCCCCCACCGACACCAGCCAGGACCGGCGAAGGCAGTGGGTGCGTCGACTACCGCCTATTGTTTGTTATCGTGTTGGGACCGGGTTCGTGGTGTACTACACGGGTGTGCTCGGTCCATGTGCTGCACCCCACATCGGTGCAGCATGTGTGTGGGTACCGGCTTCAAAGTTTCAACAACAACGGCATTTGAGCACTGGGGGATGTTTTTCTCGATCTAGTTTGTCCAGGATTATTGTTTAGTTTTTAAAAGTTGGTTTCTACAAAAGCTCACGAGGTGGAGTGCAGTATATTATATCAGTATATTATTATAATATATATTATATATTGTGGTGCTGTGCACACACGACTCGATTGCCAGAGAGGTAGGCCACAACGCGTTGGTACATACAAAGAGTCTTTATTAAGAGTTCGCACTTCAGCACTGGGCGGGCTGAGGGCTCGAGCTTAGAGCCCGCATATATGTCCTGAGGCCACGCCTTGCCCCCGGGCGTGGCCAATCGGCCGATAGGCGGGGCATGCATTACAGTTCCCCGCCTGGACGTTCGCGCCACCTGCTGGTGCGCTGAATTCTTGTCCCTTGTGTCCACCACACGCGCCCCCCCAGAATTCCCGCGCACCTGAAGGGTGAGTTTGCGGGGAAGCCGGATGACCCGGCCGAAACGCCCCCTGGCGATGCGTGCAGGGCTGGGGGGTAGCGGGGCTGGGGGGTGCCGGGGGTCTGACCGCCGGGGGGCGGCCTCGACGTGGAGGCAGAGCTGCTTGCGGGGGGTGGTCCAGATCGAGGTGGGCCGGCTTGAGGCGGTCCACGGAGACACGATCCGGGGCACCGCCGAGGTCGATGGTGAAATATTTGTCCCCGGTCTCCAGCACGCGGAAGGGCCCGTCGTACAGGGGCCATAGCGGTGCCCGGTGGGCGTCGTGCCGGACGAAGACGTACTCCGCCGTGCGAAGCTCCGGGGCGACATGGGAAGATGGGCAACCGTGGTGTGCCGTCGGCACCGGGGCGAACCTCCGGGTGGTCTCCTGCAGGGTGGAGCGCTTTTGCGCCGCGGACCAAGGAGCCGTGGATAAATTCGCCCGGTACCCGCAGTGGTTGCCCGAAGACCAGCTCCGCCGAGGACGTGCGCAGGTCGTCCTTGGGCGCCGTCCTGAGGCCCAGCAGGACCCAGGGGAGCCTGTCGGCCCAGCTGCCGTCGCGGAGGCTGGCCCGGAGCGCGGCCTTCATTGAGCGATGAAAGCGCTCGCACAGGCCATTGGCCTGGGGGTGGTAGGCCGTGGTGCGGTGTCGTTTGACACCGAGCCCTTGCGCCACCGCGCCCCAGAGCTCCGATGTGAACTGGGGGCCGCGGTCGGACGAGATGTCCGATGGGGCACCGAACGGGGCAACCCAAGTGGCGATGAAGGCGTGCGCCACATCAGCCGCAGACGTCTCCGCCAATGGCACGGCCTCCGGCCACCGTGTGGTGCGGTCCACCATGGTGAGGAGGTGTGTGAACCCTCGCGAGGGGGCAGAGGTCCCACCAAGTCGACGTGAACGTGGTCGAACCGACGCTCGGGCACCGTCAACGGGGCCTGGGTGTGGCGGTGGACCTTTGCGCGCTGGCACGCGAGGCACGTCCTGGCCCAGTCGCGGACGTCCTTCCTGAGGCCATGCCAGACGAACTTCGCCGCGACGAGCTTCTGGGATGCCTTCGTGCCCGGGTGGGACAGGCCGTGGATGGCGTCGAAAACTGGGCGCCGCCAGCCAGCGGGCACAATGGGGCGAGGCCGGCCGAGGGAGACGTCGCATAGGAGGGCCGCGCCCGCGGCGTCGAACGGCACCTCGGAGGCCCATAACGGCGGTCCACAAGGCCTGGACGCCAGGGTCGGCGGACTGGTCCTCCGCCATCCGGGTATAGTCGACCCCGAGGTGGACCGCGTGCACGACGGACCGGGAAAGGCAATCCGCCACCGGGTTGTCTTTACCCGCCATGTGACGGATGTCCGTCGTGTACTCGGACACGGCAGAGAGGTGACGCTGCTGCCGTGCCGACCATGGCTCGGCGACCTTGGCCATCATGAACACAAGGGGCTTGTGGTCGACGAAAGCCGTGAACGGGCGGCCCTCGAGCAGATGGCGGAAGTGTCGGACCGCCAGGTGGAGCCATAGCAGCTCGCGGTCGAAGGTGCTATAGCGGCGTTCGTGCGGGCGAAGCTGCCGGCTAAAAAACGCCAGCGGCTGCCAAGCACCACGCACCCACTGCTCGTGCACCGCGCCCACCGCGTAGTCCGACGCGTCGGTGGTGAGGGCGATCGGTGCATCGGGTGCCGGGTGCGCCAGCATGGTGGCGTTGGCCAGGACCAGCTTTGCGCCCGCAAATGCCACGGCCATCGGCTCCGACCAGGCGACGTCACCTTTGCCCGGCTTGCCCCGGAGGGCCTCGTGCAGGGGGCGGAGGAGCTGGGTGACGTGGGGCACAAAGCGATGGTAAAAATTTACCATGCCCAGGAATTCCTGGAGCCCCTTGATCGTCCGGGGGCGAGGGAAATCCCTGACCGCCTCCACCTTGGCCGGTAAAGGGACGGCCCCGTGCCTGGTGATGCGGTGCCCCAAGAAGTCATTGGTGGCGACGCCGAAACGGCACTTTGCGGGGTTGATGATTAGGCCATGCTGGCCCAGCCATTCGAAAAGCGTGCGGAGGTGGAGCAGGTGCTCCTCCCAGGACGCGCTCGCGACTCGGATGTCGTCCAGGTAGACGAAGAGGAAAGGTAAGTCGCGCAAGACGCTGTCCATAAGCCGTTGGAATGCCTGGGCCGCATTCTTCAACCCGAAAGGCATTCTCAGGAACTCGAAGAGGCCGAAAGGGGTGATGATGGCCGTCTTCGGGACATCGCCCGGTTGTACGGGGACCTGGTGGTAGCCCCGGATGAGGTCCACCTTGGAAAACACGGTCGTGTTTGCCAACCGGGCGGAAAAGTCCTGGATATGCGGGACCGGGTAGCGGTCGGGGGTGGTGGCATCATTGAGCCGGCGGTAGTCCCCGCACGGCCGCCATCCCCCGCCGGGCTTCGGCACAATGTGCAGAGGGGAAGCCCAAGCGCTGTTGGAGCGCCGTACGATCCCCAACCGCTCCAGCGTGGTGAACTCCGCTTTCGCCACCGCGAGCTTCGTGGGTTCGAGTCAGCGTGCCCGGGCGTAGACCGGCGGCCCGACTGTGGGTATATGGTGCTCCACCCCGTGTTTAACGGCCACCGCTGAGAAGGTGGGCCGCGTGAGGGCCGGGAAACTGGCTCGGAGGCGGTAAAGTCGTCCGCTGCCGGAAGCGTGGAAACTAAACTCGCCGGGCCGGAACCTTCCAGCAAGCTGCTTGGCAAGCCGCTCGGTGAGCCGCTCAGTGAGCCGCTCAACGAGCCGCTCAGCGAACAAGCGAGCGAGCTGAAGGTTTCGGCCTGTACGAGACGTCTGCGCTTCACGTCGATCAACAGCCCATTCGCACATAGGAAGTCCGTGCCCAGCAAAGCCATTGGCACGCTGGCGGTCACGAACGACCATTGAAAGCGCTGCCCTCCGAACCGCAGTGAGGCAACGCTTCCCGAATGTGCGGATGGGTTTATCGTTGGCGGCAAGCAAAGCGGGGCCCCGGCCCGCGGTTTGCTTGTCGGACGTGGAGGTGGGGAGGACGCTTACCTGCGCTCCTGTGTCGCAAAGGAAACGGCGCCCGGACAAGGTGTCCGTGATGAACAGGAGGCTGCCGGAATGGCCGACGCTCATGGCCGCAAGTGAGCGCCGGTCGTTTCCCGACCCGTCAAAAGAGCACGGCGGGCGACACGTTTTCGCCTGGCGGCCAAACCTGGCATGGTAGTAGCACCAGGTTTGTGGCGGTAACGGCCGCGGCGGTAGTGGACGGGGCGTAGCAGCGGCCACGAGGGAAGCCGGGGGCGCTGGAGCCTCCGCGCCGGGATCCACTACGGCAGCATCGTACACCGACCGCGTGTCGCAGGCCGCGAAATACTTGTCGGCCTCTCCAGCCAGGGCGCAGGGGTTCCTTTATTTTGGAACTGGCCAGCGCGAGGCGTACCTGTGCAGGTAGCTGGCGTAGGAAAAGCGCCCGGAATAAGAAATCCGGGGGCTGGTCTCCAAGCAGGGACAGCATGGAATCCATCCGGACGGATGGTCGTTTGTCGCCGAGGGCGGGAAGGTCCAGGAGGCGGTCGGCCCGTTCGATCTCCGTGAGCCCGAACATGGTGATGAGGAGACGTTTGAGCGCCTCGTACTTGTTGTCGCCCGGCGGGCGCCGAAGGATGGACACGACTCGGGCGGCAGTGCCGGGCCCAAGGGCGGCGACCACGTGGTAGTACCGGGTCTCGTCCGCCGTTATGCCTCGGAGTTGGAATTGAGCTTCGGCTTGCAAAAACCAAACGTCGGCTTGCGCTTCCCAAAACTCCGGGAGTTTGACTGCGACGGCGTTGGTAGCCATGGCGCGTTCGGTGGTCAGCAACGGCTGAACCAATCGGGGTCACCAGTGTGGTGCTGTGCACACACGACTCAATTGCCAGAGAGGTAGGCCACAACGCGTTGGTACATACAAAGTCTTTATTAAGAGCTCGCACTTCAGCACTGGGCAGGCTCGAGCTTAGAGCCCGCATATATGTCCCGAGGCCACGCCTTGCCCCCGGGCGTGGTCGATCGGCCAATAGGCGGGGCATGCATTACAGTTCCCCGCCTGGACGTTCGCGCCGGGGGCTGGTGCGCTGAATTATTGTCCCTTGTGTCCGCCACAATATATTATATATATATATATTATATTATTATATATATATTATATATATTATATACTATTGTTATATGCATTCTATTATATCCCATATTTTTGGCTCACCTGTAACCTAGTTCCGGGGAGCTTCTGGGATGGCGTGCCATCCATCCCATAGACACTTGCAACTTCTCCGAAACTGCTGATGGGATTGTGACCAAACTTGGGCAAAATTATATTTGGTATGTTGTGCTTAAGTTTGTTCAAGACTTAAAAAAAAAAAGTCGGGGTATTAGGAGGTCTACCGGGGGTTAATGTGAATCCAGGTTTGATCCCCAAAATAGGAATTTGCTTTTTCCTCTGAAACTACACACACTATTTCGATGAAACTTGACCATAACCTTAATCACCCGAGATGTAGCGAAGTTTGTTCACGACACTTAGAAAATTTGGCCCTGTGGGGATCTACAGGGGGCGGAGGAGGGGTTTCATGCTCTCCCCCTCTCCCCTGTGCAGTGTGCGCAGTGAGGGTTTGGAGAGGAGTGAGGGGAGATGAGAGGAGTGAGAAGGAGATGAGAGGAGTGAGAGGGGAAGGAGAGGAGTGAAAGTAGAGTGAAGAGGGGAGGAGTGAGGAGAAGGAGAAGGAGAGATGGGAGGGAGGGATAGAGGAGTGAGACGGGAGAGGAGAGGGAGGAGTAGAGAGGAGTGAGGCAGGAGAGGGAGGGGTAGAGAGTAGTAAGGCGGGAGAGGAGAGGGAGGGGTAGAGAGGAGGAGATCCTATGTAGAACCACCATCCACAGACTGTGCTGGGCCACATGTTCAAATGTTAATTTAAACCTATCTACTGTCCCTGCTGTGCCCTCCTACCCCACCTTCCAATGAAGACCATTCCATACATTAACAATGTGAATACATCTTGTGCCAATGTTCTCTTTTTTTTTAAATTAATAATAAATGGAAAAATATCGAAGCTGCAATAAACATCTAAATGCTAAAGGTAATCTGAGAGAAGAACACCGGTGGATGTATCGGGCTGAGAACATAGGGCGCTAAACCAGAGGAGAGGTGGTAAAAGATAGAGAGACCATTGACCTGCAAGTAATATGGCAGCAGCAGACTAATTGCGTTTTGGCCTCATCAAAGGAGATTCCAAAAATGAGTTGTCGTCTACTACTACTACAATAATGGCCTAATTATTCCAACCTTCTTGTGGGGCTGGTCAGGGAACGTTTTTGTCCGAAGTCTTTCGCGAACCAGCCGGCCAGGCATGACGTTTGAGTGAATGTGGCTGGAATTTGTAATATACTTGGGGTGCTGTATGGCAATAACTTACCTGGTACCCTTAACGAAGGACACCACGCAAACTTTACTCCAGCCAAAGGTCAGTGCTGGCAGAACGCTCCTTCCGATGGACGGCACATACATTGATGCATCGTCATGCCTGCGAAACAACAGGATGACAGTTTATAGCTGGGTCGAGATTCGAACCCAGGCTAGGCAACTAAAAAGGTTTCGGACAAGTTTGTCATGTGGATATAGGACAGGCGTGATGCATCGGGTGGCCTCATGTTTCTTTGTGTGTAATATGATGTCTTTCTTTCCCACGATCAATGGTTACACTCCAGCAACATGATTGAAAGTATCGTCTATTTTAACTCAATATGAAGACTCATTCCTGACAAACATCAAATAATTAATTCCTGGCATTCTTCTCCATAGAAACACTGCAAGCCCCAGGTAAACATACTCGCATAATGTACAAAAAATCATCAGCAGATCCAAATGGATAAATAGTGATGTTTTAAAAGATGGCACAATACTGAGTCATGATAGCCATTCTAGACAGCCAAACTACCTGCACAGTGAATAGAGTATACCTCTATTTTGTATTTTCTGCTTCTCCTTTAAATCCATTAAAATGGATCAATTGCAACAACAACAAAAAATCACTTGCAGTAGGATACAAAAGACTAACCGTTTAAAGTGTTAAATCATGCCAAACTTTCTCGTAGTCACGATTTCAAACAATATTTCATAATATCGAAGATGTTTATTCAAATTTTTTCATTGATATTATAGTTGTAATTGACTGAACACTTGTCTTAATAAAACAAATTGAAGGGTCAATACATTTGAGAGAGATAACATTTCTGTGAGCAGTCTGATTCTACTATGGAGTGCATTACAAAACTGTTTGGAGAAGATTGACTCAAACATAATCCACAAACTAATTTAACGAGATGCTATTCATAGAATACTTACCATGCGCAGTCAACTTGGTGTGAGCCAAATCTTCTGTTTTTGAAGGTTTTTTTTTTACTTGATCCAATATGGCTGCCAGACCATGTGAGCGATGACATCATAAATTTATGTTCTCTAATATAATTGTGTAGATCATGCTCAAGAAATTTCAAACTGATCAGATGAATTCAAACTGATCAGACAATCAGAGTTGTCCAGGGACCAATGATGTCATCGTTAACAACACTTATTCCCCATGCGGAGTTTTCTACAATGAGCCACGTTTCAATTTTTTCCATGTAGCAGTTTTGGAGATATAGAGGCACAACGATTTTTGGTTTGTCCAAGATGGTGCCTGCACCACGTGACCTATGATGTCATAATTATCACTAAAATTCTACAGGTGGAGGTGCTCCTATGGTGAAAATTGTGTCAATCGGACCAACAATTGCAGAGAAAAAAATTCATACTGATCGGATGAAGCATTGTACTTGACAAATTATGACGTCATAATTAAGATACCGATGACATCATTAACATTTCTTATTCCCCATGGGGAGTACTGACAACGCACCATGTTTCAATTTCTTCCATGGAGCGATTTCGGAGATATAGAGGTGCAACATTTTTTGATTTTCCAAGATGGCGCCTGTACCACGGGACCTATGACGTCCCAATTGGACAGTTCCCAGCATTACGGAGTGACAAACACAAGCCATTTTAATGTTTCAAAAAAATATTTTATAAACAGATTAATATTTATCAACAAACAAATGGTACATTATGACAAATACTGCTACTCACTTTCTATAACACTTACATTTCCAACGTTGATTCATCATATTTATGAAATATGAATCTTCATAATTGCCATTATGGAGTGACGCAAAATGGACACGAGTTTTGGTCACAAATGCAAATCACTCAAACTCTGTGAATTTCAAATAGCCATCATATTTTAACATTGTAGCGGTTACCGCTGGATGTACATAATCGCCTTGCACCGGCCAGAACACGGCCAGACGCGCCTCTCCCGGGCATGCCCGGACTCACTGTTCCCGGGCACGCCCGAACCTCCCGGGCACGCCCGGTCTCGTCTTTCCCGGGCATGCCCGCTCTCGCCTTTCCAGGGCTCGCCCAGAGCGTCTGGGCATGCCCGCTATCGCCTTTCCAGGGCTCGCCCAGAGCGTCCAGGCATGCCCGCTATCACCTTTCCAGGGCACGCCCAGAGCGTCCGGGCATGCCCGCTATCGCCTTTCCAGGGCTCGCCCAGAGCGTCCGGGCATGCCCGCTATCGCCTTTCCAGTGCTCGCCCAGAGCGCCCGGGCACGCCCAGCCTCGACTTGCCAGGCCGCAGCCAAACACGCCCGGGCAGGTCCAGACTCGCCTTTCCAAGGCTCGCCCTTGATACCCGGGCATGCCCGGTATAGCTTTTGCCGGGCAAACTTCCCGACATAAATGTGTATATATATTGTTGCCCGAAAAACGGGCTTGTCAGAATACCTGAGCTGTTTTGTTTCAATAAAGCAACTCGGACGAATTCCGTCTTTGGTCGCGTCAATTCTTTCGACTCGCGTTGGAGCGCAGTTCCTTCATTGGTGACCTACCGACATGGATACGGCAGTGACGCTTAAACTGCCTACCTTCTGGGAGACTCACGCGGCTGTTTGGTTCGCCCAGGCGGACTCCCAGTTCGCCCTGCGAGGCATCACCGCGGACGACACCCGCTTCCACCATGTTGTGGCGGCGCTCGGTTCCACCACCGCGGCCCGCGCCTTGAGCCTCCTCCAGCACCCGCCGGCTGCTGACAAATACGACGCGCTGAAGACGCTCCTCCTCGGCGCTTTCGCCCTCTCACCGGCAGCACGCGCACGGCGCCTGCTTGACCTGCCCGAGCTCGGCGACACGCGCCCGTCCGAGCGCATGGACTATATGCTCTCGTTGCTCGGCGAGCACTCTCCGGCATTCCTGTTCTGGGAGCTGTTCCTCCGTCAGCTGCCTAACCCGGTACGCCTCGCCCTGGCTGGCACGTTGATCACGGATTCCCGCGCCCTCGCCAGGGAAGCCGATAAGATCTCCTCGGCGGGCCAGCACATCGGCGCGGTTACCTGGAGCCCGCCGCCGTCCGAGGCGACGCCCACGACGCCCGAGCGCCCTGCGCGGTTGGAGGCCGAACTGCCGGTGCAACTGGCGGCCGCCACGCCGCACCGCCCGCTTCCGACACGACGGCCGGGGCCTCCACCTGACCGGGCGTGGTGTTATTACCACGCCAGGTTCGGACACAAGGCTCGGACGTGCCGGCCCCCGTGCACTTTCGGCAGGTCGGGAAACGGCCGGGCCGGCGTTCATTCCCAGCCATGAGCGCCGGCCACTCGGGCAACTTGCTGTTTATTCGGGACAAAGCGTCTGGACGGCGTTTCCTGTGCGACACCGGCGCCCAACTGAGCGTCATACCTGCCTCCGAGCAGGACAGGCTGGACGCAGTTTGCGGCCCCTCTTTGGTCGCTGCTAATGGCTCGGCCATACGCACTTTCGGCCCACGCGTCGTCACCCTCTGCTTCGGCAGCCAGCGCTTTCAATGGACTTTTGTTACCGCCAGCGTCCCCGTGGCTTTGCTGGGCGCCGACTTCCTCTGCGCGCACGGGCTGCTGGTCGACGTCAAACGACGTCGCCTTGTCCACGCCGAGACCTTCAGCTCCCTGGCGTGCACAATGAGCAGCTCCGCGCCGACCGAACTGGCGTGCGCCCTCCCGGCAACGAACGAGTTCGCTCGCCTGCTCGTGGAATTCCCGGCCCTCACGCGGCCGACGTTTTCGGCCGTCGCGGTGCGGCACGGGATCGAGCACCACATACCCACTACGGGCCCGCCGGTCTACGCCAGGGCCCGCCGCCTCGACCCAGCCAAGCTTGCTGCGGCAAAGGCCGAATTCGACGCGTTGGAGCACCTAGTCATCGTGCGGCGCTCCGATAGCGCGTGGGCCTCGCCACTGCACATCGTGCCAAAGCCGGGGGGTGGATGGCGCCCGTGTGGCGACTACCGCCGTCTCAATGACGCTACCACCCCCGACAGGTACCCGATCCCGCATATTCAGGACTTTTCCGCCCGTTTGGCGGGACGGGTCATCTTTTCGAAAATTGACCTGATACGGGGCTACCACCAGGTACCTGTCCGGGCGGCCGACGTCCCGAAGACGGCCGTCATCACGCCGTTCGGCCTGTTCGAATTTTTGCGGATGCCGTTTGGCCTCAAGAACGCGGCCCAGGCGTTCCAGCGCTTGATGGACGGTGTGCTGCGCGACCTGCCGTTTCTTTTCGTCTATCTGGACGACATCCTCGTCGCCAGCACGTCCCGCGCCGAGCACCTCCTCCACCTCCGAACACTGTTCGGTCGCCTCAGCGAGCACGGCTTAATTGTCAACCCGGTCAAATGCCACTTCGGCGCGACGACCGTTGACTTTTTGGGCCACCGCATCACCAAGACCGGGGCCATCACCACGTTCCCGCGTCCCCGTTCCATCAAGGCCCTCCAAGAGTTCCTCGGCATGGTGAATTTTTATCACCGATTCGTGCCCCGCGCTGCTCAGCTCATGCGGCCCCTTTACGAGGCCCTCCGGGGCAAGCCGGCCAAGCATGACATTGTTTGGTCCGCGGCCATGGACGCGGCCTTCGCCAGTGCCAAACGGGCCCTCGCCGACGCAACGCTGCTGGCTCACCCGGTGCTCAACGCGCCCATCGCCCTCACTACGGACGCCTCCAACTACGCGGTGGGCGCCGTCCATGAGCAATGGGTGGACGGGGTTTGGCAGCCACTCGCTTTTTTCAGCCGGCAACTCCGGCCGAACGAGTTAAACTACAGCACGTTCGACCGCGAGCTGCTCGGGCTATTCCTGGCCGTTCGCCATTTCCGACACCTCCTGGAGGGCCGCCCGTTCACGGCTTTCGACGACCACAAGCCGTTGGTCTACGCAATGGCTAAGGTCACGGAGCCGTGGTCGGCCCACCAGCAGCGCCACCTCTCCGCCGTGTCGGAGTTCACCACGGACATCCAGCACGTCACCGGCAAAGACAACGCCGTGGCCGACTGCCTTTCGCGGGCCAGCGCGAACGCGGTCCACCTCGGCGTGGACTTCACGCTCATGGCGGCCGACCAGACCACCGACGCCTCGGTGCAGGCACTCCGCGTGGCGGACACGGGCCTCCGCCTGGCCGACATCCCCTTCGCGGGCACCGTCCTGCTCTGCGACGTCTCCCAGGGCCAGCCTCGCCCCATCGTGCCCGTTTCCTGGCAGCTCCGCATCTTCGCCTCCATCCACGGCCTTTCTCACCCGGGCCGGAAAGCTTCTCAGAAGCTGGTGTCGGCGCGTTTCGTCTGGCACGGCCTTCGACGAAACATCCGCGACTGGGCCAACGCCTGCACGGCCTGCCAGCGAGCCAAGGTCCACCGCCACACCCAGGCCCCGCTGGCACCTTTCGCCGTGCCTGAACGGCGTTTCGACCACGTCCACGTGGACCTGGTGGGTCCCCTGCCCCCTCGCGGGGGTTCACCCACCTGCTCACCATGGTGGACAGGACCACCAGGTGGCCGGAGGCCGTGCCCCTCACCTCCACCACCACCGCCGACGTGGCGCAGGCGTTCATCGCCACCTGGGTCGCGCGCTTCGGCGCACCAGCGGACATCTCATCCGACCGCGGCCCACAGTTCACGTCTGAGCTTTGGGGCGCGGTCGCCCGTTCGTTGGGGGTCACGCTGCACCGCACCACGGACTACCACCCCCAAGCCAATGGGTTGTGCGAGCGGTTTCACCGCTCCATGAAGGCCGCACTCATGGCCGGCCTTCAGGACGACGGTTGGGCCGACCGGCTGCCGTGGGTCCTTTTGGGCCTTCGCACGGCCCCCAAGGAAGACCTCCAGGCGTCCGCCGCCGAGCTCGTCTACGGCCAGCCACTCCGCGTCCCGGGCGAATTCGTGCCTGACGCTACCCGTCCCTGGTCCGCCGCTCGCCAGCGCTCGGACCTCCAGGAGGCCGCCCGACGATTTGCCCCCGTGCCGACGTCCCGCCACGGTGGCCCCCAGTCCTACGTCCCCCCGGCGCTTCGCACAGCGGAGTACGTCTTTGTGCGTCATGACGCGCACCGGGGGCCACTCCGGCCGCCGTACGACGGGCCCTTCCGGGTCCTGCGACGGGGCGACAAGTCTTTCATCGTCGACTTCGGCGGCCGGCCGGACCGGATTTCTGTGGACCGCCTCAAACCGGCGCACATGGACGTCGACCGACCACCACGGTTGGCCCTTCCTCCGTGGCGAGGCCGCCCCCCGTCCACAGTTCCCCCCGCTCGACCACCCACCACCACGTCAGACCCCTCCCCACGACCCTCCAGGGGTCGCTTCGGCCGGGTCATCCGGACCCCCCTTAAATTGACCCTGCCGGTGCAGGTCGATTCTGGAGGGGCGTGTGTAGCGGTTACCGCTGGATGTACATAATCGCCTTGCACCGGCCAGAACATGGCCAGACGCGCCTCTCCCGGGCATGCCCGGACTCACTGTTCCCGGGCACGCCCGAACCTCCCGGGCACGCCCGGTCTCGTCTTTCCCGGGCATGCCCGCTCTCGCCTTTCCAGGGCTCGCCCAGAGCGTCCGGGCATGCCCGCTATCGCCTTTCCAGGGCTCGCCCAGAGCGTCCGGGCATGCCCGCTATCGCCTTTCCAGGGCACGCCCAGAGCGTCCGGGCATGCCCGCTATCGCCTTTCCAGGGCTCGCCCAGAGCGTCCGGGCATGCCCGCTATCGCCTTTCCAGTGCTCGCCCAGAGCGCCCGGGCACGCCCAGCCTCGACTTGCCAGGCCGCAGCCAAACACGCCCGGGCAGGTCCAGACTCGCCTTTCCAAGGCTCGCCCTTGATACCCGGGCATGCCCGGTATAGCTTTTGCCGGGCAAACTTCCCGACATAAATGTGTCTATATATTGTTGCCCGAAAAACGGGCTTGTCAGAATACCTGAGCTGTTTTGTTTCAATAAAGCAACTCGGACGAATTCCGTCTTTGGTCGCGTCAATTCTTTCGACTCGCGTTGGAGCGCAGTTCCTTCAACATACTCATTGCTTTATGTGTTCCTTTAGCTTTGTAACCTTTCACTTAAAAATTGGTCGAAAAATATATGTAAAACATGAGAAAAAAATGTAAATAAAGAAAGCGTTACGGAGTGACCGTTATGGAGTGACGATTGAATAACTCAATACAAAATGGCAATTTTATCAACCACAAATTGTGAATTATGGTTTAAACATGCATAAAGTAGTTATATTACACATCAATTGCCTAACCAGAGGGGGCAAGGGCGAAGATACCCCCCAGTAAGCCATCTTGCGTCCCCTCCCCCAACCCCAGACCCTTGAAGATTCTGCTGGCCACATTGATGTTTTTGCCTTTTCAACATTTTTTTCTCATTTATGCCCATTTTCTTCAAATCTTGCCCCCACCCCGGAAAATCCTGATTAGGCTACTCTGACACATAAAATGATTTCTTGTAGAGGTATAATAGCAAGTGATACATGCAGATATGAAGATGTAAATGTGAAACATTTATATAATTTGATCACACTCATCAATCAGTGCCCAGATACTGTGTTTTCTGATTTTAATCAAGTTTATCAAGAAATTGCACAGGGTTCATTACATAGTTTACTAGTGACAGACTTGGTGTTAGATGTATTCACATATCAAAATTTGAAAAAAAACTGTGCCTTTTGTGCATCATTCATGTGCAGTAAATCATAACAATTTGAAAACATACAAACTAATTTAGTAATTCAAGACCTACAAGTGCAGTACAAGCAGCAAGTCTAATAAACACTGGTTATGTGTTTGCCTGGATTATTTTTTTTTCTTTTTCAGCTTGGATACTTTAAGACTTTTTGGTAAGAAATTGATAAATGGATTTGAAAGAATTTGGCCGAGATTACCTAAACATTTTCATCAAATACATGAGGATGTACTGGATGTCGAAACATGTCCATGAATGTATCAATAAGCAGTGTTGATATTCCACAGTCTTGTAATTCCACAAATTTTGGCCTATTTATCCAACTACCCTTGTCAAATTGAAAAACAACATTGCTAATACTAAAACAGAACCCAGCAACCATATACACAAAAGCTTGTGTGTTAAGTCTTCAAGGTCTGATAGACTTGTTGCAGTTTTAGCCGGTGACTTCAATAGGTTCAGGAAAACGAAAGTGGCCTCTCCTGTCCATGTACACTGCTGGCAACAATTTGATGATTTGTGATTTTACCATCACACCTAATTTATCAGTGAGATCTTTCTCGACAAAGACTGTGCCATTTTCATCACTTTTGCGCAGATGGGTCACATCATACTCTGCCTCATCACTGTTATTGTGAATGTCAGTCACTTGGGCAACATACTTGTAAGACTGATTTTTGGTGCTTAGGTATTCCAGCAAGACAAAATCACCAATGTATATTGGTCGCTGCATCTCTGAAGGACAGTTTGATACAGAGGATGACGTTGATGGGCATTCAAGATCAATGTCTGCCTTCAAAGCATATTCCTTGCAGCTGCTGGAAGTTGAATACATGGAGGTGTGCACAGCATGCTTCCCTATAGCTTGTACCATGTGCAGTTATTTGCGTGTTGGGAACAGCAGTTGCATCCTTCCAGCGGGCATCAAGCTTTTCCATTGCATCAGAAACTTCTCGAGCTGGAACAAACATTATCTTGATTGCTTCGGCTCTGTTTCCTGCTTCTCTAGCAAATGTATCAGCATAAATTACATGGGCCCCAGCCTTACAAGCATTCCACACGTCTTTCTTGATGTTCCCTCCGATGCCATCAACTGCTCCTTTACCGTGACTTGTCGCAAAGAAGTTCCAGGTTGCATCAATGCCATGTATCTCCTTGTAATGTGTAATATTTGCAAACAAAAACTGCTGCTTGAATTGGCTAGCTGCACCATCTGAAAAGAAAGCAATCGACTTAACATCTGGGCACTCTACCTTGATGTCATTGATGAGGTGATCCAGGAAGGTGGTCACTGCATATTTCCCATGTACGAGATCATCACTCACAACTACATAGGACTTGACTTTTTTTGTTATCAAGATGAGCACAGGCAGTGAACAAAGTGACTTGCTGAAGTGACCAATGAGCACTCTGAATCTCGTTCTGCTGCATAATCGCGTAATTCTCTGCGAAGTCAACTTGGAGAACAACATGCTGCCCGTTTGCTCTGTTCTTTTCTTCTTCAAAGTTCACACTTTGTTTACGTTTGACAAAGATGTGCAGCAGGAAATCTGGAAGCTTCTGCTTGAGTTCCTCCATGCACTCTTGGAGAGTTCCACTTTCTACCAGCTTCATAGTGCGACCTTCAACACTTTCCCAATGGTACCACTCTACATGTTGGATAGCCTCTTCCGCAGGAAGTGCATTAAGCTCATCTAACTTTCCTTTGCAACCATCACAATGACTTAGCATACAGCGTTAATTCTCCTGGTCACATACAGCAGTTTCAAGAAAGTCCCGGAAATGGGTTGTGATGATCCTTGATGTAGCTTTCTTCAGGCGCTCTAGAAGAAGTCGAATGTTCTCGTGGTATTTACAGAGGCATGTGTTATGTGGCAATTCCCGTTGCAACAAAACATGCTGTGGACGAAGTGAGCAAAATGCAGAAAATGAAACAGTCTCTTCTGGATGCTCCTACAAGAAAAAAGCATGGCACTCTTTCAGGATGACCACAAGGAAGCGTTTCAGGATATAATTCTTCTCACCATCCACACTGATTGTAATAGCATCTTTCTGGTTGGGACTTTGCCATGAAATGTCGTCACGGCAGTAAAACTTCTTGATGGCCTCAGTGGTACTTTCTGAAAGCTTGTTATGTCCACCAGATCGGTTGGGTGCATTTTCATCCTTCCTGCAGACATTAAACTTCTTGGCTAGGGCTGTAATAACTTTACTCCGCTTACGTGGACTCATGGGGAGATTTCTGGAAGCACGATGAATGGCTTTCCCAATCGTCTGCATCGAAAGTTTTGGAGAATCACATTGGGGTTCAGCTTCAATTTTCTTGGCGCTTCTACACTTCTGCTGACGTTGGCTTTCCTTTTCTTTAACAGCCTTCAATTCTCTGGGAGTCAAGTTCAATCGCTTCGTTTTCTTACGATAATTGTCTTTCTGCCTCCTCTGTTCCAGCAAGCCTTTTTCAATTTGTTTATGTCGCCACTTTTGCTGTCTTTCAGCATTTGACATTGGCATAGTGGTAACCTGTGGAAGTAAGAAAACAAATCAGTTTACTACACGGAGCAAATAAAATGGAAGAAAACAAATTTATATCTTATTGATTGTTGAAGTCCTATGACCAACTAAATGAATTAATTATGTAACCAAGCCTACCCATCAATATGTTGTAAGGAATTTCCTCTCAGAATAATTATCACTGCTGTTCCATCCTCATGGTATATTAATAATGGTACAGCCTGCCCATTATTATGCAGTTGCATCATCAATGGTTTTTAATTCACAGTTAAGAATCTGCCTCCCAAAAATACATGCACATAGCCCTAATTAATCAAAGCAAAATAATGTTAAGGTTACTCACCTCTTGTGTTTTATATATGAGAATATGCAGGATTGCAGTTGATAGTATCACAACTCACTGTTGTACTTCTTCCTGGAGAACACACATCCAACTACACATGTACATGTAGTACTTCAGAGAAAGTGACTGCTGATCACCAATGTCATGGGCTGGTGGGGATTTTCAATGGACTGACACAAATCCAAGCTGTTATACTTGAGAGCTCATTTGCATAAGAATTCAAGGCATGCAAGACCTATCTCTCTCCTCCCATTTCACCCACTTGACTCGTTCGATAGCAATTTGTAAAACACCCACCATATTTAAGAACACTGAGCCGAAAGCACTGAGATATTTGTGTAATTCAATGGAATGTCACTCCACAACAAAAACTGTTACAGAGTGACATAATTTAATTAATCACAATTCATTAAGATATTGAAGCCTCATTCCAAAAGTACATGAATTTAGTAGGCATTGATGAACTTGATTTGCAAAAAAAGTTTCAGTGGATATAGACTCTCTTTTTAAAAGATAATAAAAACAAGACCAAAAGTCTAAGAGTGGCATAGCCGGGCTTGTAAAATATTATAAACCACAAACACATCTGATTAGCTTTTTAAACAGTCGCTAATGCTGTTTATAACATTAAACAAAGAAATTTGGAGGAATCCAGACATCCATGAGGAAGGTTTTACTTACAGAACTGAGCGAAGATGTACTGTAATCTATATACCCCACAAGGGTTGGAGGTGTGCTCATTTACCAAGCAGCTAGCTAGCGCTTGCCAAGCCAGCCGTTCCTTAAGGGTTTTGAATGGAGTCCTTGCTCGAATGCTTCAACCACTTGGCGATCTCTCCACAAGAAACATGGTAAATGAACAGACACCCAATGTTCTTGAGACCCGACCATAGATCGTCTGTAATCTATTTACCCCAAAGATGAATGACCTTTGTGCTAATTTTTATGCCGTAATGACCTCATATACATAATGACGTAGCATGACGGCCGGACACAAAACTTCCGCTACTTTAATATATATAAGATATATATTTAACCTCCAGTAACGTTGCAGTCACTACAAAGGGATTAATGTTACGATTAGATTTACTATAATAATAACGTTACGTTATTATTATGAAAATTATATTGTTTTAAAAAAACCGAGGTGAATTCCTTACTTCCGCTTTTACACCGCTTCAATCCATCAACTTTCCATTCACGACATTGGGATTAAAGTGTTATGGTTATATTTCCCTTTTTTTTTTCTTTTTTCTTTTTTTTTGTATACAAGATCGAGGCTCGTGAAAGAGCGAACATTAATCGCACAAAAAGTCAAACCGACACATAAAACACAAAAAATAAGGGGAGCGGTAGACAAGATGGGGATAGAGGGGGAAGGACACAAACAGAACATTTGAGAGCAGGGACATTGGGAGAAATGTGGTAGGGGGAGGGCTTGGGGGGAGGTGGGAGAGGTATAAAACATATGAACACTGCAAGGTCTTCCAGGAAAGAAGTTGGAATTTCAAAAAAAAGTGTATCTGGGGTGAATTAGCAGGAGTAGAAAACATCAAGGTTTTGGATGGGGAAGATAAGAGATGGTGGTGAACAGCTGTTTTAAAGACCTGAAGGGAGGAGTGGGATTGAAGGGAGCGGGGCAGTTTGTTCCAGAGGTGGGAGAAAAGGGGAATGAAAGAGTGAAGGTGAGCAGAGAGCCTAGATTTTGGCAGTTTAACCAGAAGAGGGTTGCAGGCAGATCTTGTGCGACCTGAAGGAATATTGGGGGGGGACAGAGCACAGAGAGAGCTGGGGGAGTAAGGCCGGAGAGGAGTCGGTAGAAGACAGAAAGACCACCAACCTGCCTGTGGTGAGTGAGTGATAGGCCCTCGGAGTTAAATCATCGCAGGAGATTCCAATGATTCTGAAAGCTTTGGTTTCAACAGCGTGAAGCCGAGCTAGGTGTGAGGCAGGAGCACCAGCCCAGAGGGGGGGAACAGTATTCCATTGAGCTGCGGATGAAAACCTTGTATGTGGTGAGGAGCTCAGGTGTGCCAAGGAAGGACTTCGCACGACGGAGGATGCCCAGTCGGCGACTGGCTTTGGAGACCAGTTTGGAATTGTGGTTTTCCCAAGAAAGATCATGGCAGATAGTGAGACCCAAAAGCTTGAGCGACAGAACTTCTTGGAGAGGATTTTTGAGAAAGTAGATGGGAGGGTTTTCCAGTCAGTCCATTCGGAGAGACATAGTAAGAGTGTGAGATTTGTCAGGATTGAAAGACATGTTCCACTTGTTTGACCAGTCTGTGATTTTGTCCAGGCCTGCAGAGAGTGAGGAGGCTGCAGACTGCCGATCTGAGGGATGAGGAATGGAGCGGCAGATAGTGTAGTCATCAGCAAAGAGATAGAGAGGATTTTCCAGAGAGTCGGAGAGATCATTGATGAAGACCAGAAATAGCACAGGGCCCAGAACACTACCTTGGGGGAACTCCAGCCAGAACGGGAAGGGGAGATGAGAGAAATCCATTCAGGGCCACACGTTGCTTACGACCAGAGAGGAAGTCCGCAAACCATGAGTGGAGATTTCCATGGATACCATAGGAGGAGAGTTTGGTGAGCAGAGCTGGGTGCCAGACCGTATCGAATGCATGTGATATGTCAAGGGAGACGGCTCTGATTTCCTGTTTGGCATTGAGAACCTCCATCCATTGTTGAGACAGCAGAAGCAACATGTCCAGAGTAGAATGACCTGGTCTGAATCCAAATTGATGATCAGAGATCAAGCCATTGGAGAAGAGGAAGGATTTGATATCCAAAGCAATGATGGATTCCATGACTTTGCTGATAATTGGAAGCAGGCTGATTGGTATGTAGTTGCAAGGATCTGTTTTTGCACCTTTTTTGTGTAAAGCGGTAGTGTTTGCTGATTTCCAAGATGCTGGCAGATGACCTTGAGCAAAAGAGAGGGTGAATAGAACAGAGAGAGGGTGAGATAGAGTGGAAGAGCAGGATTTTAGGACCCGTGGGCTGTGGGCTGATGCCGTCTGGTCGAGTTGCAGAATCAGAGTCGAGGTTTGACAAAAACTTCTCCACCTTGTCAGGAGAGAAGGACACAGAGTCCAGGAGCAGTTGGGTTCGACTGGGAAAGGCGGGAACAGAGAGAGATGGGTTTGGGACACAAGATTTTGAGGCAAACACAGAGTTGAGGCATTAACTAATACTATAATATTGTTATCTATCTATAATTCCAGTAATCTCTGTGTGTTTGTTTGTACGTTTGTACGTTTGTCTGTGACCGCTGTTTCTCGACAACCACGGGTCCGATATACTTGCAACTTGCCAGGTATATTGCTGGGGACCCGAGGATGTGCCTTTTCAAGGTTTGAAATTAATCGGACAAGTACTTACCGAGCTATGGCGATTTAGCCGTTCGCCGTTCGCTTTGGCGTTGCGAATGGACCAAACCATTGCATGTAAATAGAGGGGGGGGGTTCTGTGGTCGTTGCGAATGGACCAAACCATTCATGTAAATAGAGGGGGGGGGGGTTCTGTGGTCGTTACTGCCACGTGGTTTCAAAGTTTTTTTTTGTTGTTGTTGTTTGCACGCATGTTTTTTTGCACCCACGTACGGGCACGCCCTAGGATGTTTACACACACACACCCCTACACAAATTTTTTTTTTTTTTTTTTTTGGCAAGGAACGGGCACCCACGTACGGGCACGTCCTAGCTTATATATAGTACGGGCATGCCCTAGTTACTACAAAAACGATACCACTGAAACAATACCACTGTATTAAGAAACCTGGGTTTAATTTGTCCAAAGCGGACGGTGAGTCATAACACCGAAGGCCTATACGTAGGTATTGTTGGAAGAGATGTAACGCCGATGCTTTCGATATTTGATGGTCATTTTAACAATCGGTTTGTTTGTGTTTCACACTGAATGAAAACCGTAAAGGTAGAGCATGGCAATTGTGATATATGACAGGTTCGACAATATGTTCGGCATGAACGGCATTTGAATCTCCCTGCTCTCAAATGTTATGTTTGTGTGCTTCCCCTTCTCTCCCCATCTTGTTTTCCGCTCCCTCTTTTTATATATTTTGTTTGTCTGGTTGATTTGTTTGTGAAATAAATGTTAGCTCTTTCACGAGCCTCGATTCAGTATACAAAAAAAAAAAAAAAAAAAAATCAAAATCAAAATGGCGGTGCATGGAGAGTCAGCTGCAGCACGGCCGTAATGACATCAGACGTAATGACATCACCCTGTCATGTGACCAGATTCTCAGCTCTGATTGGTATACGTTTGAGGGGACATACATGCATACATACATAATTATTATATAATTATTATATAATTATTATATGCATACATACATACATACATACATACATACATACATACATACATACATACTTATTATATAATTATTATATGCATACATACATACATACATACATATACATACATACATACATACATACATACATACATACATACGGAAAAACTGTTCAAGACTGCTCTGCCCGATGGGCTATGCCGTAAAAATATGCATTTTTTCCCGTTACGGAGTGATGAGTTATGGAGGGAAAATGCTTGAGGTCACTGAAGCGTAGCAAAGTACGCTAAACGAATATTAAATGCTGGAATTGTTACCTCCGCCACCAAAGGTGGATGGAGGTTATGTTTTCACTCACTGTCTGTCTGTTTATGAACAAAATATCTCAAAACGTTGTGGACGGATTCGGATGAAATTTGGCAGAGATGTAGCGTATGTGACAAGGACAAAATGATTAGATTTTGGTGAAGATCCGGATTCGGATCCGGCTACTAGAATTTTTAAAGTGATTCTTCACCATTGGGAGATAGGGACAAAAACGATACATAGCAGGATATCTCAAAAAGTTGTGGACGGATTTGGACGAAACTTGGTGGACAGGTTGTGTGTGTGACAATGAAGAATTGATTCAATTTTGGTGAAGATCCGGATCCAGCTAGTATAATGTTTTAAGTGATTTTTCACCATTGAGTGATACGGCCAACCAGGCGGAGGTATGCTCTCTAGTGAGTGCCGTTCTAGTTTTTCTCATGTTTTACCTTTACATCCCATGTGAGTTTCATCGTTTTTTTCAATTTGTTGTGTATTTTTCTTTTTCTTGAACTGTAATAATTATTATATGCATTAATTCAGGGATTAAAAGCATGCTAAATAAATATGCAAATTTTAATAACTAAATGATACGGAATTATCTAAATCCATGAAGATCATGAAAATGCAGACTTTTAGCTTTGATTTGACACCAAATTGGTTATGATTAGATCAATTTGAAATTTTGGGGGTTTTGTCCTGTTTTGCTTGGAACTGTCCAATTATCATTACAAAATTCTACAGGAGGAGGCGCACCTATCTATGGTCGAAGTTTCGTGTCCATCGGACTAACTGGTTGCAGAGAATTTTTTTTTCATACTGATCAAATCAAGCGTTGTACTTGTCGAATTAAGATGTCATAATGAAGGCACCGATGACGTCATCATTAGCATATCTTATTCCCCATGGGGAGTACTTGACAATGAGCCTAGTTTCATTTTTTTTTCCCCATTGAGCGGTTTCGGAGATATGGTGTAACGTTTTTCCAAGATGGCGTCCGTACCACATGACCTATGACGTCATAATTATTTTAAAAAATTACACAGGCGGAGGTGCTCCTATGGTAAAAATTTCGTGTCAATCGCAGCAACGGTTGCTGAGAAAATGAATTTTAAAAATGCAGACACGCACGCCACACGTACATACGTAGCCGAATGCCGAACCCTGCTTTTTTCTTCACGAGCGCAGGGTAATAATCAATGGCAGGTTGAGTTGAGGCAATTCTCAAGGCAAAATGGGGTTGCACTGAATATTTTAGTACTAGCAGGTGTACCCGGCGCTGCCTGGTGCTGTTCTAATCCTGCTGGAATTTTGAAGAAATCATGTTTTGGTTTTTTCCCTTTTTTTGTGGTGGCCGAAAACACTTCCCTACACCCACTGAAGAATGGGGTCGGGGATCATTTAATATTACTTTTCACATAGCTGCGAAGGCTTCAGCGACTAAAAAAAAAAAAAGTTCCCCCCTCCCTTCCCCCCCCCCCCCCCCCAAGATTTTCCAAAATGTTTTTTTTAACCTAAAACAATCCCAGACACTCACTGATGAACCTGTGAAAGTTTGACGAAGGTCAAATTCGTATTCGATCAAATTCGTTCATAATCTATCTAAATATGGCACTATTGGTTGGGTGTGAATACTTCTGTAAGCCACTGTACTTAGCTTGGCACACATAGCGTGCACTCCATTACCTTGCATCCTCCTACCTATATTGGCACCTGCCCTCCCCACACCCCCACCAATCAACACATATGTTAAACATGTTCCTCTTCCCTTCTCATCTTTAACTGCTGTCACCCCTCAATCTTATTTTCCTCTTCTCCTCCCTTAGATTTTATCGGCATCAAATATTTGCATGGAATATTGAATCGCCAGACATGGCACCACAAAAGGCTCTGATCTGAATGCCTTACCTTTTTCAGCACATGCAGATGTTGCAGAAATTTTCACTTCCGCATCCCCCAGACCCCAACCTCTCCCCCCCCACCCCGCCCCCCAAACCTCTCCCCCCACCCCCAAACCACTATGTATGTCATTACCTTTCTCATCCATGATTAATATATCCTCACAGCCTTGTTTCCCTCATTCCCCACTTCTTATACACTCCTTTCCTCTATTTTCTCATTCCTATCATTCTTTCTTTCTCATTCTTTCCACAATTTTAATTTCCCATTTTTGCCCTCCTCCCCATCCCCTGGCCATGCAATAAATGGCCCCATCATAAGATGGCTAGTTATGTCATTACATTTAAGTAGTTCATTGTTGAAGAGCAACACTTGGTTTTCTGGGTAGACCTGCTCAACCTGGTCGGTACCAGAACTGAACGAGAATGGGTTCAGTGACCAACCCTGCTTTCTCTTTGGCTTTACTCCAGTGTCCTCTGCTGGCAATAAGCAAAAGAGCAGTTTTTATTTTGGGGCTGAATTATCCCAAGCTCCTCATTTCTTCTAGCTGGTGTTCTGCCCAGGTTGGCAGGATGGTCCAGAGGTACACACTCATCTATGAGCTGTCAAGCCTGGGTTTGAATCTCGAACCAGCTACAAACTGTCATCCTGGTGTCTCGCAGGCAGGAAGAGGCATCAATTTGTGTGTGTGCTGTCCTTGAATCTTGGATGGACGTTAAACTGGGCCTCCAGGTCTTTAAAACAGCTGTTCACCACCATCTCTTATCTTTCCCCATCCAAAACCTTGATCTTTTCTACCCCCACTAATTCACCCTAGATCCACCTTGTTTGAAATTCCAACTTCTTTCCTGGAAGTCCTAGCAGTGTCCATATGTTTTATACCTCTCCAACCCCCCCTTCCCATGCCTCCCTCCCCCAAAGCCCTCTCCCTCCCACAGATCTCTCGATGTCCCTGCTCTCAGATGTTGTGTTTGTGTTCCTCCCCCTCTCGCCCCATCTTGTCTACCGCTCCCCATGTTATATGTTTTATGTGTCGGTTTGTCTTTCTGTGTGATTAATGTTAGCTCTTTCACGAGCCTCGATCTTGTATACAAAAAAGAAAGAAAAAAAAGACTGGGCGTCCCGTTTTCCAGCATCAGTTGGTGGATGTTAAAGATCTCATGGTGTCCTTCGCGAAGAGTAGGTGAGTTATCGCTGGAAACCTGGACAAATTACAAATTCCTGCACTAACCTACAGGGGGCACTGTATCAGCAGCTGCATACAAATCAATAATAAGTGGTGTTCTGGCCGAAGGCAGATTCAGTGCTGCAAAGGCAGCCGCTCGGCAAGGATTGCATTGGGGTGAGGGATTACCTTCTCAGCGGTCGTCATAAATTCGTAATTTGTACAGAGTAGCAGTGATAGCTTACCTCCTAGCAAAGGGCACTGTGGGACATTTAATGTCCACAAAACAAGGCCAGCAGACAAGACAACCGACTTCAAGTCCATCTGAGGATCAACACACACATCGATGAATCCAGGATGACAATTAATTGCTGGGTTGAGATTCGAACCCAGGCAACACAAGCTCAGAGATGAGTGTGCAGCGTTCCTCCAGGTTACCTTGCCAGTCCTGGCTCATCGCTAGAACGTCAGAAATACACACAAGAAAGAGGGAGAGAGAGAAATCGGTAGTCAGTACCATTAAATTTAAGTTTGTGAAGAATAAAGCATGGAAAGTTATTCCATATGTTACCTTTGGCTGGTAACAAGATGGATGTTGATGTTGATTTTGAGGATGTTGATTTAACATCAGAACTACTATAGAGTACCTTTGCATGATTTTAGGACAGTATCACTGCCTACAGTATCCCTGCCTATAGTATTCCTGCCTAAAGTATCCCTGCATATAGTATTCCTGCCTACAGTATCCCTGCCGATAGTATTCCTGCCTACAGTATCACTGCCTATAGTATCCCTGCCTAAAGTATCACTGCCTATAGTATCCCTGCCTACAGTATCCCTGCCTATAGTATCCCTGCCTACAGTATCCCTGCCTACAGTATCCCTGCATATAGTATTCCTGCCTACAGTATCCCTGCATATAGTATTCCTGCCTACAGTATCCCTGCCGATAGTATTCCTGCCTACAGTATCCCTGCCGATAGTATTCCTGCCTAAAGTATCCCTGCATATAGTATTCCTGCCTACAGTATCCCTGCATATAGTATTCCTGCCTACAGTATCCCTGCCGATAATATTCCTGCCTACAGTATCCCTGCATATAGTATTCCTGCCTACAGTATCCCTGCCGATAGTATTCCTGCCTACAGTATCCCTGCATATAGTATTCCTGCCTAAAGTATCCCTGCATATAGTATTCCTGCCTACAGTATCCCTGCCGATAGTATTCCTGCCTACAGTATCCCTGCCTACAGTATCCCTGCCTACAGTATCCCTGCCTACAGTATCACTGCCTACAGTATCACTGCCTACAGTATCCCCTGCCTACAGTATCACTGCCTACAGTATCCCTGCCTACAGTATCACTGCCTACGGTATCCCTGCCTACGGTATCCCTGCCTACGGTATCACTGCCTACGGTATCCCTGTCTACGGTATCCCTGCCTACAGTATCCCTGCCTATAGTATCCCTGCCTACAGTATCCCTGCCTACAGTATCCCTGCCTACAGTATCCCTGCCTACAGTATCACTGCCTACAGTATCCCTGCCTATAGTATCCCTGCCTACAGTATCCCTGCCTACAGTATCCCTGCCTACAGTTTCACTGCCTATAGTATCCCTGCCTAGTGGACCCTGAATGAGTTAAAGATGGACAATCTCTTATGGTCATCTTGACATCAGTCAGATAACACAATGACAATGGTTGTCGCTCAAGAGTCAAGACTAACAACATCAGTTCACCAAACTATATTGTACAGCAAGCTGAAGGTGAAGCTGACCTTACCTCTCTGCAGTTTCAGCCTGATAGGCCCTGAAGGACTATCTATTTATTACGTATGCAAATATGGCGGAAATGTGGAATTCCTTGTATTAATTTTAATTAAAATTGATGAAACAGAAAGCAAGCCATTTCATTCATAAATATGTAATTTTACCTCAGAATGCATAAATGTGTAGAACCGTACGAACATGAAGAAACATTACAAATGCATGGCGTGTCAAATAAACACTCAACTCTGGAACTGCATTGAAACAGGCAGTGAATGTAACATTTGTCGATTGTAACGGAAAATTGGAGGGAAAAAAAAATAGCACACTCGAGGATTGTTTACGTCTCACAGGTGACTTAAGCCAAATCTCGCGATATTACAAATCTTCGGTGAGAACGGAGACCCCAGCAACAGCACGAATAACTGAATAAACATACCTCTGACTATCTAAATACGACATAACCTCGGAAGAAACGGCACATGAGTTCGAGAAGGTAATAATTAATGTGAGAAAGTGAAAAGAGTAGTCGGAGTTATCGAAGGGGCGAGACCGGAAGCCGAACTCACAGCGGTGACGTCATCGCCAGCTGATGAGGTGACGTCACGTTGGTGTTGCGCGTCGCTTTTGTTGTTCGTGGTCGGACGGCCAGGCGGAGGCGAGTGTTCGGACGATGTCTTCGCCTAGCCCCGGCAAGAGGCGGATGGATACCGACGTCGTTAAGCTGTATCCTTCACGGTTGTTTTCTGTGGGCTTCATGAACGGCTCTGAATGCCGCGTCTCCGTTTCTCTTTCTGCACAGCTCGGTCGCCCGTCCACGCTCGCTGCCAAACCCCCCCATCATCCGCCCGTTCTCCCCTCCCGACTCCCGAGGCGCCGCGCAGTGTTGCGTTATGCGCCCAGCCAGTGTACTTGGGCCTAAGGCGAAGCGGTGCTCGGATAGCTCAACAAACCGTGTCTTGGAATTGACGGGAACCCCATTAGTTGGTGTATTGAGAATTAACTTTTGAGGGCGGCAAGGTAGTCCGACAATAGTCAATACACACCCGCGCTCTGGTGTGCTCTGGTGTGCTGCTCCGTTTGGGTTACTAATGGGGTTTGTCGGAGAAGTGACATTTGCCCGAGTCTGAGGACTCGTGCTTATCCGATGGGACGTTTATTTGATTGAGAAACAGAAGCGACACGAGCTGTGCTAAAGCGAGGCGAGGATCGGCTCCGACGTTTCCACCACGAAGTGATTCTTATCTGGGACTTCCAGGCCTTGGCTTTGGCTGTGCCGTGTGGTACTAATACTATGCAGGTTTCTCATGCAGGAGGAGGGTGTTTGGTTGGTTGGGTGGTGTCGGTGAGGATAGGGTGTTTGGTTGCGTGGTTTAGGTGAGGATATGGTGTTAGGTTGGGTGGTATAGGTGAGGATAGGGTGTTGGGTTGGGTGGTGTAGGTGAGGAATAGGGTGTTGGGTTGGGTGGTGTCGGTGAGGATAGGGTGTTGGGTTGGGTGGTTTAGGTGAGGATATGGTGTTAGGTTGGGTGGTATAGGTGAGGATATGGTGTTAGGTTGGGTGGTATAGGTGAGGATAGGGTGTTGGGTTGTGTGGTGTAGGTGAGGATAGGGTGTTGGGTTGTGTGGTGTAGGTGAGGATGGGGTGTTGGGTTGAGTGGTGTAGGTGAGGATAGGGTGTTGGGTTGGGTGGTGTAAGTGAGGATAGGGTGGTGTAGGTGAGGATTGGGTGGTGTAGGTGAGGATAGGGTGTTGGGTTGGGTGGCGTAAGTGAGGATAGGGTGGTGTAGGTGAGGATAGGGTGGTGTAGGTGAGGATAGGGTGGTGTAGGTGAGGATAGGGTGTTGGGTTGGGTGGTGTAAGTGAGGATAGGGTGGTGTAGGTGAGAGGGTGGTGTAGGTGAGGATAGGGTGTTGGGTTGGGTGGTGTGGGTGAGGATAGGGTGTTGGGTTGGGTGGTGTAAGTGAGGATATGGTGGTGTCCGTGAGGATAGGGTGTTGGGTTGGGTGGTGTGGGTGAGGATAGGGTGTTGGGTTGGGTGGTGTTAGTGAGGATAGGGTGTTGGGTTGGGTCGTGTAAGTGAGGATAGGGTGTTGGATTGGGTTGTGTTGGTGAGGATAGGGTGTTGGATTGGGTGGTGTAAGTGAGGATAGGGTGTCGAGTTGGATGGGTGAAAGGTGGGGGGGGGGGGGGGGGGATAGGGTGTTGAGTGGGAGAATGGGTGGGGGTTGGGGGGGTAGGGTGTTGGCTTGGATGGGGGAGGGTGTAGGATGTTGGGTTGGGTGGGGGAGGAGGAGGTAGGTCTTTGGGTTGGGTGGGGGAGGAGGGGTTTGGGTGTGGAGGGGGGGGTAGGGTGCTTAGTTGGATGGGGAGGAGGATGTCGGATGTTGGATGTTAGGTTGGGTGCATGAGGAGGTAGGGTGTTTAGTTGGATGGGGAGGAGGATATAGGGTGTTGGGTTGGGTGCATGAGGGGGTAGGGTGTTTAGTTGGATGGGGAGGAGGATATAGGATGTTGGGTTGGGTGCATGAGGAGGGGCGGGTAGGGTGTTTAGTTGGATGGGGAGGAGGATGTAGGATGTTGGGTTGGGTGCATGAGGGGGTAGGGTGTTTAGTTGGATGGGGGGGAGGATGTAGGGTGTTGGGTTGGGTGCATGAGGGGGTAGGGTGTTTAGTTGGATGGGGAGGAGGATATAGGGTGTTTGGTTGGGTGCATGAGGGGGTAGGGTGTTTAGTTGGATGGGGAGGAGGATATAGGGTGTTGGGTTGGGTGCATGAGGGGGTAGGGTGTTTAGTTGGATGGGGAGGAGGATATAGGGTATTGGGTTGGGTGCATGAGGGGGTAGGGTGTTTAGTTGGATGGGGAGGAGGATATAGGGTGTTGGGTTGAGTGCATGAGGGGGTAGGGTGTTTAGTTGGATGGGGAGGAGGATATAGGGTGTTGGGTTGGGTGCATGAGGGGGTAGGGTGTTTAGTTGGATGGGGAGGAGGATGTAGGGTGTTGGGTTGGGTGCATGAGGGGGTAGGGTGTTGGGTTGGGTGCATGAGGGGGTAGGGTGTTTAGTTGGATGGGGAGGAGGATGTAGGATGTTGGGTTGGGTGCATGAGGGGGTAGGGTGTTTAGTTGGATGGGGAGGAGGATATAGGGTGTTGGGTTGGGTGCATGAGGGGGTGGGGTGTTTAGTTGGATGGGGAGGAGGATATAGGGTGTTGGGTTGGGTGCATGAGGGGGTAGGGTGTTTCGTTGGATGGGGAGGAGGATATAGGATGTTGGGTTGGGTGCATGAGAAGGGGGGGGGGGGGGGTAGGGTGTTTAGTTGGATGGGGAGGAGGATGTAGGATGTTGGGTTGGGTGCATGAGGGGGTAGGGTGTTTAGTTGGATGTGGAGGAGGATATAGGGTGTTGGGGTGGGTGCATGAGGGGGTAGGGTGTTTAGTTGGATGGGGAGGAGGATATAGGATGTTGGGTTGGGTGCATGAGGAGGGGGGGGGGGGTAGGGTGTTTAGTTGGATGGGGAGGAGGATGTAGGATGTTTTGTTGGATGGGTGAGGGTGAGGGGGGTTCGGGGGGGGAGGGTGTAGGATGTTTGATGTCGGATATTGGATGGGTGCATGAGGGGGGCTGGGTGTTGGGTTGGATGGGGTAGGAGTGGGTTAGGGGAGGAGGGGGTAGGATGTTGGATGGGGGAGGGGGGGTTAGGGGAGGAAGGTGTAGGGTGTAGGATGTTGGATGGGTGCATGAGGGGGGCTGGGTGTTGGGTTGGATGGGGTAGGAGTGGGTTAGGGGTGTAGGGTGTAGGATGTTGGATGGGGGAGGGGGGGGGTTAGGGTAGGAAGGTGTAGGGTGTAGGATGTTGGATGGGTGCATGAGGGGGGCTGGGTGTTGGGTTGGATGGGGTAGGAGTGGGTTCGGGGAGGAGGGTGTAGGGTGTAGAATTTCGGAATGGGGGAGGAGGGTGTAGGATGTTGGATGTTGGATGGGTGCATGAGGGGGGCTGGGTATGGGGTAGGAGTGGGTTCGGGGAGGAGGGTGTAGGGTGTAGGGTGTAGAATTTCGGAATGGGGGAGGGGGGGGTTAGGATGTTGGATGTTGGATGGGTGCATGAGGGGGGCTGGTTATGGGGTAGGAGTGGGTTAGGGGAGGAGGGGGTAGGTTGTAGAATGTTGGATGGGGGAGGGGGGGTTAGGGGAGGAAGGTGTAGGGTGTAGGATGTTGGATGGGTGCATGAGGGGGGCTGGGTGTTGAGTTGGATGGGGTAGGAGTGGGTTAGGGGAGGAGGAGGTAGGGTGTAGGATGTTGGGTGGGGGAGGAGGAGGAGGTTAGGGGAGAAGGGGGTTGGGTGTAGGATGTTGGATGGGGTAGGAGTGGGTTAGGGGAGGAGGGGGTATGGTGTAGGATGTTGGATGGGGGAGTAGGGGGTTAGCGGAGGAGGGGGTAGGATGTTGGATGGGTGCCTGAGGGGGGCTGGGTGTTGGGTTGGATGGGGTAGGAGTGGGTTAGGGGAGGAGAGGGTAGGGGGTTGGATGGGGTAGGAGTGGGTTAGGGGAGGAGAGGGTAGGGTGTTGGATGGGGAGGAGGGTGTTATGGGAGAAGGGGGTAAGGTGTTTCGTTGGATGTGGGAGGAGGGGGTAGGGTGTTGATTTGGGTGGGGAGGTGGAAGTAGGTTGTTTGGTTGGGTGGGGGGAAGTGGGGGTCACTGCTTTGGCAACCGCGCGACCACAGCTGAAGCACCAATAACTAATGAAATAACTGACATTCGTTATACGACCGTTGGAACTTTGACTCATTCCATTGGGCCTTGTCTCTTGCATTACCTTGGCTAATGTAGTTCAGGGTTATTAATGAAAGTGTTTAAAAGTTTAAAATGGACTCTTGTTTCATATCTTATTTAATTGCATCGCCCCGTGTATTAAATGTCTCGAACTTTGCTGTTTTTGTCCACAAAGTGTTTGATTATCCGTTTGTGAGCATTAGGTTTCAGAGCCATATGGTTCAGGTTGTGAGGGTGGCGGCGATCAGACCGAGGACAGATACCCATTCTACAGTTTGGAAAGAAGTAGGCCTACCTTGTAAGCTAAATTCTGCTGACTTGGTGAGCGTCGTTGCCAGCATAATTTGACCAGGAGGGGAATTGCTTTAATTGAGTCATGACGTGATGTTTGATGAGCAGTGATTTCTCGTGGTTAAACAATCTGCTTTTTGTGCTGCTCTGTGCTTCTATACAACTCTGTAAGCCAAGACCTTCACCAGTTTTTTTTGTTTTTTTTCTCCAAAAGTATTATGTTCAGCACTGCTGTTCCTGAGATCCAATCCTTTTGAGACCTGAGATTGGGTTCATGCTTTGCAAGCCGTTACCGCATCAACAAACAGAGCGCGGTGTCCCGAATGCGAATATTTGTAATTAATATGCTCGGTCTCCGCACCTCCGCACCTCAGTACCAAGCATGCTAAATCGTGGCTAGGACCGGGGCTTGCGATCGGTAAACGCTCAGTCATTCGCTGTAACGCAGCACGGTCAATTGGGCACGTCCTAACACCCTTCGGTTAAAACCATAAACTTGTGGCAAAGTGAGACGTGTTGTTGTAGGCCGTGGGAAACAATGGACTAACCCACTGGATGGATCCAAAGGTATTTGTTTTATTTTGACTTGCTGAGTCAAATCTCCGTCTCCACCGACACCCACTCTATCCTGACAAACTGCATCACTGAAATAAAATCCTGGCTTCAAATCAACTTCCTCAAACTTAACTGTGATAAATCTGAAATAATCATCATTGGCCCAAAAACGCTCACAAAATCCACCCATAACTTTGCCCTCAACATCGACGGTATCCCAGTATCCACCTCCCCTCACATCCGGAATCTTGGCGTCATCTTTGACCAAACCCTCTCCTTCGACAAATACACTAAACAGATCACAAAGTCAGCCTTCTTTCACCTGAAAAACATTGCCCGTCTCCGCTCATCCCTCTCCTCCACGGCTGCAGAAACCCTCATCCACGCGTTCATCACCTCCCGTCTGGACTACTGCAATAGCCTCCTCTATGGTTCACCCTCAAAAATCACCAATAAACTCCAATACATTCAGAACTCCGCTGCCCGTCTACTCACCCATTCCCGGACCCGTGACCACATCACCCCCGTCCTTAACAAGCTTCACTGGCTCCCCATCCCCCAGAGAATCCAGTACAAAATCCTCCTCCTGACATACAAAGCCCTCCATAACCTGGCCCCATCCTACCTGGCTGACCTCCTCTCCAGACACACTCCCACCCGCAACCTCCGCTCTGCTGGTACCAACCTCCTGACCCCCTCCATCCGGACCAAATTCAGATCCTGGGGGGACAGGGCCTTCTCCATCGCTGCTCCCACCCTCTGGAACTCACTACCTCACACCATCAGAGACTCCTCCTCACTCACCACATTCAAAACATCACTAAAGACCCACCTGTTCAACACTGCATTCAACATTCAACCCACAGCATTTAACCCCTGACTATCTCTTCTCCTCCCTCCTTTTGCTTTAAATATTTCCCTATTCACTCTTGTCTTTTTGCAATTGTTGTTTTCATGTATTGTTATGCTTTATGTTTTCCACTCTGTCAAAGCGCCTTTGGGCTTCTTGAAAAGCGCTATACAAAATAAATGAATTATTATTATTATTATTATTTTCTGGTTGTATTTCCCTGGTTCTCAGAACGGTTTTGTGTACATTTGACACAGGAAATTCCAGCTAATGTTCGCCGCTAAACTTCCATGAAGTTAATGGTGAAATGGTGGTGGTTATTTAGCTGTTATTTAGTTATTTTCCCCTTTTATTACCTCCGCCACCGAAGGTGGATAGAGGTTATGTTTTCACCCCTGTCTGTTTCTCTGTGAACAAGATATCTCGAAAAGTTGTGGACAGATTCGGACGAAACTTGGTGGAGAGGTTGCGCATGTGACAAGGAAGAATTGATTCAATTTTGGTGAAGATTTGAATCCGGATCTGGATCAGGGAATTTTTAAAAGTGATTCTTCACCATTGAGTGATAGGGTTAAAACCAATATATAATGGACGGATTTGGACGAAACTTGGTGGACCGGTTGGGTGTGTGACAAGACCGAATCTATTCGATTTTGGTGAAGATCTGAATACGGATTCAGATACGAGAATTGTTTAATTTCAAAGTGATTTTTCACCATTGAGAGATCGGGCGAAAAGCGATTATATTAGATGTTATTTTTTAAAGTTGTGGAGAAGTTAAGACGAAACTTGCAGGGTGAGTTGGTTAAGTGAGAAGAACAAGCTTATTCGATTTTGGTTCAGGTTGAAATCCAGATCCGGCCCATCAGTGGGATACAAAACATGAACTGTTCAGCCTGGCGGAGGTTTGTGATCTACCGAGTGCCGTTCTCGTTTGGTGCTTGCAAAGCACGGTTCAAAGCGCCCCAGCAGTTTATTGCTTTGCCATATGGGGTTCCCTTGATCGTTGTGATATATTTATGATTAATTGGGACACTAATTTGTTTTTGAATACGGTACCTGTTCTGTTCGATATTATATTAATACCAATACCTGTTGCTTTTTTTTGTTTCTATCTAGTTTATTCATCATCACATCCCAATCTGATGTCAATGCTTTAATTATTTTTTTAAATTACTGCACATTTTGTTGTGTGAGCCATATTATAACGCATACACAATATTTTGTGCAATTCTACCTTTTAAGTACGAGTCCTTCCAAGGGACTTCAATGGAGGAGGCCACTAGAGCCATCAAGCCTGCATGATGGTTGTTTGTGCGTGCTCTAGCCTTTTCTTGTGTTTTTTTTTTTTGTATACTGAATCGAGGCTCGTGAAAGAGCTGACATTTACTTCACAAACAAATCAACCAGACAAACAAAATATATAAAAAGAGGGAGCAGAAGACAAGAGAAGGGGAAGCACACAAACACTTGAGAGCACACAACATTTAAGAGCAGGGATATGTGTGGGAGGGAGAGGGCTTGGGGGGAGGAGGCGTGGGAAGGGGGGGCGGGGTGGGAGAAGTATAAAACACAAGGACTTCCAGGACAGAAGTTGGTATTTCAAAAAAGTGGAATTGGGGTGAAATTAGCGGGGATAGAAAAGATCAAGGTTTTGGATGGGGGAAGATAAGAGATGGTGGTGAACAGCTGTTTTAAAGACCTGGAGGGTGGAGTGGGATTGAAGAGAGTGAGGGAGTTTGTTCCAGAGGTGGGAGAAAAGAGGAATGAAGGAGTGAAGGTGAGCAGAGGCTTGGCAGTGCCAAGCAAGGAAGCAGCACGTACCGTTTTTGGTCTTTGATATGATTCGGCCAGGGTTCGAATCACCGACCACCCAGACTCAGAGCGGACCATCTAACCATCCGAGTCTTCCCTCTCCTTTCCGTTTAAATCTTCCTCCCCTTCGTAATGCTCTCCAAACCTCGTTCATTTATTAAAGAAAATCTTCACCATTCTATACAAGCCACAGTCTATCTGCAGGCAGATATACTTTAATATATCGATGATTAATTCTCAGATCTACTGCGATCTATATATCAGTGTGGCTCTGAATTGTTTAATGGCTCTTGCTTTATTTTTGATTTTTCATAAGCCCTAAGTAGAGGGAGATAATGAGGAAGGTCTTCCATTCTTTTAACCATCTTCCTGCATTTCTTTCATTTATTATCCTTTTGTTTTTGCCCTTCATTGTCTATATAATATATAAATAGCTTCTTGTATCAGTAGCAATTGTTCTCGGAATCGGAAATAATCTTGTAATCTCAGCCAGGTTTTCATTGGCCTTGTCCTGGCTTTGCAAAATATTTGGTCGTGTTATGTCAATTTGTCAATTACTCGCTTTGTCAAAGGACAGTTTGTGTTTTGAGTTTCCATTTCTTGAATTTGCATTGGTGATTTTTTCCAAAAAAATGGTTGCTGTTCAATTAATATCATTGAAATGTAAAGGCATGCTTGCAGCATGTCCGTTTCCTGGTGCTGCAAAGCAATTTGTGAGAGAAAGCTGATATTGTGCCTAATGTTGGAGATCAGAATGAAGGAGGGAAGTGGTTGAGTTTGAGAAGGAAGAACAGGAAGAGAGTAGGGTGGGGATGACAAACAGACTAGATTCCTGTTGTTGCAGCTTACTAAGTTTGGACACCAATTGGACTTGTAACTTTGGGTCTTGTTTAGTAGAACATTGGTTGATGTTTATTTTGCCTTATACTTTGTATTTGTTCCCGATGGGATGACTTTTCGTTATTTTTAGCTCCCTCTGCCCACTGCTTCAGCAAGGGTATAATGTTTACGTTGACTACAGTAGGAGCCCGCCCTGGGGCTGCTGGTTTAATCACAAGAGTAAGTTCAACAGCTGTCACTGGTAAGCCTTGTTTCCCCGAGAAAAGTAGGCCATTGGCAGCAAGTAGATTGAAAGCTGTAACCTTGTATTTAGGACGCGTGCGCTGCAAGCAGTGTACTCTATGTTAATGGGGCAGATGATTGTTGGAATGTAAAATAAATGTAGTAAAATGACAGCACAGCATGTACTTTTATAGCGTTGAGAACATAAGCACCACATTCCCAGCGCCTTGATTATGAACAAGTGGTTTTGAGATGCAGAGGTTCGGAGATGGAATTACTGTGGTAAAATGGAGATTTGCACTGGAAGTAGTTGGCCAATTCCAGACGAGCTTTATTACCTCCACCTCCGAATGTAGATGGGGGTTATGTTTTCACCCCTGTGTTTGTTTGTCTGTCTGTTTGTGAGCAGGATATCTCAAAAAGTTATGAAATGGATTTGGACAAAACTTGATGGACAGGCTGGGTGTGTAACAAGGACAAATCTATTTGATTTTTGTGAAGATTTGGATATGATTAAAAAAAATTTGTTTTTAAGTGATTCTTCACCCTTGAGAGACAGGGACAAAACCGATATATAGCATGATATCTCAAAATGTTGTGGACGACTTGTGACAAAAACTTGGTGGATGAGTTGGTTAGTTGACAAGAACAAGCTACTTAGATTTTGGTTCCGGTCTGGATCCATATCTGGCTGATCAACGTAAACTGTTCAGCCTGGCGGAGGTATGAGTGCTGTTAGAGTTTATTTGTTTTCATGGTTGGGAGTGTTTCTACGGCGTAGCCCATAGGGCAAAGCAGTCTAGAACTGTGTTTGCCCGTATGTATGTATGTATGTATGTATGTATGTATGTCCCCTCAAACGTATACCAATCAGAGCTGAGGATCTGGTCACATGACAGGGTGATGTGATTACCTCTGATGTCATTACGGCATACAATGGCTGACTCCACACTCCATCATTTTGATTCCAATGTCGTTCAGGCCGAACATATCGTCGAACCTGTCATATATCACAATCGCCATGCTCTACCTTTATGTTTTTCATTCAGTGTGAAACACAAACAAACTGTTAAAATGATCATCAAATATCGAAAGCAAAGTCATCTTCAATATCTTAAAGTAGCGGCAGTTTTGTGTCCAGCCGTCACGCCACGTTATTACATCTATGATGTCATTACGACGGCTGACTTCACCAACCGACATTTTCATTTACTAGTATACCCGCTCAATACGGGAGCGGCAAAAAGGGTCATTCATCTTTGGGGTATATAGATTACAGTCGATCTATGGTCGCGTCTCAAGAGCATTGGGTGTGTGTTCATTTACCAAGTTTCTTGTGGCGAGATCGCTATTTGGTTGAAGCATTCGAGCAAACGCTCCATTCAAAACCGTTAAGGAACGGCTGTCTTGGCACGCCACTTTTGCGGCAGGAAGGGTCATGTTATTTACCCAACCCATGTGGGGCATATAGATTACAGTAGATCTTCGCTCAGTTCTTTAAGTAAAGCTTACCTCAGGGATGTCGGGATTCCTCCAAATTTCTTTGTTCAATGTTATGAACAGCATTAGCGACTGTTTAAAAAGCTAATCATACGTGTTTGTGGTTTATAATATTTTACAAGCCCAGCTATGCCGCTGTTAGACTTCCGGTCTTGTTTCTAAGTTGCATACTTCTTCATTGGAAGGAATTGGGTGACTCATTCCAAGTTGGCTGTAAAGAATATTTTAAAATTTAAACAGTCCAGCACAGTGTAGACTAGCGCGAAATGTAGGCCAAGATGGGGGCGGCCCAGTTGCTCCGTCCTTGTAAGTCATTAATGAGCGAGCTAAGTTTTTTGCTGACCATCCAATTAATGGCATGGTAATTCTTCAGTGTACAATCTGCTTTCTAGAAGCTTAAAATCCAAATTTTTAGCATTTCTGCTTTGAATTGGATTTTAACCCACAGTCTTGGGGATGCCAGTCTCGGTGTCCTCATTACTGGACAACGACGGTCATTTGCCTCCTCTACTAATCTTGGGCTTTTAGTGAAGGTAGATGCATGCAGCCAAGATGACAGGTACATATAGGGAACAACATGAGATATCTTTAAACAACCACCTCAACGAGTGATAAAGAGGGAGCAGCACACAAACAAAATGAGGTGATGCTTCGGCTTGAGAAAAGTACAAGTTGGATGTGTGCAGAAAGGAGGGGTATGCCTTGGGAGTGAAAGAGCAAGGTTCAGCGGAGAACTTGGATTTGGGGACATTGACATGGAGCGTGTTACTGGGTGAACAAATGCAGAGCCTGGTGGTGCTGGAGGGATGTTGGGCCAAAAGTTCAGATGACACAAGACATGACACAATACGTACACGACAACAGCAACTTTAAATTCACGTACAAATGAGAGGGATTCTTCGACTGTAAAGTATGTCTGCTTCAGCAAATGATTCAAAAGTTTTAATTTATTATTTTTAACACAAGCACACGAAAAAAAAAGTGGGGTGTCTGCCTGTCCTTCTGTCTACAAATGTCAGTTTATGATTGATGAACAACTTAATTTAATTGAATGTTGTATTTTGAACACGAATCGGAACACAAATCGAAAAACTAATCTGTAGCTTAGGAGTACGTTGGCTCTAAATTTGGCCAGATCATGCATGCGCAGAGAGGAGTGAGATAATTATTTTACTCTGTCTGCCTGTCTGGCATCAAATAAAATTAAAATTATTCCAAACAGGAAACTTCGTTTTTTTGGTGACGTCATGAAGGACACAAACAACAGGCACAAATAAGTAATGTAGCATCTTAAATAAGGTGGTGTAAAGATGGGTGACTCAACGGTGGTAAACTTCCGAATTTTATTTATTTTGTTATTTTTATTTCTTGTAAATTGTTTTATATACTTGAACACTGAAGGACATAAATCGCCTTTTTGGCACTTTCAAAACCCTTCTGTTTATCAGTACTTGGACAAAATCTTACGGCATTTTATGTCATCACGACCAATCAAATCTTCCGCTCGCAGACCCCGCCCATGTTCTTCTTTCTCAAGACTGCATGGGGTAAGGTGCTCTATGAACCCTAGTTTATTTTTGCTGTCGTTCTCAAAACCAGTTTAACCCACTAAAACTGAATGTTTGTACACAAGAAAACACATCTGAAAATGGAAAATTGAAAACAGTTACAAACATGAATGCTGTCTCACCTAAACTGATATCCAGCATGAACATAGGCCCAATCTGAGCGCTGAAATGTAATGAGCAGGTAAAACCTCAAAAGCCTAATCTCTGACAATTGCTTAGAAAAAAGGTCAAAATTTGTAACGCACTTAACTTTTGTGTGTTTAAACATGTCTGCTTGTTGAAACTATTTGGCCGCAAAGCAAGAACTCTGGCTTGCTGGAGGTTAATGACTAACCATTTATTTATGCAAGTGAAGTGTGTTCAGCTATGTGAGATCATTTCGACTTCAAAAAACACTTTCGGTAGTCAAATGGCCGGCGAGGTTTCTTTTATTCGCAGCTGTCCACGCTCTCCATCGAAATCGAAGTTAAGTAATTGTTCCCATTTGTATTTTCATTAAAACTGTATTTATTTTATGGTGTTTGTACCTATAGTGTCCCTAGGAAGATTCTCGGTGTAAATCTTTCTTACCTGTATAGAAAATCGTGTTAATTAGTGTCGTGTCTTTTGAGGCCTGCCTTGTAGGCTACCGTGTCCGACCTTGAGGCTTTGTTTTTCTCTCATCGGTCCGGCTTTTGTGCTCCAATAACTTTCGTTCTCTGTTTTTCCCAGTCTTTTCACCCCATAGCATACTTCCGTGTTTAAAATCTGAACTAAAAAAAAAAAAAAACCCCCAAAAAAACATTTCCTTCTCTGTTCTTATTCGTTGTTCTTATTCGTTCATTCGTTGTTCTTATTCGTTCGTTCGTTCTTCGACCACGTGTTTCTCCCCCATTTTACCAGATAGTTTTCACTGCTCAATTTAAAAATGTTTAAACTTTCCCTTGAAGTACTGTATTCTGTCGTATATTATAACACCTTTTTCTTCTTCTTCTTTAAAAGGATGCTTTCGACTTGCTCACCAAATCTATTCATCCCCAAAAAAAATTCCATCTCTTATAGTGCCTCTTTTCTACATTCCCTAAACTCTCCTGCACTCCATCCTCCATCCAGCGTCCTTAAACGCATTTTTAACTGGAAGGTCACAAGAAACTCGTTTTGCAATAATTGTTCGTTTCCCATTAATCGTACACTTTCCAAAATCCAATCTCACCCCTCCCCTCCAAAACTTCCCCATCACCCCTCCCCTCCAAAACTTCCCCATCACCCCTCCCCTCCAAAACTTCCCCATCACCCCTCCCCTCCAAATCTTCCCCATCACCCATCCCTTTCAAATCTTCCCCCTTGCCCCACCCCTCCAAATCCTCCCCATCACCCATCCCTTTCAAATCTCCCACCTTGCCCCTTCCCTCCTAAACTCCCCCCACACCCCTCCCCTCCAAGACTCCCCCTCGCCCCTCCCCTCACGAGACTCCCCCCTCACCCCTCCCCTCCAACTCTCCCCCATCTCCCATCCATTTCAAATCCCTCCCCTTGTCCCTTCCCTCCTAAACATCCCCCCTAACCCCTCCCCTCATAAACTCCCCCTCACCCCTCCCCTTCAAATCTCCCCACCCTCATTTCTTCTCCATTTCCCCCCTCTCGCCCCTCCTCCTCAAAGCGTCCTCCCCGCTTCTTCCCCCTTCCATCTCTCACCTCCATCTCCCCCAACCTCTTGCTTCGCTCTTCCCCCTCCTCAAATAACACCTCATTGTGCCTCACCCTCACCCAATCACCATCAAGCCTTTTGTCCGCCCCAACCTTCCCTTTCTCCGAGCTATTCTGAAATCTCTGACACACCTTCAACAGCTCTCCCTGCCTCTTCCTCCTCTTCCACATCTTACCCTACCCCTCCTCCCCCCTGTTCTGTATCCGATGCTCCCCCTTCCTCTTCATTAATGGTATGGACCTCAAACATCCGGGGCCTTCGTTCAAACTTAACTGATCTCTCCATACAGGTTGCTTCTGACAAACCAGACGTGATCTGCTTAACAGAAACATTCCTCCTTCATGATGTCTCTGATTCCTTAGTATCTCTCCCGGGTTACTCCCTCCTCCGGTATGATAGACCTGAGCCTTTTCCTGGAGGTGGGTTTGCTATCTTTATCAAAAACTCTCTTTCTCACTCGACCTGCACTGCCCTCTCTCCACCTCACCCCCAGGAATACCTCTGGCTACGGCTTCCCCTTCGCTCCCACCTCTTGTTCATATATGTGTTGTACCGTCCACCAAACAATGATGACTCCATCTACATCTCGCTGTCTGATAATATGGACCAACTTCTATCTACTCATCCCAACTCTCTCTTCATCATATGTGGTGATTTCAATTGTCACCATGCCAGTTGGCTGGGTGTGGGTACCTCTCTCACCAGCCATGGCTCCTCAGCAAAGGACTTCTGCGACTCACTGGGACTGACACAATCTGTCAATTTCCCGACCCGGATCTCACTCAACGGAGCATCTTCTCTTCTGGACTTTGTTATGAATAACTTCCCTGAAAATGTCTGCTGCTCTTCTTCTGCTCCAATCGGCTCATCTGATCATGTGCTTGTTAAAGTGGACATCTCTCTGACCATTCTCAGGGAGCCTCCTCAGCGTCCCCGAATCTGGCATTTCACTTAGGCCAACTGGCACGGTCTTCAAGCAGCCATCAATCATCTGGACTGGTCTCCCATCTCTACCACCTCTGACATCGACTCATCCTGGGAATTCTTCCAAAGTAAATTGCTCTCTCTCATGCACAGATTTATCCCATCTCGTCTTCAGTTGTCATACCCTTCCTCCCGTCCATGGTACACGGAATCTTGTGGTGAGGCTGTTGCCCAGAAACAACTTGCCTTCGTCTCCTGGAAAGCAAATCCAACGGAAGGAAATCTCATTTCCTTTCACAAAGCCCGAAACAAGTGTGTGTCCACCCTCAGGAGAGCCAGGAAACAATATCTCTCCGTTCTCAAGACCGAACTCTCTTATCTGTCTCCCTCTTCCAAATCCTGGTGGCGTCTGGTCAAATCTGTTTCTGGTGTTTGTTCCCCCTCCAGCCCCTCCCTTACCTCAAACGGCTACACAGCTGACTCCGCACGTGAAAAAGCTGAATGCCTCAACTCTGTGTTTGCCTCTAAATCTTGTGTCCCAAACCCATCCCTCTCTGTACCCACCATACCCAGTCGTACCCAGCTGCTCCTGGACTCTGTGTCCTTTCCTCCTGACAAGGTGGAAAAGTTTCTGTTAACCCTCGACTCTGATTCTACAACTGGACCTGACGGCATCAGCCCACGGGTCCTAAAATCCTGTTCTTCCGCTCTTTCACTCCCTCTCTCTGTTCTCTTCACTCTCTCTTTTGCTCAAGGTCAACTGCCATCTGCTTGGAAATCAGCCATCATCACCGCTTTACACAAAAAAGGTGCAAAAACAGATCCTAGCATCTACAGACCAATCAGCCTTCTCCCAATTATCAGCAAAGTCATGGAATCCATCATTGCTTCGGATATGAAATTTTTCCTCTTCTCCAATGGCTTGATCTCTGATCATCAATTTGGTTTCAGACCCGGTCACTGTACTCTGGACATGCTGCTTCTGCTGTCTCAACAATGGATGGAGGTCCTCAATGCCAAACAGGAAATTAGAGCTGTCTCCCTCGACATATCACGTGTCTTCGATACGGTCTGGCACCCCTCTCTGCTCACCAAACCCTCCTCCTTTGGTATCCATGGAAATCTCCACGCATGGCTGGCGCACTTCCTCTCTAGTCGAGGTCAACGTGTGGCCCTGAATGGGTTTCTCTCATCTCCTCTTCCTGTTCAGGCTGGAGTTCCCCAAGGCAGTGTTCTGGGCCCTGTGCTTTTTCTGGTCTTCATCAATGATCTCTTCGACGCTCTTGAAAATCCGCTCTCTATCTCTTTGCTGATGACTCCACTCTCTGCCGCTCCATTCCTCATCCCTCAGATCGACAGTCTGCAGCCTCCTCACTCTCTGCAGACCTGGACAAAATCACTGACTGGGCAAACAAGTGGAACATGTCTTTCAATCCTGACAAATCTCACACGATGTCTCTCCGAAAAGACCGACTGGACAACCCTCCCATCCACTTTCTGAATAAACCTCTCGAAGAAGTTCTGTCACTCAAGCTTTTGGGTCTCACTATCTGCCATGATCTTTCCTGGGAAAACCACATTTCAAATCTGGCCTCCAAAGCCAGTCGCCGACTGGGCATTCTCCGTCGTGCGAAGTCCTTCCTTGGCACACCCGAGCTCCTCACCACATACAAGGCTTTCATCCGCAGCTCAATGGAATACTGCTCTCCCCTCTGGGCTGGTGCTCCTGCCTCACACCTAGCTCGTCTTCATGCTGTTGAAACCAAAGCGTTCAGAATCATTGGAATCTCCCGTAATGAAGCTACCTCCGAGGGCCTTTCACTTACTCACCGCAGGCAGGTTGGTGGTCTTTTCTGTCTTCTACCGACTCCTCTCCGGCCTTGCTCCTCCAGCTCTCTGGGCTCTGTCCCCCAAATATTCCTAAAGGTCGCACAAGATCTGCCTGCAACCCTCTTATGGTTAAACTGCCAAAATCAAGACTCTCTGCTCACCTTCACTCTTTCATTCCTCTTTTCTCCCGCCTCTGGAACAAACTCCCCCACTCCCTTCAATCCCACGCCTCCCTCCAGGTCTTTAAAACAGCTGTTCACCACCATCTCTTATCTTCCCCCATCCAAAACCTTGATCTTTTCTACCCCTGCTAATTTCACCCCAAATCCTCTTTTTTGAAATACCAACTTATTTCCTGGAAGTCCTTGGTGTCCTTGTGTTTATACTTCTCCCACCCCCCCCCCCCATCCCCCTTCCCACGCCGCCTCCCCCCAAGCCCTCTCCCTCACACACATTCCCGATGTCCCTCACAAATGTTGTGTTGATGTACTTCCCCTTCTCTCCCCATCTTGTTTACCGCTCCCCATTTTATATACTTTGGTTCTTTGTCTGTTTGATTTGTTTGTGTGATAAATGTTAGCTCTTTCACGACCCTCGATTATGTATACAAAAAAAAAAAAAAAAAAAAAAATACAATTGTGAATCGGTATGGTAAAATTTGCACTTTCAGAAGAGGTGGAAAGTGGTGGTGAAGTGATAAAAATGGAAGTAAGATTGTTTTGGTAAAGCTTTTGGTAAACTTTTGAAATTGGTAAAATCCTATTCATTTATGCCAATGCAATATTTGCTTTTTGCACTTTCTCCTCTTTCCCCGTACAGATGTCGAGGCTCGTGAAAGAGCTAAACTATAAATGTGGAAGGTTACCAGACTAACAGAGGGGAACAGGTGGACAACTCTGACACATTGCAATATGAAAATGGGAGTGATGGGCAGGAAGAGAGGTAGAGGAGAACATGATGCGGCGATTGGCTGTAGTATTTAGAACCGGTAGAAAATATGAGATGACAGACGTGGTAGTTCCACTGATATGAATAGCAGGTCAGGATAACTTCGCAGCCCGATGGGTTGCTCAGCAATCACGGATACCGGTTGAGGCAACTAAATCTAGCAGGGTCCTCATGGGCAGTTATTGTGTTGCCTCACTGGTCCTTTGGTGGTCCCAACTGACAAAGTTGGCAAAAAAACAACACCTAGCAAAGTGCGGATGAGTTCCCGTAGGGAGCCAACAGCCATCCATTAAGGAGATGGTGTTTCCTAAAAAAAAACACCCATCCAGTTTGGACTGGTTCAAGTCATACCAAAGACTTTAAAAATGGTACGTGCTGCTTCCTTGCTTGAAAAGAACAGAGCACGGACGATCCCCATTGGTTGGCATCCATGGGGGTGGAGGAAATTCCTCTTGAGGAAATGCCTCGCTGAGTATTGTGAGAAAAGCGGCGCCATTGTTATGACGTCACTGGTACCCAGAGTATCCTGGGAAGTGACGATAGTGATGGTACTTACCCCTAGCTCAGTGGTTGTGTTAAGTGTGTGTCTCATTGGTTCTTATCTCCATATGCAGGTTTTAGTAGGTGGGAGGATGTTCCTCCCAGAACACAAAATCTCTACCTCCATTTTTCATAAAGTATCATTATTCATGAACCAGATTGTGAAGCTTCATTCTCATATCTTTGTTCCAAGAGCTCATTTTAGAATCTTCACTGAGCCTCCACTTGTAGCTCGCTTGTCGTGATATTCCCCGGAATGTTTTTTAAGTACTCAATAAGGGTGTTCTTGAACATCCTTGTTGTTCTGACTATCACTGGTACAATTTCAGCTTTCTTCAATTTCCAAGACCTCGTGATCTCATTTTTCAGATCCTGGTATTTGATCATTTTCTTGGTTTCTGGAGCATTTAGTCCAAAGTCATTGGGAACCGAAACCTCATTCAACAGTGCCGTCTTTTCCTTTTTGTGTTTGAGCACTATGACCGGGCACAATGCTTTGTTTGCAATGTTTACACTTCATGGGATCATGTTGTCTGTCATGTGTGAGCGCTATGTGTTCATTTTCAAGGATCGAGTTTGGTTTGTGTTTCCATGATTGTTCTGGGACCGGAATGTTGAAATGTTTACAGATGTGCTAGTGGATTACTCTGCAGTGTCATGTCTTTCTATGTACAACTGTTCTGACATGAGTTTTTTTTTTTTTACATCCTGAAAGGAGGTGATTCTCATGTATGTCTGTGTCTGTGTCTGTGTCTGTGTCTGTGTTCTATTATGAGCCTTAGCCTAAGTATTAAAAAAAATAAAAATGGTGAACTGCACTCCCACTTCCCACCCTGTCTATTTATAATGTACAGCTGAGCGAAACTGTAGGACGGAGGTCGGCTATCGAGTGAAAGGAGGTTGAGAATTACTACGGTCGAACTTCCCGTCTATTTATTACATGCTATGTCTAACCATTTGAAGGAAAGAGACAATCGAGCAGGTTTGGTAACAACAAATCTTTTATTGATTTTAATAAAAGGCATGTATTTATAAGTGATTGCAGTGTCACAAAAGAATCAGTCTTACCCATAGCACTCAAAAGAACCCCGAATACAACTGGCCTTAAATTAAATACAGACAGGCACCACATTCATCCAGGGAAATTACACAGAAAAGGGGGCAGAAATAAATAGGAAGCAGGGGCATGTTGGCGACCCTTCCTCGTAGGTGAGCAAGCTGTGATCCAGCGGCTGGGATTGGTAAACGGAGTGTCGGGGGAGTAGGGGACTTTTCAGGCAGCGCCTCTTTTAATCCTCCTTGGCTTGGATGCTGGAACGGCGAAATTCTGATAATTACAGCATTGGAATGGCGACTATCTGGTCAAAACACTGGTGTCGACCTGGATGTGGTTGGGTGTGTGACAAGGACGAATGGGTTAGATTTTGGTGAAACTGGATCTGGAGACTATAATCCTATCAGTGATTCTCTCAATTGAAACATAGGGCTTAAAACGACATATAGAAGGATATCTCGACGTTATGGATGGATTCGGATGAAATTTAGTGGACAGGTTGGGTATGTGACGATGATTATTTGATTATACTTGCAAGTTGCCCATCCCCGCACGGAGTACGGATGGAGGCAGTGATAATATAAATGGCATCTATCTGTCATCGAGCCAGCAAGCTGGGAGCAACTATTTTTATTTTTATTTTGTGTTAATTTTTCTACGTCGTGTAAGAGCTAAAATTCACTTTTATTGCCACATCTGATGCCATTTAAATGCTCTAATGGTGGCGAAGTGTTCCATTTGAAACTGTTCGATATATGTATGTTGCTTTTTGGTGGCAAGGGTCAGTAATAAAAAATCGTATTGGTGTCGAAGCAAGTGTCCAATTATTGCTAATTAATGGTATGATTTTGGTGAGGATCCAGTTTTGGATCCAGATACTATAATTCTTTGTGATTCTTCACCATGAGACAAAACAAAGTGATATATATATATATATATATATATATATATATATATATATATATATATATAGCCAAAAACAATACATAGCATGATATTTCAAACCGTTCTGGACAGGATATGACAAAACTAGGTGGATGAGTTGGTTCGGTGACGAGACCAAGCTGATTAGATTTTGGTTCAGGTCCGAATGCAGATCTGGCTTATCGGTGGGATACAAAACGTAAACTGTTCAGCCTGGCGGAGATATGCACTCTACCGAGGGCCATTCTAGTTTATAGTTCTTCACTCCACCTGTCGCTCACCCACCTCGACCCTCATGAGTACTTGCATTTTCACATCCAAAGTGATGCCTTTCCTTGACACTTTTTTCCAGCCATAACACTTGGATTTTCGTAATTTTTCTTTTCGTAATTTTTTTCTCCAGGACAAACAATATTATAACGAATCGGTGTTCTACAGGGCAGCGTTAAGCGAGGTATACCTGGTATAAACACCTTCGATCTGCGATCGGGTTTTATTCTATAACGTCAACGAAGGGGCCAGGAATCTTTTTGAATCCATCAAAATACATGGTACTTTAATAATTAAAAGCTGCTCATCTGTGGCATTCATTTTGTAGCTTCCTCCTCAAATGTATGTTGTGTATCTTTTGATTGTACGTTGAAATGTTTTGCAAATGTGTCTTGCTGCTCCATGGTTTTCCACGTTAACGTCAACACAACAGTATCGAAAGCAAGCACGAAGTGACCATTCTCGGTGGCCTGAATGAGTTCGTCGTTAAGTTTTACGGTCCTTCTGGCAGTAAGTTCCTGTGGCTTTGTTTGGCATTCTCATTCCTTAGATTTTTCTCTTAAATGTTGCCTGCACAAACTTACTTCTCTTTATAACAGAATCCCTGGTTTTCTAAAGGATTGTTTTATGTAAATTAATGAACTGATAAACTTTTGTTTCAGGGAAACATTATTCATTGGTTTCCTATAGGTTCCATTGAAATCTGCCCATTTTTTGCCACCTGTGATTTGTTCATTAATTCATTCATTTGTGTACAGCTTGTGGCTGCTGTTTGCATCCTGCTCACCCCTACCTCCTCCCCCGTGGTTTTGGGCAGGAATTTGAAATTTGTACAGGGCGCTAGCAATAATTTGCATATGTCACTGAAAGACATCTTCGGATCTTTAACGTCCACCAGTAGCAAATGCTGGCAGACGAGTCCCTGGCGCAACGTCCCTTCTAATAGATGGAACACTTTGATCAATTAATTCCCTGCCTGCATAACACCAACGCGACAGTACATAGTCCAGCTGGGAATTGAACTCGGAGTAGACAGCACAAAGGTGAGTGCACTACTCCTGAGCTATCTTGCCAACACTACCTGTGATCCCATTTATGGGCACATCTGATGCAACCGACTGTGGCATGGTCGGTATCTTATATTTGTTTCATATTCTGTACTTTGCAATCCTTTCACTCTTTGTTGTACTCTTAAGTGGATAATGGTCTAGTATTTTCATTACCTTTCTTCGGCCTACTGCTTATCAATTGCTGGAGCTTTTTAATTTTGATATGTTTTGCTGGAAGGTGATGACGTCATGATGAATACATTTAGATTCCCATCTTGCATGATGGTGTGTAGATGTATGTAAATGTGATGTACAAGGTCTTGACATCATGATAAATAGGCACATACAACTGGGTAGTGTGACTGGATAGTCTGGCCAGCAGTTACCACTTTTTATTTAAAGTTATGTTCAAGCAATTTTTTTATATCCTCCTCCCTCCATTTTAGATAATGATGTCACCCATTCTGTTCCTTCTTTAGCGTAATACATAAGAGCCGAATGGTTATTTGGTCACTTGTCTCCATTCGTGAGTTCATGTTGGCCAGCAAGCTGATCGACGTTCACATGAAAGGGCAAGGCCACACTTTAGCTGAAACACCTCCATTTGCTGGTTATTGCTCCACGAACCAACTTTGGATTTGAAAATCCAGTGTAGCCTCTGTGGCCGGAAATCTCAATTTGTGCATCGCATCGGTAATGACGTCAGTGCGATAATATTATGCTGTTAACAATTATTCTCTATCTACCTCAGACCCTCCAAAGCCCCATTAAGGACTTTGAGAATTAACATGTCACATTTTTATTATACTCTTCATTTATAATGTGTGTCTCGCCCCAACATACATTATAAACTTCTACATTATAACATATTGCTTCAACAGCAAATTATGGGTGTACTAGCAGTGTCCAATTCACAAAGCGTCAACACACCACTTAACAAAATCCGTGTTAAAGAATTTGACAAACCTGCTCCATTTCTCTTTTAAAAACTTTTTAAAAGTCATTTTTAACCCCCTTTTTCTTTCTTTCTTTTTTCCCAGCATTGAACTAAATCAATTTTTTGATTTTCGTACTAAATTTTCAAAAGCAACCCTTTTCTGCTCGACCGTAAATGCTCCCACCTGCAACCCCTCACCCCTCCTCGAAGGACTGGTGTAAACGACCCTCCTATGGTCGAGTGATTTGTGAAGGAGAACGGCGAGATGTCTGCTTTGTCTGCCGTCACCGTGGCCAACAAAAAAGACAACAATGCATCACCCAATTGCCTGCATAAACACTGCCTATGGCAATATCACAATGACTGCACATTGGGTGCTGAGAAGTTCTAATCAAGACACAACAGTTAGAGCGAACGTAAACCCAAGAATTGACGTGAACCATGCCGACCTACAAATGGAGATAAGGTTTTGGTGTACCTGTATTGTTTTAAGTCTCTAGCTTTAGAGGTGAGTTCAGAGATCACCTTAAGTTATGTTGTACATGAAAAGACGTAATTAAGTTTTGTTGACATGTGCATGATCATCCAAATGTCCTTTGTCTTGTCTCCACACAGTTTTATTTGCTTCCTCAACATTTTACTTCTTTTTAAAAATCTTGCTACGCTAATGATCAATGCTAGCCAAGTTATTTCGCCTTGTGTCGCAGCGCCGTACGAGGGAGGAGTCTGGAAGGTTCGTGTAGATCTACCTGAGAAGTACCCCTTTAAATCACCATCGATAGGTGAGGCATCCATTCAGCAGCGTCGTCGTGTAACATGATGTAATTTGATTATTTTTAATTTTAATTGCTAGTCTCATCCGAGTTGATTTGGGAGGCGTTTATGTGGTTTGATTCAAGATGTTGAACGTTGTTTAAAATTATTTGCTTGCAGATGTGATGCTTGTTGTCCAAAATTGTGTGGTTGCTGTAATTCCCGCAGCTTAGAAAGCACTCAACTCAAAACAATTTTAACTTCATCTTCTGCTTGAATAATTATTTAAAGGTTATTCGTTTCCCTCCCAGATGTGTTGTAAAGAACATTGTGTGCACGCACTCACCGCAATTTCTTTTTTCTTTAAATATCACCGGTATAGTTTGTAGACTAGTACACAGTGTGCATAAGCAAAGAAAATTCACGTCAACTTTTGATGATCAGAACGTTGATCATTTTATAACTAACTTATTAGACTTTGGTCTTGTATTATAAACTAGAACAATGCGACTGTCGCCAATATGCCTCCGCATAGTCCCACAACGGGTAGATGCCATCACTCTGCATATGTATGGGTAGGGGATTACGTTTGTGAAGTTTCATGTTGATCGGATAAGGTTTGTTTTTCTATCCAAGATGGCTGCCAAACCACGTGACCTATGCCATCATCATTTTCAAACTATATGAAACAGTGTTGTTAGATGATATTTGTCAAATTTTGCATCGACATGGTGAGCGGTTTCGGAGATGCAATTATTTAATATTTTCCTTCAATCCAATATGGTTGCCAAACCATGTGACCTATGATGTCGTAAATGTAATATTTCAATACAAATGGGTCATAGATCATGTGCATGCAACTTCAGATTTTTAGGATAAGGAAACAAACGAAATTAATCGATTAATCAATAAATCAAAAATAGCCCGTTACAGCCAAATCACTTGGTCATTGTCATGTCAAAATATCAGCTTCCTAACTCAAAAGGTGCTTGAGATAATGCCCAGAGGAGAAAGGAAATGTATAAGTACTTGATTAATCGATAATAATTAAGTAACTCATCAATTAATTGATTAATCAAAAAACAAAAAATACCGTTTTTGAAAAAGTACTTACTATTGTGCCCAAATTTCAGCTTCCTAGCTCAAAGGACGGCTGAGATATCGCCTGGACAAACAAACAAGAAAACAAACAAGAAAGCAAACAAGTACAGATACATTCAAAGTACACCGCCCCCATGCCAAATAATTAAATATCCTACAGCGCGGCATTGCCGGGGCGCCTCTGGCGCCCGGCATTACCACTTGCAGCTCATAGAGGTTGCATTGGGAGGGAGAGGTGCACACTAATTGATTGATTAATTGTATAATTAAAATCAATAAAAGATTATCACAAAATATTTTCTTAATCAATTGCCTAATGGCATAACTAAACCACTACTGCTTCATCCGAAGATGTATCTTTTAGAAATTTAATTAAATAAATCGTTAATAAAAATTAAATACGTAATTGATTAATCAATAAATAAAAATTAATCGATTAAATGAATAATCAATATATCAAAAATATCCTTCATAGCCACATCACTTGGTCACTGTCATGTCCAAATATAAGCTTCCTAGCTCAAAAGGTGCCTGTAGTGTAGCAGCATAGCAAACCTGTTGTGCATTTTGTGATACAAGCACCAAATTTGGCACAAATGTACATTAATATGTTGCGAACATTTTCAGATATTGGGCCACTTGAAATTCTCTCTTTATGTCCGCCATATTGGATTTCAAAATGGCCGCCACTTGAAATCTACATTTGCTATTATCTCTGGACGTAATGCAGCTATTGACTTGATTCTGGTATCTAAATGTATGTTTTTGGGGGCAAGGAATCCAATGGTACCAATTTCAACTTAATATTATCTATCACAGTCTGTTATATAATTTTATTTGGAAATTATCTAGGCAAATATTGGATTCAACACAATACTTTGAAAAGAATGTCTTAGTTCTGTAAATGTCTTAGGTATAATACTGACATGCTACATGGTCTAGTAATATTTGAGGCTAGGTGTACTGGTATCTGAGGCTAGGTATATACCGGTACTGAAGATACGTGTACATAAACAGTGTCATGTTAACAAGTTCAGCATTGCCGCAAGTACATGTATGTTGTTGACTCATCGTCATGTGCAGTCCCCTTCACACACACAGAGGGCTGTGCACTGAAGGGCAGCCTTTTTGCACTTGCAGCGCCTCACACACCCTTTCTTGCACTTGCAAGAAACCAGCTCAATGCAGCTGTGAGCTGCCTCAGTTAGCCTGGTCCAGTGAGGTGTGTACTGTCCTTCTCCAGTCCTTGACCAACCCCAGTTGGTTGGTGGAGGGAGCTCTGGTGCTGGCAGCAGTATCTGACCCCACACATGTCCACCTTGATACACTGCCCTCTTGACATGTTCCTCCAGAGCTGCCTTCGTTGGAGGGATGAGCTGCACATTGTTCTTCCTTGCGAAGAGTTTCCTCCTGGCCTTGTCAATGTCTGTGCATTTGCTGGTTCGATCATACAACAGGATCACGAACCTCTCGATGATGCGCATTGCATCGTCTGGTATGTCACGAGGTGCAGAGGACAGCAGCAGCAGCGCCTCAGTGAGTTCTGGCAGTACCGTCCAGACTGCCCACGCAGTGTTCTTGCCATGTCTATGAAAACTAGACACAGTGTCGCATCCAGTTAGAGCGTGGAACATTGGCAGTGCACGAGCCTTCTCTCGTCCCAATCCAGCTGCTATTTCGTGTGCTGCTAGGTATCAGAAACTCTGGCCTGTTCCGAATGCCAGCCACAGTTTGTCTTCTGGTTGCAACTCCTGTGCCAGGGACACTGCCAGCACCACAACATCGGTGTGCATGAGCATGCAGCATCATCCCTATGTATATTGGAAGTGGGGTCTCCTGTGCAACACTGTGCCTGACACTGGTGGATGATGTGGTGCCACGTGTTCGCTTGTGTTTGATGCTGTTGAACTTCAGTATCTGAGCTGTGGCAATTGCTGCAGGGTTAGTGTCTGCCATCTGTTCCTTGATGCTGGGTCCCTCTAGGATCATACTGACTAGGGCAAGCAGCAACGGTGGCACAGATTCTTCTTGACATACTTCAGGGAATCCTGTGAAGGGCTTGGCTTCTCCAAACATGTGACGGCGAACAATCTGTGCAGCATGGGCAAGATGGACTGCATCACTATCACTGTCCAGCTCGCAGGCTTTGGCAAGAGCAGCACCGACATCTTCTTCAAATGCCATCAGGATGTCTCTCCCCTTGGTGTGTGCCCGCATGTCAGGAAACTGAGCCAACAGTCTCTGTTTCAGTCGTGTGGAGTGGACTCTCGTGTCGAGCTGGACTCCTAGCTGTTCCATTCTGGACTGATAGAGCTGGACAAGGTCAGCCAATCTGAATACTGGTGCCGTCTCCTCATCTTGTCTGGTTTCTTCAATGTAGAGGACGAGTTCAGCGAAGACAACTGCCGACATTGCTCGCTCTTGTTTTGTGTCCTGTGATCCTGTTGACTGGGCCTTTCTTGTGCGATTGTAAAGTCCTATCAAGCACCGTGGGTGATACTGGGCGTCCAACGCTATCATGTCCCCACCACTGAGACGGCCCAGCAGTTCTGTATCACCAAGAAGGGTTGCACAGGCACGCACCCGTTTGTCCATTTGGAATGTTGCAGCTTTCCGAAGACTGTCAGCCCCAGCAGGTTGTTCACAGAAGAAACAATTTTCTGGGACCTTCTTCTCTGTACTCGATGAGCGTGAATGTAACCTGGTGCGTTTGCATGCAGCTTGTTCATCATCGCTCTCACATTCTTTCTTGAGTGCTCTCTTTTGTGCTCTCTGCAGTTTGGTGTTGTTGTACTGGAGCCTGCATGTCTGATGATATTTTGCACCGTGTGCAACCATCGCAGCTTCAATGCCATGACCATCATCGAGTCTTTCCAGGTGAAATGATCCTGGAAGCTCTCCAAGTTCACTGAATTTGACCAAGTTCTCTGCGAGTGAACTGTACCCACTCCCAATGTCTTTTCTCTTTGATTGGTCAGGTTTGGTCGGTGTCTCCGTCTTGTCCTCTTGACATATAAGGCATAACTTCCAGTCAGTTGTGGTGAGGTGCTGTGATGTTGATGGTGAAGTTCGCTCAACATCAGCTAGTCTGAAGCTCTTGGACATGGTGGAACTGTCTTCTGAATCTGCAACGATACAATGATATAATGTTAACATTTTGTTATACTAGGGCATTGCCCGTACTATATCTATATCTAAAATTATATCCCCCCCCTCTATTTACATGAAATGGTTTGGTCCAAAGCGAACGGCTTCCAGAGTTTGGTAAAGAAATCGCCATCGCGTGCACAAACGCGCAGGAAAGCGAATGAATCGCAAATTCGTTTTTATTAGTTTTAAAACATAGTTTAACGCCAACATAGTTTGCAAACGTGAAATAAATGAATACGCTCTCAAATGTGCCATCCGAGGCAGAGTGTGTCCGCCACGTTCGGCACACGCGATAGTTCGCTGCTCTCTGATTGGTTGAATCGTTTTTTGGACATAGCTCGGTAAGTAATTGTCCGATTAATATGAAACCTTGAAAAGGCACATCCTCGGGTCCCCAGCAATATACCTGGCAAGTTAAAAGTATATCGGACCCGTGGTTGTCGAGAAACAGCGGTCACAGACAAACAAACGTACAAACGTACAGAGATTACTGGAATTATAGATAGATATATAATAGAGGGGTTTCCTCCGCCATACTAATGGAGAGGAGGATAATTCCTCTATATCGTAGAGCATTTAGCTTGGCACACTTAGGGAATTAGTTTTGTGAGATTATGCCGGAATTAAATTTTCACCCATACCGGAGGCAAGAAGAGAAATAAAATCACATGAGATTCTTTAGTTAAAAAATATTCCCAAATTTATTGAATATTTACAAAACATTTGAATTCATAAATTCTTACAATATTTACACAGCCAAGATTTAAATATAAATCAGTCTAAACTCTTATTAGGTTGGACAGTACATTTTCCAGACATACCCTGTTCTGTTAATTACAGCCTTCGTGTTAAATTCAGAACATGTCAAAACTGTCAGTGTGGAATACACACTTCACTCAAAATACTACTTTATATAAAACATTTCTAATTTAAAGCCTTATAGTAAGAATTTCAGATAAACCCCAAAAAAGTAAGACCAGGTTGGCTATTAGACAACCTGCCTCTGTCGTGCCCACCAGACAAGTGGTTTTAGCCAGCACACATGTGTATCAGGTAAGCTTGTGCTGAGTACATCATACCTGAACAACTCAGTGAGGCAGAACACAGCAGTGCACACCAGGGTGACCCCTTCAGTGCATAAACCAATTAACCTGTCCACTGCAGGGCATATAGAAATGAAGTTATTTTCTGCATATAATAATAATATAAGTTCAGTTCTATATAACAATTTCTGTTATCACCACTACCACTACAACTACCACTACTACAAGCTTTGTCTGGAATTTTGTGGACTAACAGACAAACAGACATACAGACAAGCTGGGATCAAAACATTACCTCCTTCCACCATTGAGTGTAGAGGTAAACATCATGGAAATTATATCATGCCCTAGATTTAATTCATGCTTACCCGTGTATTTGCTTCACTGGTTCACAAGGTCTTTTGCATACATGTAATTCAGACTCTCGTCTTCATTGCTGACCACACAATGTTGTCTAGCTGAGCCCAGATTGTATGTAATTAACTCATTTATGTGGAGTCACAAGGTGATTTAAACACAGCCACACACAAAGAACACAGTTGATGTGGGTCAACACACATGCAGCCTCTCTACTCTTTCATTTGGGTCAGGGCTGTGATTAAAGACATGTAGTGGAGTCATGTTTGTAAACATTGTTAAAGACATGCTACAGTGCATTGTTAAGGAAACAAGACAGATGGAAGCCTATACAAGAAATTTCTGTACTCTAGAAACACAAAAGATGGCTTAAAGGGTCTAGGAAAAGGGGATTATGCATGTTTGGTATTTATTGACAATATGAATGTAATGTTACATAAAATATGCATACGAAAAACACAAATGAATGGGTCACTTTGTTTCCTAATGGGATATGAATTTATATTTTAGACTGCCAGTATATATGAGCTTGTCTGAGTTGTTACTAGTGATTTAGTATAATTTTTTTATTTATTTATATTTACAGAACTAAGACATTCTTTTCAAAGTATTGTGTTGAATCCAATATTTGCCTAGATAATTTCCAAATAAAATTATATAACAGACTGTGATAGATAATATTAAGTTGAAATTGGTACCATTGGATTGCTTGCCCCCAAAAACATACATTTAGATACCAGAATCAAGTCAATAGCTGCATTACGTCCAGAGATAATAGCAAATGTAGATTTCAAGTGGCGGCCATTTTGAAATCCAATATGGCGGACATAAAGAGAGAATTTCAAGTGGCCCAATATCTGAAAATGTTCGCAACATATTAATGTACATTTGTGCCAAATTTGGTGCTTGTATCACAAAATGCACAATTCTTTTGAATATTTGGGCTAAGCCGCCCCACTACTGAGATATTGGCCAAATGAGAAAGAAAATATATAAATGATTAATAATGAAAATAAATAAATAATACTCATGAAAAAATCAAATTATTAATCAATCCGGTCAAAGAACACAAATCACCACCATTTCATCAGAATCGAACCCAAAATTTTTTTTTTTCGTCATTAATCGAATAATTAAATAATTAATCGATTAATTGATTAATTAATAAATCAAAAATAGTCTTTGCAGTCAAATCACCTGGTCATTGGCATGTCCAAATATCAGCTTCCTAACTCAAAAGGTGCCTGAGTTAATGGTCAGAAGAGAAAGGAAATTTGATTAATCAAATAAGTACTTAATTAATCGCTAATAATTAAATAACTCCTCAATTAATTGATTAATCAAAAAACAAAAAATGACGTTTTTGACAAAGGACTTGCTCACTATTGTGCTGAAATTTCAGCTTCCTAGCTCAAAGGATGGCTGAGATATCGCCCGGACAAACAATACAAGAAACGAGAAAGAAAGTAAGAAAACAAACAGAGTGAAAACTGAGTACTCCCTTTCAGCGTGCGTCACTGCCGAGCCCCCTTCGGTGCCCGGCAATGACGTTTTGCAATGCCTGTAGATGGCATAGGAAAGGAGCGGTGTACAACAAGTACAGATACATTCAAAGTACACCGCCCCCATGCCAAATAATTAAATATCCTACTGCGCGGCATTGCCGGGGCGCCTCATTTTTAAAACATTTTTGGCTGGTATACTACTTCACCTATGATATCATCATTATCATGCTTTTGTTCCCCACTATGAGTACTTGCCAAGTTTCAATTTTTTTCTTTCAGCGGTTTCTGAGAAATAAAATTTTCAATTATTTGCTTTTAATCCAAGATTGCTGCCATACCACGTGGCCTATGACGTCACAATTTGCATAAAAACATTCTGCATGGATGTCACTCCTACCCTGAAAGTTTCGTCTCAATCGGACATATGGTTGCTGAGAAAAACGAGGTTTAGCCCGGACGTGCGGACAACCCGAAAGCATAATGCCTCCACGACGAAGCATAACAAAGGACACTTGGGACAATAGGCCAAGGACACAAGGTGGAAAATGTGGACGGATATGCTACCTTGCAATTGCTAAACAACATTTATGTTTGCCACATCCTTATTCTGTACTCTTCCATCTTTTCTTCTATCTCTGTGTTGTTTTTATTTTCCTTTTTTTTTGTTGCTTTTCACCAATACTATTTCCATTGAATTATTTGAACCCTTGTTTTATTTTCAACTTGCGTTCCATTTTATTGGCCGTATTTGTATTGCATCTGCATGGGAAAGCAGAGCGCAAGATTGAATTGAGAAAAGGAAGAGCAGCGACCAGGTTGGAAGATGGATAGAGGAGGAAAAGAATGTGAGAGTAGTGGTGAGATAATTACAAAGAGTTTGATAGGATGAAGGAGAGGGGAAGGAAGGTGTATATGTGGAACAAGACCACTCCCCATGTCTGTAGGCCACTCCCATCTCCCCCTCCCCTTGTGGAATGGGGAAGGGAGTGGCCTAGTTGAATTTTTAAGTAATAAATGTCCACTTTCACTGGAGTATCATGAAGGGACTTTCCCATTCTGTATAAATAATAAGGGGACTCCAAAAAATCATATGTTGGGACTCCAAAATTGTGTACGCCATCGTGTACTCCAAAAATCACTCGAAATATGAGGGACTCCAAAAAATGTAATCATATGTTGAACTAGAATGGCACTCAGTAGAGACCATACGTCCACCAGCTGAACAGTTTACATTTTGTATCCAAGAGTAGACCAGAAAATCACAATACAGAATCACATTTAATCAAAATTATCCGTCCACAACTTTTTGAGATATCATGCTATGTATCGTTTTTGGCCCTATCTCCCAATGGTGAAGAATCACTTTAAAAATTCTACTAGCCGGATCTGGATACGGGTCTTCACCAAAATTGAATTGTTTCTTGTCACATACGCTACTTCTGCCAAATTTCGTTCGAATCAATCTACAACGTTTTGAGATATTTTGTTCACAAACGGACATACAAACAAATGAAAAATCAGTCAGAGACCGAGGACTTGCCGGAATTAAAAATATGGCGGCCGAACCACGTGCCCGATGACGTCATCATTATTTGTTTTCTAAACGAATTTATTCCTAGATTATGCTCAAGAAATTTCATCTTGATCGGATGACGTTTTGTACTTGTCGAATTATGACATCATAATGGAGGCACCTCATCATCACTAACATATTTTATTCCCCATGGAGAGTTCTTTACAATGAGCCATGTCTCAATTTTTTCTATTCAGCGCTTTCGGAGATATAGAGGTGCAAAGTTTTTCCAAGATGGCGGCCGAATCACGTGACCGACGACGTCATCATAAATTTTTTTCTCCACAAGTTTATGCCGACATGGCGCTCAAGAAATTGCATCTTGATTGGATGAAGTTTTGTACTTGTCGAATTATGACATCATAATGGAGGCCTTGGGCCTAGAGAGTTAAAAAGTGGGCACAGTCAATTGCAGGGCAACTAGATTATGCTCAAAAAATTTCATCTTGATCGGATGAAGTTTTGTACTTGTCGAATTATGACGTCATAATGGAGGCGAAATTAATGAGCGAAATGGAGGCGAAATAATGGAGGCGAAAATTACAATGAGCCACATCATCATTAACATATTTTATTCCCCATGGAGAGTTCTTTACAGTGAGCCATGTCTCAATTTTTTATATTCAGCACTTTCGGAGATATAGAGGTGCAATTTTTTTCGGTTTTTCCAAGATGGCGGCCGAACCACGTGACTGATGACGTCATCATTATTTTTTTCCTCCGCCAGTTTATGCTGACATGGCGCTCAAGAAATTGCATCTTGATTGGATGAAGTTTTGTACTTGTCGAATTATGACATCATAATGGAGGTCTTGGGCCGAGAGAGTTAAAAATTGGGCACAGTCTATTCCAGGGCAAGACAAATATGTGTGTTAAGTACGGCGATTCTATGTGCAACGGTGGAGACGTATTACTGCGCACAAGCAGACAGACAGACAAACCAACCAACATACTTGCCGGAATCTTTTCCGGCAAGTAACAAACAGACAGACAGGGGTGAAAACATAACCTCCATCCACCTTTGGTGGCAGAGGTAATAATTGTACACCGCTCCTTTCCTATGCCATCTCCAGGCATTGCAAATCGTCATTGCTGGGCACCGAAGGGGGCTCGGCAGTGACGCACGCTGAAAGAGAGTACTCAGTTTTCACTCTGGTTGTTGTACACCGCTCCTTTCCTATGCCATCTCCAGGCATTGCAAATCGTCATTGCCGGGCACCAAAGGGGGCTCGGCAGTGACGCACGCTGAAAGAGAGTACTCAGTTTTCACTCTGGTTTCTTTCTTGTTTTCTTGTTTTCTTGTTTTCTTTCTTGTTTGTTTGTCCGGGCGATATCTCAGCCATCCTTTGAGCTAGGAAGCTGAAATTTCGGCACAATAGTGAGCAAGTCCTTTGTCAAAAACGTTTTTTTTTTTTTTGATTAATCAATAAATTGAGGAGTTATTTAATTATTAGCGATTAATTAAGTACTTATTTAATTAATCAAATTTCCTTTCTCTTCTGACCATTAACTCAGGCACCTTTTGAGTTAGGAAGCTGTTATTTGGACATGCCATTGACCAGGTGATTTGGCTGCAAAGGCTATTTTTGATTTATTAATTAATCAATTAATTATTTAATTCTTCGATTAATGCCAAAAAATTTTTTTTTTTAAAGTTACAGATTCTGATGAAATCGTGGTAGTTTATGTGTTCTCTGACCAAATTGATTAATAATTTAATTTTTTATGATTATTATTTATTTCTTTTCATTATTAATCATTTATATATTTTCTTTCTCATTTGGCCAATATCTCAGGCACCTTTTGAGCTGGGAAGCTAATATTTGGACATGAGTGACCAAGTGATGTGGCTATCAAGGATATTTTTGATTTATTGATTAATCATTTCATCTATTAATTATTTATTGATTAATCGATTAATTATTTATTGAGTAATCAATTAATTATTTAATTTTTAATAAATGACTTATTTAATAAAATTTCTAAAAGATACATCTTCGGATGAAGCACTAGTGGTTTAGTTATGCGATTAGCCAATTGATTATGAAAATATTTTGTGATAATCTTTTATTGATTTTAATTATACAATTAATCAATCAATTAGTGTACACCTCTCCTTCCCAATGCAGCCTCAATGAGCTGCACTGCGGTATTGCCGGGCGCCAAAGGCGCCCCGGCAATGCCGCGCTGCAGCATATTTAATTATTTGGCATGGGGCGGTGTACTTTGAATGTATGTGTACTTGTTGTAAGGTTTGATCAAGCCTGTCAGAACACATGGTAATCAAGTGTAACATTCCCTAATCAAGCATTACATTATGAAAATTACAAAAAGTTAGTGTTACATAATTTTTGAATTGGTGTTAAGCATATCAGAGTTGACCAATCCGTGGCCGAGTGACGAATCAGCTCGTTCTGATATAACCGTGGGCAGGGTGACATGGATGAGGTGTCAAGTTAATTTTTAAATAAACCATTAGAAGTGGGTTTCCCAATCGCGCTTTTCAGCTTTTAAGAATGCTCTTTAAATGCGGGTTTCCCAATCAGCCCGTTACCGGATTTTGTCTTAAGTTATGACCCAGTGCGTGGGTAAGGTGTTATATGTACTCTCAAGTTGTGAAATTTTTATGCCTCCGCTGACGAAGTTTTCAAGTTGTCCGTCCATCCGTCCGTGATAGGTTTGTTTTCGTTCCCACGATAACTTGAGAACGTCTGAAGGGATCCTAGTCAAACTTGGTGCAGGTATGTATGATGAGGTAAAGATGAACTGATTAGATTTTGGGGTCACGAGGTCAAAGGCCAAAGGTGAGAGGTCATGTTAGGTGAAAATCCTGTTACCGCGATAACTTGTGAACCAGTGATGGGATTCTGACCAAATTTGGTACACTTATGTATAATGATGTAAAGGTGAACTGATTGATTTTGGGGTCAAGAGGTCAAAGTGTATAATAGGTCCATAACTTGAGAACAGCTGAAGTTATCTAATTCAAACTTTGTACATATTCTTATTATAAGAGCAAACATATATGGTTATGTTGCTATGTTTGTCGTTGTTTATATGCGACAAAAACGTCGTCTTCTGCTTAAAATAAAATTACCACCCTCTTAATTAACCCTCTTAACGCTTTGAGTATGGATGACGTCCAGTGCCGCAACCCGCGAAAATGTTTTGTGTACGGATGACGTTACTCAACGTCATCGACTATACCTATAAATAGATCGTCAGTACGTGGTTGAATTCCCGTAATGCCAAATTAATCCCGTACAGGGGGTATTAAATTCCGTACTCAAAGGGTTAATTGCGTTAAGACTGCTGAGATCCCTCAGACCTTTGACGACCCTTTAATTCCCCCAAGACCCTTCAGACCATGAAGACCCCTGAAGACCCAAAATACCCTTCAAGGCCCTGAGGCCCAAAAAGACCGAAAACACCCCGAAGACCCAAAACACCCCGACGACCCAAAACACCCCGAAGACCCAAATCGCCCCGAAGACCCAAATCGCCCCGAAGACCCAAAACGCCCCGAAGACCCAAAACGCCCCGAAGACCCAAAACGCCCCGAAGACCCAAAACGCCCCGAAGACCCAAAACGCCCCGAAGACCCAAAACGCCCCGAAGACCCAAAACGCCCCGAAGACCCAAAACGCCCCGAAGACCCTTAAGACCCCTCAAAGACCCAAAACACCTCAAAGACCCAAAATACTCTTAAAGGCCCAGAGGATCCAAAAGACCATGAACACCCAAATGGCCCTGAAGACCCAAAACACCATGAAGACCCAAAAGACCCCGAAATGGTCAAAGATGCCAACCCCTCTGAAACGACGTGTGGTGAGGCGTGTGGAGCGCGCCGAGTCACGCTAGTATGTATAATTATATAAAGATCAACTGATTAAATTTTGAGGTCAAAGGTCAAAGTCTGTAATAGGTCTATAACTTCTATGGCTAAAGTGATCTAATTCAAACTTGGTACAGATATGTATAATGATGTAAAGATTAACTGATTCTATTTTGGGTCCCGAGGTCAAAGGTCAGATGTCATGTCAGGTAAAAATGTGATAACTTGTGAACAGCTGAAGGGATTTAAATTAAAACTTGGTACAGGTATGTATAATGATGTAAACATGAACCGATTAAATTTTGGGGTCGAGAGGTCAAAGGTCAGAGGTCATGTCAGGTAAAAATGTGATAACTTGAGAACAGCTGTATGGATTTACAGCAAACTTCATCCAAGGTGGAAAACCCCTTTGGGAGGGGAGAAAAGTCGCTACAACTTCCATCATGTGACCCTTTGTCCTCCTGTTACACTTGATTGAGATGGGATATGTAACGACCGAATGTATTGCGGCCAAAACCACAGACGGATAGACAGACAAACACCGAATTGTGTATTTTAGTATGATTACCAGATCTAGTAATTCTCAATTTTTGAAATTCATTTTCTCTCCCCAAGTTCATGGCCATTGTGCTGTACATTATTTTCTTTATTCATATCTACTGTGCTAATATACTCTCAGTAGTATTGTTTTATTTCGTTTTCAAAACAAAAAATAGCTTAACATACCACCAAACATCGGAAGTCACAAAAATGTTTTTTTTATTTTAAAGAAATCTGGATATTAATTCTACAAGAAACAAGCTCGCAATACAAAATGTTATGTGCAGTTCTCGAGTTATTGGCAAATATGTTGGTAGTTATCAGAAATGTGAAACTCCCAAATCGAGTGTTAAAGATAAGCTGCTGGTTTGTACTTTGTACGAGCATAGAAACCATCCTTACTGACTTGTTAATTCCCCCTGAATTACGGCCTGGTTAATTCCCCCTGAATTATGGCCCGGTTGATTCCCCCTGAATTACTGCCCGGTTAATTCCCCCTGAATTATGGCCCGGATAATTCCCCCTGAATTACGGCCTGGTTCATTCCCCCCTGAATTACGGCCCGGTTCATTCCCTCCTGAATTACGGCCCGGTTCATTCCCCCCTGAATTACGGCCCGGTTAATTGTGCCCCGTTGCATCGCGGGGCGAAAGGGGGACTATGGGTTTCCCCTCCGTCCGTGTGTGCGTGCGTGCGTAAGCGAAGGACCGAATTCTAATTTGGTGTGTGGGTGCAACCCACGTCAAAATCCAAGATGGCCACCACCATATATATGTCTGAACATTGTGAGTGGAATATCTTGAAAAATAAGCGAAGTACCAACTTCTAATCTGGTGTGTGGGTGTATCTCGGCACAAGGAAGAAAGCTATTGAAAATTGGGTCGCCACGTCAAAATCCAAGATGGCCACCACCATATATATGTCTGAACATTGTGAGCGAAATATCTTGAAAAATAAACGAACTACTAACTTCTAATCTGGTGTGTGGGTGTATCTACGCATAAGGGAGAACGCTATTGAAAATTGGGTCGCCACGTCAAAATCCAAGATGGCCGCCTTGCATCTTCCACTTTGTCAACTCGCATCACTTCAACGACGGGGGACCTAGGCGTAACGCTTGTTCCCCCTGAATTACGGCCCGGTTAACTCCCCCTGAATTACAGCCCGGTTAATTCCCCCTAAATTGCGGCCCGGGTTAATTCCCCCTGAATTACAGCCCGGTTAATTCCCCCTGAATTACGGCCCGATTAATTCCCCCTGCATTACTGCCCGGTTAATTCCCCCTGCATTACTGCCGGGTTAATTCCCCCTGCATTACTGCCGGGTTCATTCCCCCTGAATTACGGCCAGGTTAGTTCTGAGGTCGCCAGTGGTGGATAACTCCGCTGTATTGCGGGCTGCTAGTCAACCACGAATGCCAATCAGTTTACCAGATCTCCGAGGATCCTCCGTGTAAGTACTGTTTACCTGTAGATGAGATGGTTGATCTGATCGGGGGTCGCACCCTCGATGTGTGTCTGCTTATCTATTTAATCAGGGAGGCACCGAGCGGAATGACCAGACACACACCGGCTGTGAGATGGAGCCAAGCAGTTGGGGAATAACGTCCCGGCTAACACTAGTGAGGACGATGCTGTCTCGATGAAAGAAAAGACACTGCGGACAGGTTGGAAGAACGATTCAATGAGGTTTATTTGCATTGGGGTGACAAAGTGTCATTGGGGAGCATTAATGCAGGTAGTTTTATTGAGCGATGGACAAACAAAGCATGCAGGGGGGTATTTATGAGGGGAAAGCAATATACAAACAACAAGACAAGGTGCAGTTATTACCTAGTCTAAAGATCGATCCCCATAACAATACTACCTTCATTAAACAAGACAATGGTACCAATCAGACATACACTTGAAGAAATTTAGACAAGCAAAGAAGAAAGAAAACAGAGTGAGGATTGGTCCAACCTCTCCTCACCCGAAGCGGACAGACACGTCCGCAGTGTCCCTTCCCTAGGGGAAAGGTATAAGGGATAAACAAAATCACTGGTAATTATGGGGGTGGGAATTGTGACTGGAACCGTGAAGTCTCTTCAGCAACTCTGAGACCGGCAATCGTCCCTGGCAAAAAATGGCCCTGGTCCCTCGTCAAACCATCTTCACAGGTACCAACAGCTTCCTTCAAACACTTTCCTCAAAACGTTTCCCTCATAAGCTTTCGTGTGAAAAAAACCCTTTTTCTTTAGAAGCTTTATCCCATACTCAAAAAAAACTTTCTTCTCCTCAGAAGCTTTGACCCGAACCAGCACGAAAGCCCTCCCCACTTTTTTAGTCTCTAGGGAGAGGAGGAACTTTGTCCAGGGTAAAATCCCACGCCCTGCCCATCTTGGTGTTGGCATGGTGTGTCCATTGGCCCAGGCGAGCATCTGTCACGAGTGCGCGTCATCCCGCTGGACCAGCAATGCTCATATTACCACCCCCAACCTGGCCACACCAACGGACTCTACAATTAACATGGAGCGGACCTGCTCCACTTCAAGCCTGCCGCCAGGATGTGCGCGCAGCACCATGATGGCGATGCATTCACCCCGAGCATTGCGGCTGTCATTCGGCCAATCCAATTGAGCTTTAGCTTATAACTGTCCATGCTTGCATTGAGGTTCCATTGATCGCCCGATGCTACACAAGCAGTCCATTACAATGGAGACCAGGCAGGGTGCTCAGGCATCGTGGGGTGAATTCGAATTGCAGGGCTAATTAAATCGATGTATGGTTTGTTTGACAGTGAATATTAAGAAATAAGTCTCGGACCCTGTACGATGGTTACATTTTCCGGGGGATGTGCTGGTTCGCCGAACTGTAACAATATATATTGTTGCAGATCCCGGTTCTGTCGACGTACTAGAGGGGGGTGGGGTGGGGGGGGAGGGGCGGTGAAGTCCCCGGTTTCCCTCAGACACCGGGGCACAGGCCGCCGGCGGTGACTAAACTCACAGTCGATGGGTTGCTAAGCAACTTCAAATGCCAATCCCTCAACCACAGGTGAAGGGTTATTGGTCACTTCCCAAATACCTTCAAGACCACGTGGTTAGAAAGACCGGGAAATGAACGTTCGCGTTCCCACACCTTATTTTGTGCCGAGCGGATCGCATGGTGTGGGTCGTGGCGTTATCCTGCATGATTTATGGGCCTAATAAGTCCAATTCGGTTCGGGCAATGCTGGGCCAATGGGGGAAAAGGCGTACTCGAACAGGTTTGAAAGGAAACAAAATGTACACGTTTTATTTACAAAAGGCACAGATGAAGGACAAGAGGCAGGCTTATCAATTCTTACCGAGCCTAAATCCTGACAGGTGCCTTGCGCACACACACACACACACACACACACACACACACACACACACACACACACACACACACACACACACACACACACACACACACACACACACACACACACACACACACACACACACACACACACACACACACACACACACACACACACACACACTATGAATGAATCCCACAGGTTAATTCGTACCGATCGATGTGCTGACGTGGACTCAAGGGTGGCCGCTTCTGCGCGCAGCACGCAGTTCGTTCCGGACAAGCAGCCTGGATGAGGGAAGGTCCGAAGGACGAACCGCCGCTTCGACGTCAGCACGAACGACGATCCCTGCTCCAGGAATGATTCAACACAGGCGACGACCTCAGCTCGGATGAAGAATCAGCACGGGGAACGAAGGTCGAACGCAGGACGAACCAGCACGGAGGACAGCCAGCTCGAAGGACCACGACCAGAGGGCAGCGCGAGAGAGCAGGGTGCGATGGACATGGGGTTTATATCAGGGCGAAAACCTTCCTAGAATGTTCCACAGGCTTTCATTGGCCGAGGCAATGCTGGTTGATGGCCGGCGCAGTTTGCTCGGGAAAAGTCCAGACCTGATTGGTTGTTTGTGTCCACGACCTCTCATTGGCTGCTTGTTGGTGACGTGGGTGGTTCCTTTAGCCACGCCTACCACAGCCGTGGTTGATCACGTGGACTGTAATTTTAGCCACGCCTACCTGCACATCACCACGTCTTTGTTCTTCAACCATACGAAGGTTTGAATCCTGCCTAAACTCAACACATATCTGCTTTAATTATTACACAATGGGAAGGGAGCTAATCTTTACATTTAATAAGAAATAATTGACTAATGCAGGCTACATGTTGTCGTGTAATTAACTAGAGGGGGTGTTCTTTCTTGCAAAACCACAACAATATATATTGTTACAGACGCGGTTTTAGATGTTATTTTACCGAGCGGTGGTGTATTACGGCGTCCGAACAGTTACTCCCCGATTAGAACCCGATCCCGCCCGATTCCACTCGAACGTTGGCCGAATCGCGCTACGCTAAATCAATGAAGGAAAAGACACAACGGCTGGGATAAATGAAACGACACAAGGGGGTACAGTTCTCAAGACCTCCGGAGGAGGATATAATTGGTGATGCAGAAAAGGGGGTAGATTACAAGGTAAGAGGTAAAGCACAGAAAAGATGGGCACTTAGACACAGTCTTATCTATCCCCGACAGACCACAGACAAACGGAACAGGACTGACTTACACGGGGATTTATGGCAGGGAAGGACAGGCAGTCGATAGCACAAGGTGCACCTTGGCTCAGGGGCAGAATCAAACACGGTCCGGTCCAGAGATGCGGGGAGGTATTGCAGCGCTCGGAGGTGGCGTCTTCTCTCTCCAAGCTGAGGGCGCATCTGACGTCACCTCCCTCTTCCTGCGCATGCTCAGCGGGGAGTGACACGCCCTCGGCTCGTTGGCCCCGCCCCAGATGGGATCGGTCCGCCGCTTCTATTGGGTGCGGGGGGTTACCGGGCTCCGCCCTTGACGAGGAGCTGACAGCGAGCCCCTGCGTGGTAACCCCGTCGGAGCACATGTTCAATGGCGGCTAACCAAGCCGGAGTGAGGACGCACACTCCCCGCGCCGCCGCCGCTGTTGTTGTTGTTGTTGTTGTACCATGAGGAAGAGCTGCGGGGAGGTATTGGGAGGTCCTAAACTTTCTAACGGTGCCATACAATCACATTCTGGTGCAACGAAGAGTCAGAATTAATGGAAACGAGTCCTTAACTGACATAGACTAAGAATAACTAGCAAGATGTCCTATAGTTGTCTACGTGAGATGCGGTGGACCTGGATGCGACATTTAAAGGGGGAAATAGGGGAAGGTCGGGTCTACAGAGTGTTGTTTACAGAAAATGGGACTAGGGAATGGGGGATTGGGGATAGTTGGGAAGTATTGGGGAAATAGGGGAATATTTACAAGCGGATATGGATGGAGGCCAATCTCATATCCGCAACATTGCACCCTTCTCTACCTCGGGGCGTCCCGACCCGATAAATTTTTACTTACTTTAGTGTGGCACTCAGATGTAGTTCCCTCTACTATTAACTCAACCCTGAGTGCGACAGTTTTACAGATGTTCACAAATGAGTAAATATGTCCCCCTGCGACGTTGCACCCTTCTCCTCACAGAAACACACCCACAGGATAACCGAATCGCGGAAAGAATCCTCAAACTAAACATACAGCCGGTAGGGAGCATCATTTATACAAGACTACACTGATATTTACACTACGATCCAGGACCTGTTTTTGGAGGAACACATGCAGATGTTATGCATAAGAGAGAGCACGCATGCCAGCATCGATACACCAACCCACGAGTGCCCTGTGGCCCTACGGCCTTTAATAATGTGCAGAGCACCCCATCCAAGCACCAAAAGCACCACCCCATACACACAGTCAGCACCATCCGGTGCACCAATAAAGTGTTCATAGTCACCGGTGGTGTCGCAGCCGGCCGATGTTCTGCCGCTGGTCTTGCCTTCCTGAAGTGCACTTGGCCTTCTGGCTTCTTTCAAAAATAAAGAAAGGCGCCAACCGCGTCCATTTCTAAGTTGTGGCCGTCAGGGGGGCCAACTATAAGTGGTTCACCTGTATGGCATAGGTGCCACGTTGACCCATAGGTCCATCAACGGGTGGTGCTTGCCCGCAAAAGAACTGCGGTCCATGGTGGGCGGCCACAAAAATTGCGGTCCATATGGTGTATCGATCCAGGCAGCAAGCAGCGAAAGTACAGGCCCACAACTGCGGAGCCAGCACCTCTCTCTCCTCTCTCTCTGCCCCAAAGCCAGATCCTCGGAGGTGGGAGACAAAAGAAGACAATTGAGTAAGGTGGTAAGGGCGCAAAAGTGCACGCAATACAAGGTAATGCACACTGGGGGCACATGGGAACCAGGTGAGACAGGTACGTTCCTACCGTACGCCCCCCCCCCCCCACCAGGTAACCTACATTGCCCCTCCCTTACCCCTTACTGTATCCACAAAACACAACACTACCCATAAACATCTACTTTACAAATCAACAAACGTCCCTACTGTCTTCCCCGTTCCTCCCATAAACCAAATTCGTCTTCTCTCCCTCCTAACCAATCAAATTTGCCATTTCCAACTCTCATCAAAATTTGCCATTTCCAACTCTCATCAAAATTTGCCATCTCCAACTCAACATCAAAATTTGCCATCACCAATTCATCATCAGTCCCTCCTAAGGAGGGAGAGATGGAATCACCCCAATGTCTCATCCACGTCGTGATGCGTCTCACAAATCCACACAGCAATTCTCCCTTCCTGCAACACAGAACAAAGGAACACAGGTGTGGAGTCATCATCACCACAGGTAAGTGGCTGCGTATGGTGCGACAGGTTCCTCAATCCTAACTATTTCCTAAATGACTTTAACAACTTTACATTACCCGGGGTCTTTCCCTGCCAATCCATTGGCCAACTTACACTATGGGTTCTAAAAACCAATTCCCATTGACCAAACTGTGGTGCTTCTCAATTTGGGGTCTCACTCCCCCGATTCAACACTCGGTGCTCTCGCACAATTTCTGGGCTGTGACGTGTAGCTCTCCCAGCAGGTCTACCCACCTGCACACCTCCACCACTGTAGTTGCCACCCGGGCTTACCTGCTCCTCACCCTAACCTAACTAACTGGGGAAGGCCCTCTCGCACTCTCACCCCCTCAGTGCCCTCTCTGGCACGGGCTGCCCGATCCACACCCGGGATCCTCAGGCACCCACTGACACTAACGGCTCCCAGAGCCCACCTGCGGCCTCACCTGGCCGACATCCTCACAGTGGTGGAGTGCCCAAACCAACTACACACACTAACAGGCTACACGCCCAGCCATTTCCACAACACTAATGCACCCATCCACAATACCATTCTGCAACCGCACCACGAATGCCAATATCCAACCACAATTTACCTATACCCTCTACCTAACACTTACACTACCCGCCCCGGGTACTCGTGAAAGGGGTCCACTCTTCCCCCATCCACACCTTCGCACCATGCACACCACTCCGTACCACTTACTCCAACTCTCTCCACACCACTCATTCCAATACTCCATGTATTCCACACACCTGTACTTGCACACCTGTGCTCTCACACTTGGTGCCGCCTGCACCCTTCTCTCCCCCAAGCGCATTCGCGCTGATCCACAACACTCACTACTCATACACTGCTCCACACACCTGTTCAGTTGCACACCTGTGCAATCACACCTGTTCAATTCTCAACCACACGGCATCATCTCATCTAACTACTCCCCTCTGAAACTTGCGCTTCTCCGTCTTCCCTTTAAACTATTGCGCTCCCTTGTTATTATCATCCACTCTAATCTACCTGCGTCCCCACTACAGGTATCAGTCACTAACTAAACCTTAACGTTACCTAATGTCAATCTCTTCTAGATCCCTACACACGATATATCCTAACCCACCCGGGCTAGTTTTCACTGCCATCAACCCCATAAGACTAGTGCTCCTTTGCCCCACTTTTGTGAGGGATGACAGAGTTGCCATCCCACCACATCGGGCATCTCCCACTACCAATTTTGCACATCAAATTTCAACAAATCAAAAATTTGCCAATCACTACCCATCATCTGCCAATCATTACTGCCAATCCTTTGCCAATCATCAAATTTTGTTTTTCTAATTTCGGGGCCAAAACACTATCCTCGTCATTACAGTCTACTTACTAATGCCTCTCGGTGCGCCAATTAACTTCTAAAGCTCGGCTTCGTACAGCCAAGCCATGACTGCGGGTTGTTTGGTGCCAGCGGCTGGATACGTCCCGCATTCGGTGCAGGGAAGGAGGTTTACCCGGGCCGAGGTCCCACGCACCATCTCGGCACGGGGCCATCCCATGGCCCGATCTCGACCTGCCGGAATGCCTCAACAAAAAGTGGTCGCCATGACGACCCTTCCTATCGGGCTGCCCGCTCCGCCTAGTGGAGCACGGACGCGGCCGTTCAAAGCGAGGCCCAGCGTGGATCGCGTACGGCGGTCCTTTCGAACCCGCCGTGGCTCGGATCCCCGCTGGTTCTCGCGGCACGCGAAGCCCGGCACGCACCGAGGGCCCCATTCGGCTATAAGTCGTTCTAACCTCTAACCCGGTTACCGTCGATGCCTTACCTGGATGCTTACATGCATACGCTACCCCTTTCTTGCTCATACATCCAGCTGTTCCCATGCTCCTCGTCGTACCTTCTCTAACACACCCAGGTACACTCATTCCACTCACAGCCTTGGTCACACACCTGACCACCGAACACTTTGGCACACATTCGTTGTTCGCACACCTCACCAACACACCTCTTCGCGCCCCTTCCTCGGTCACCTCCTCTGTGACAATCACAGGTGTGCTTTCACTCGCACACCCAACCACGTGCCTCACGACCAACTCAAGTGTGCATTCCCACACACGCTCTACCATTCCAGGTGTGCATCCTTCCATTCCAGGTGTACATCCTCGCTCACCTGTCACAACCAACTCACGCTCCGTGTCACTCTTACTACTCTCACCTCCACTCTTGACAGCGCACTCTTTCCTCATGCACCCGTCCGTTACACACCTTTCTCGCGCACACTCTCCCGTTACACCCTCTGTGACACTCACCACCGGTGTACACTCTTCCTCACTTTTGACAGCGCACTCTTTCCCCATGCACCTGTCCGTCACATCTTTCTCGCGCACACTCTCCCGTTACATCCTCTGTAACTCTCACCACTACGCGCTTCCATGTGCTCCCTCGCACACGCGCTACGACCGACTCACTCTCGACAGCACCCTCACTCCTTGGCACGCACTTTTTCCTCACACACCCCAGAGTCGGACTTTCTCGCACACCTCCTTTTTCGCACACCAGACCTGTCGCACACTTCACCAACGGCCTCTCACGAACACCCGGGTCCATCTCGACCCCCAAGCTTATTAAATCACCTGGCGCATCATACGCACGACCATATTGGTCACCACTTACACCGGGTCCTCTTTCTCTTCGCTTCTCCTCCATCACCTGCGAATCCCTCATCCGGTTAATGAGCACATCATCACGATCCGAACACAGACTTTGGACCAATTCTTTTACTTCCTCCTTTATCTCTTTCTTATCCCCTCTCCGTCGCTTCTTAATTTCGCTTACCCCTTCTTCCACTTCTTCTAATTTCTGCTTCACCTCCTTCATCTCCTCGTGCGCCCCTTTAAGTTCTTCCTCTAACTCCACTTTATTTTTTTCTATGTGCTCCCGCACCTCCCGCTCTTTAACCTCCATCACCCCTACCACCTTGTTCATTTTCCTCGTCAGGTCCTCATGTACCGTCTGACACTCTTTTTTAATTACCCCTACGTCCTTTTTCATCTCCTGTGTCGATTTTAAACCCTCTATTACCGCTGTGGTCTTCTTTACCTGTTCCCCCAACTCCTTTTGTCCCACTGTCAGTTGTTCTACTCCCAGCGTCAACTCCTCTATACCACCTTGCAATTTTACAGTCCCCTTTCTCACCTCCTTCTCCATGCACTCCTTACAGTGCCTCACCTCCTCGCGCACTCCTCCGACCTCCTCACTCACACCTCTTCTGATCTCTTCTCCCATCACTTGCATCTCCTGCCCAGATGCCACCCTCATCTGCTCCATTTCCTCCCTGTGAGCATCCAATTTAGTTTCTACCCCCATTCTGACCCCCTCTATCTGCTGCCCCATTTGTTTAACTTCCCTTTCCGCTTGGTCCCTCATGTCCCTCAATTTGCCTTCCATACTGTTTTCTAACCCCTCTAACCCCTTTTTCATCCCTTCCATTTGATTCTCCTGAACGGCCATTCTGTTTTCTACCCCCATTAACCCCTCCTGTATTTCCCCTAATCTATTGTCTAATCCCTCTATTCTACTCCCTAACCCTCCGATCTGGGCCCCCATGTCCTCCCTCAATTTCTCGCTATTGGACCCCATCCTTTGTTCTAACCGTTGGCTATTGGCCCCCATGTCCTCCCTCAATTTCTCGCTATTGGACCCCATTTGGCCCTCCAATCGCTCACCCTGAGCATCCATCCGGTTCCCCATTACCCCCATTTGGCCCTCCAATCGCTCACCCAATCGCTCACTATCAGCCCTCATTTGCTCACTATTAGCCCTCATATCGTCCTTCTGCAGGTTGAGGGACGCCTGCATTTGCGCCATAAATTGCTCCATGAGGGCCTGCATTTGGGCCATCCCTCCCACTTGTGCAGCGGGTGCGGCCGCCGCAGCCATGTGCGAGGCGCCATTTTGCGAACCTGCCGCCCTCACTGCTTCGCTCTCCTCTTGTCCCTCAATTTGGTCCTGGATCGACCCTGCCTCACTCTCCTCTACCGGAACCCAGCCGTCTTGATCCGCCATAGCGCGACTTTCAAAATTCGGGTTTTTATTTTTGTAAAACAAAATCAAATTTCGCCGTTAATAATTTCGAGCGCGTGAAGCGCGCTTCGGGTCCAATCCCACTTCCCGACACCAATTGTTACAGACGCGGTTTTAGATGTTATTTTACCGAGCGGTGGTGTATTACCGCGTCCGAACAGTTACTCCCCGATTAGAACCCGATCCCGCCCGATTCCACTCGAACGTTGGCCGAATCGCGCTACGCTAAATCAATGAAGGAAAAGACACAACGGCTGGGATAAATGAAACGACACAAGGGGGTACAGTTCTCAAGACCTCCGGAGGAGGATATAATTGGTGATGCAGAAAAGGGGGTAGATTACAAGGTAAGAGGTAAAGCACAGAAAAGATGGGCACTTAGACACAGTCTTATCTATCCCTGACAGACCACAGACAAACGGAACAGGACTGACTTACACGGGGATTGATGGCAGGGAAGGACAGGCAGTCGATAGCACAAGGTGCACCTTGGCTCAGGGGCAGAATCAAACACGGTCCGGTCCAGAGATGCGGGGAGGTATTGCAGCGCTCGGAGGTGGCGTCTTCTCTCTCCAAGCTGAGGGCGCATCTGACGTCACCTCCCTCTTCCTGCGCATGCTCAGCGGGGAGTGACACGCCCTCGGCTCGTTGGCCCCGCCCCAGATGGGATCGGTCCGCCGCTTCTATTGGGTGCGGGGGGTTACCGGGCTCAGCCCTTGACGAGGAGCTGACAGCGAGCCCCTGCGTGGTAACCCCGTCGGAGCACATGTTCAATGGCGGCTAACCAAGCCGGAGTGAGGACGCACACTCCCCGCGCCGCTGCCGCCGCTGTTGTTGTTGTTGTTGTTGTTGTTGTACCATGAGGAAGAGCTGCGGGGAGGTATTGGGAGGTCCTAAACTTTCTAACGGTGCCATACAATCACATTCTGGTGCAACGAAGAGTCAGAATTAATGGAAACGAGTCCTTAACTGACATAGACTAAGAATAACTAGCAAGATGTCCTATAGTTGTCTACGTGAGATGCGGTGGACCTGGATGCGACATTTAATGGGGGAAATAGGGGAAGGTCGGGTCTACAGAGTGTTGTTTACAGAAAATGGGACTAGGGAATGGGGGATTGGGGATAGTTGGGAAGTATTGGGGAAATAGGGGAATATTTACAAGCGGATATGGATGGAGGCCAATCTCATATCCGCAACAATATATTGTACTTTGCAACTTCTCCATTTAAGATTAAATTTTAAAAAGTGAAGAGAAGAGCCGCTTATTCCCTTTGAATTCCTGCAGGTGAAATCAGTGGCTCAGATTTATGTGAACTGTAATCACAAACTCTTCTTTATTGGAGGTAATTAGCATAATTTATCTTATTTTGCTCCTTGGCACTTTTACTGCTTGCCATAAACGTGATTGGTATTACATTTCACTACCTTTCATCTCGAGGATTATACTTTGTATTTTCGTGATCTTAAAATTTGCGGAAAAGACAACAAGCAGTAAAAAGCATCGTCGTTGTCATTGTGTATGCCAATTTATGTTGGTATCTGTGGTATCAGCTTTTCCATTGTCAACATAAGAAGGGGCATTTCGTCATTTACACTCCTATCACCACTATATTCACTGTCGGAGTGTGAGGGTTTGGCGGATTAATCAACGGTCAACCCATGCCATTCGTACCCCATAAAATTGAATCCCAGGTCACATCATCTCACCTCAGAGTGCAGGCCTTGCCATTGGCCATCACAGAAGATGTTCTCATGTGAGCTCAATGACGGCGCTTATTGCAGTCCACTTGTGCGCAGTCTTCACGGGTAATTTGGCAAGTTTGCTTTTTCTTTTTCATGAGAAAATAACTTGCGGATCCTCACAGTGCAGCACCAGTAATGGACAACTTGATGCTCCACAATGTGTGATCGCTGTAGAATGGAGAAACCAATTGCTGTTCAGGAATGTCGACACAAATCCTTAGCAACAGGGTCGATTTGTTTATGGGAATCCCACACTGCTATGGGGTTAACCTCTCGATTAAGAAAAACCTTGATCCCTGCTCTCCTGCATGGTTCACAAACGTGTGAATTGTGGTGGCAAGTTATCCATTCCATAGGTCAGTTATCAGGCAGACCTTTTTGCCGTTAACCCCAGGAAATCATCCTAAAAAATAGCAATGTTAATGAAGATGTATACCAATAAAAACTTGCACAAAAAAATACTTTAACTTAATCAAAACTCCGAAAGGGTGAACATTTCTTACCACAAGTCACTTCTTGTCACTTCTTTGTTGATACTGACAAAAAAAAACTCTGTGCAGCTTCTGACTCGTTTTGTTGTGGCAAGTCTCATATAAGCTTAAGTAGTCTATAATTGAACTTTTTAACCTAGAGGAAGGCTCGGAGATATTTTTCAGTGAGTTATGTTGATTCCTATTGATATCTGTGATATTGCTCCCTAAAAATTTTTTTTAAATCAGTTCTCAATTACATTCTACTAGCAACGTCCAGCATAAGTCGTCCCCTGCTTGAGGTACAAGGTGTACATTAACAGAATCTGAGAGTTTTAATGACCGCTGTTTCAAGAAATGTTAGAAACTTGTATTCCAGGCCTTGTCGCTGGCATTTCGAATAACCAGTTTTAAGTTACACTTGCACGCCTGGATGAGTATAGTGCGTGTATATGTTTAACAACAAACACCACATATTTGTTTTTTATCCAGCATTTACATTTTCCATGTGTCGAATTTGCTCTTCAAGGCTGTTGATTAGAAGCTTGAACTGGAGGTGTGATAGAAAAGTGAAGCTTTCTTTTGATTTGAAGGTCATGTGACTTTGTTTGTACTCATGCATAACGTATCCAACACAAACTAGACTCGAGGGATCGAGCACTAAAACTGTCACAAGAAGCCTCCGTTATCACATCTGATTACCACAATAGTCGCAAGGCCTCCAAAGCCAGTCGCCGACTGGGCATCCTCCGTCGTGCGAAGTCCTTCCTTGGCACACCTGAGCTCCTCACCACATACAAGGCTTTCATCCGCAGCTCAATGGAATACTGCTCTCCCCTCTGGGCTGGTGCTCCTGCCTCACACCTAGCTCGTCTTCACGCTGTTGAAACCAAAGCATTCAGAATCATTGGAATCTCCCGCGATGAAGCTAACTCCAAGGGCCTCTCACTCACTCACCGCAGGCAGGTTGGTGGTCTTTCCGTCTTCTACCGGCTCCTCTCTGGCCTTGCCCCCCCCCCAGCTCTCTCTGGGCTCTGTCCCGCAAATATTCCTACAGGTCGCACAAGATCTGCCTGCAACCCTCTTATGGTCAAACTGCCAAAATCAAGACTCTCTGCTCACCTTCACTCCTTCATTCCTCTTTTCTCCCGCCTCTGGAACAAACTCCCTCACTCTCTTCAATCCCACTCCACCCTCCAGGTCTTTAAAACAGCTGTTCACCACCATCTCTTATCTTCCCCCATCCAAAACCTTGATCTTTTCTACCCCCGCTAATTTCACCCCAATTCCACTTTTTTGAAATACCAACTTCTGTCCTGGAAGTCCTTGGTGTCCTTGTGTTTTATACTTTTCCCTCCCCCCCCCCCCCCCCTTCCCACGCCTCCTCCCCCCAAGCCCTCTCCCTTCCACACATCTCCCTGCTCTCAAATGTTGTGTTTGTGTGCTTCCCCTTCTCTCCCCATCTTGTTTTCCGCTCCCTCTTTTTATATATTTTGTTTGTCTGGTTGATTTGTTTGTGAAGTAAATGTTAGCTCTTTCACGAGCCTCGATTCAGTATACAAAAAAAAAAAAAAAAAAAAAAAAGGTCTTCTTGCACAATGGACATCATCTTCAATTTATGGTGATTGGATAGTTTTGTTGAGTTATCCACTTCGGCATCATCAATGAAGGTAAATTCGGGTCATTTTAAAATTTGCTTTTATAAACTGGAATTTCATCCTCAGGAGCGGAACCTTTGATGATTTAACCTGGGAAATGTGTGGAATTATTACCAGCTGGTGACCATTTTGTGAGTGAACATGGCGATTGTGTTAATTACCCGAGAATATTTTGCTGAGATTTGCACATTTGACTGGCTTATGGCCATAGTATTACATCCATGCAGTCGATGTTTGATTTGATAGTTAGAAACCAGTAATTCGAATATATCCTAAAAAAAATAATAATAATTCCTACCAATTAGAATCCCAATTCAAATTTTGACTTGATTTGATGAGCTGTATTCTTTGCAGAGCACTGGTGCTGCTGAGGCAGTTTCTTGGCAAGGGTTATACTGGGTGGTTTGCCATTGCCTTCCTAGCACTGTTTGTCTGTGTTCTATACTTTAAGGGTGTAGTACTGGTGAAAAATTGAGAAAACTACATAGGTACCTTTGAGAGGTATCTAATTTTCAGTTTTTCTTGAAAGATATAATCTTGGCTCTCAGACCAGTTTCAACGCTTCTTTGTCATATTACATGCATATAATTTGCATAAATTAGACCGTCAATAAAAAACAAAGAACACATTTCTTCTACTATCTTCTACGTCACCTATCATTATTTTCACACAAAACTTGGTACATGTATTATACATGTGTTACTCTACTACCTGATGAGAGGATTTTGTGAAATTATGTCAAATGTTCACTAATTAGCTAATTATGCCAATTACCAGATAAAACTTGGTTGCCCTTCAATAAATCCACAATGGCTACTCCTATAAACAAAAGCCTTCATCATTTTAAAGGAAGTGATATTCTGAATATCCTGTCCAAATTTCAGCCCAAAAGAATGATGCAAATTAAGGTTATAACAAATAATTCTACTTCCGGTTATTGAGGGGCATGTATGATGTTAGAAAATTTGGAAATTTTTCAATAATTAGGGGTACTTCTATGACCTCTAATAGCATGATTCTTGTTTATAAGGCTATAAAGAAACTGTTCAGCTAAAAAAAAACAAAAAAAAAAACAACCTGTTCACCAGTACTACACCCTTAAAGTGTTGTGTCAAACAAGCAAGCAGCACGTACAATTTCTAAGTCTTTGGTATTATTCGGCCAGGTTTTGAACTACCGACCTGCCAGACTCGGGGGTGAGACCCCTAACCATTATGAAACCAAGTCTGGTACCAATTCAATGGATGGGTTTGTTATGGCTAGCAAAGAGTACGTCCTTTTGCAGATGGGTTATTTCCCCTACTTTTAGGTTTATGGCGTCTTTTATTTGCCCATCCACACATACAGCGAGAAACGGTGTTTTGCAATCACTTTTGTCCCTGTCTATCTGTCTCGTAACCTTTTTAACCATTTGAGCTTTTGTTATCGATTTTTCAACAAACTATTATGATAGTATTTAGAAGACAAATTAATATCAAGGTCAAAAGCGCAAAATCACACTCGGTGAGTAGAAATAGGCATTACCAATCTGTCTGCCGCCTGTGCTGCACGACACCACCGGTGTTTTTTTTAATCGAGTCTGTGTTTCTTTATTGTACGCCGCACCTTTCCTATGCCATCTCCAGGCGCTGCATATCGTCATTGCCGGGCACCGAAGGGGGCTCGGCAATGATGCACGCTGAAAGGGAGTACTCAGTTTTCACTCTGGTTGTTTGTTTGTTTGTTTTTTCTTGCTTTCTTGTTTGTCCGGGCTATATCTCAGCCATCCTTTGAGCAAGGAAGCTGAAATTTCGGCACAATAGTGAGCCAGTCCTTTGTCAAAAACGGTATTTTTTGTTTTTTTGATTAATCAATTAATTGAGGAGTTATTTAATTATTAGCGATTAATTAAGTACTTATTTAATTAATCAAATTTCCTTTCTCTTCTGACCATTAACTCAGGCACCTTTTGAGTTAGGAAGCTGATATTTGGACATGCCAATGACCAGGTGATTTGGCTGCAAAGGCTATTTTTGATTTATTAATGAATCAATAAATCGATTATTTAATTATTCAATTAATGACCTTCGGGGTATTTTGGGTCTTCGGGGTATTTTGGTTCCTCTGGGTCTTTAAGGGACTTTGGGGTATTTTGGTTCTTCGGAGTCTTTACTGGTCTTTTGGATCTTTGGGGTGTTTTGGATCTTTGAGGTGTTTTGGGTCTTTGGGGTGTTTTGGGTCTTTGGGGTGTTTTGGGTCTTTGGGGTGTTTTGGGTCTTTGGGGTGTTTTGGGTCTTTGGGGTGTTTTGGGTCTTTGGGGTGTTTTGGGTCTTTGGGGTGTTTTGGGTCTTTGGGGTGTTTTGGGTCTTTGGGGTGTTTTGGGTCTTTGGGGTGTTTTGGGTCTTTGGGGTGTTTTGGATCTTTGGGGTGTTTTGGGTCTTTCGGGTGTTTTGGGTCTTTGGGGTGTTTTGGGTTTTGGGGTGTTTTGGGTCTTTGGGGTGTTTTGGGTCTTTGGGGTGTTTTGGGTCTTTGGGGTGTTTTGGGTCTTTGGGGGTGTTTTGGGTCTTTGGGGTGTTTTGGATCTTTGGGGTGTTTTGGGTCTTTGGGGTGTTTTGGGTCTTTGGGGTGTTTTGGGTCTTTGGGGTGTTTTGGGTCTTTGGGGTGTTTTGGGTCTTTGGGGTGTTTTGGGTCTTTGGGGTATTTGGGGTATTTTGGGTCTTTAATGGTCTTTTGGGTCTTTTGGGTCTTTAATGGTCTTTAATGGTCTTTTGGGTCTTTAATGGTCTTTTGGGTCTTTAATGGTCTTCAGGGTATTTATGGGACTTCGGGGTCTTCTTCGTCTTTAAGGGTCTTTTCAGTATTTTGGGTCTTTGGGGTCATCTTTGTCTTTAAGGGTCTTTGGGGTATTTTAGGTCTTCAGGGTCCTTTGGGTCTTTAAGGGTATTTTGGGTATTCAGGATCTTTAAGGGTATTTTGGGTCTTCATGGTATCTTGGGTCTTTGCAGTCTTTAAGGGTATTTTGGGTCTTCAGGTGTCTTGGTGGTCTTGTGAGTCTTGTGGGACTTAAAGGGTCGTCAAAGGTCTGAGGGGTCTCAGCAGTCTAAAGGGTCAAAAGGTATATTCCAACAGTACGTAATTAAGAGTTCACGGACTGTGTTTTGGGTGTTAATTTTTTTTGAAGAAGACGTTTTGGTCACAAATTAACAAACATACAAACATGCTTTTGTTGTAACAAAACAAATTTTGTAACAAACATACAAACAAATTAACAAACATTTTAATATATTATAATAAGATATGGAGAATGCTAATGAAAAAAATTGCCTTATTTTACGTATTTATTTTTTCAGCTCTGTTTTCATCAAGCTTAGTTCTTGTACAAAGTGGATGCAGGTGGGATTTGCATTTGAGATGCAATACTTTCCAGTTATGACTTGTAATGCCGGCTTCCAAGAGGTGGTGCGAAACAATACACGTTTACATGGAGAGTTTTGAGGTCCTCCCCCAACCCTGAACCCCCCAGGACTATGAATTTTAAAAAACCCTTTAAACCTTCCCTGCACACCTCGAGTACAACCACCAGTTTTCAACTCGCTCCATCCAGCAGTTCAGGAGTGCAAAGGAACGCTTGTGCTGGGTGTGCCAACATGGTGAAGAGAGCATGTTGAACCGTTGTTTACTGTCACACTCTTTATCTCCGCCACGGAAGGTGGATAGAGGTTTTGTTTTCACCCCTGTCTGTTTATTTGTCTTGCCGGAAAAGATTCTGGCAAGTATGTTGGTTGGTTGGTTTGTTACTTGCCGGAAAAGATTCCGGTAAAGCGCGGCGTTACGCGCGCTGCTTGTGAGCAAGGAGGAAGCGGACAAGCGGTAACATATAAACGTCTTTATTGTAAGACTACACTGTAACACTGAACTCCTCCGGGCTGGTCGCCCGGTGTATATCATGAGGCCACGCCTACCCCTCGGGCGTGGCCACCGCCCACTTGGTGCGTGGAATGATGTCACCACGCCAGTGGGCTTTTGTGTCCGCCACACGCGCCCCCCCAGAATTCCCGCGCACCTGGAGGGCCAGTTTGTGGGGCAGTCGAATGACCCGGCCGAAGCGCCCCCTGGCGATCGGCGGCGTCCGGGGTGCAGGGATACCAGGTGGGATGCCCCTGGCTGCCCCTGGGATGGGTGCAGGACCGGGTGGCGGCGGGGCTGGGCGGTGCCAGGGGTCCGCCCGCAGGAGGGCGGCCCCGACGTGGGGGTCGGGCCACTGGCGGTGGATGGTCCACATCGAGGTGGGCCGGCTTGAGGCGGTCTACCGAAACGCGGTCAGGAGTACCGCCGATGTCCAGGGTGAAGTGCTTCGCCCCGGTCTCCAGCACGCGGAAAGGCCCGTCGTACGGGGGCCGCAGTGGTGTCCGATGGGCATCGTGGCGGACGAAGACGTACTCCGCCGTGCGAAGCTCCGGGGCGACGTGCGTCGGTGGGTGCCCGTGGCATGCCGTTGGCACCGGGGCGAACCTCTGGGCGGTCTCTTGCAGAGCGGAGCGCTGCTGTGCCGCGGACCATGGTGCCGTGGAGTCGGGGAGGAACTCGCCCGGCACCCGCAGCGGTTGCCCGAAGACCAACTCCGCCGCGGATGCGCGCAGGTCCTCCTTGGGCGCCGTCCGGAGGCCCAGCAGGACCCAGGGGAGCCTGTCGACCCAGCCGCCGTCGCGGAGGGTGGCCCGGAGCGCGGCCTTCAATGAGCGGTGAAATCGCTCACACAGGCCGTTAGCCTGGGGGTGGTAGGCCGTGGTTCGGTGCAGCCGGACCCCGAGCCCCTGCGCAACCGCCCCCCAGAGCTCCGAGGTGAACTGGGGGCCGCGGTCGGATGAGATGTCTGAGGGGGCGCCGAACCGGGCGACCCAGGTGGCGATGAAAGCCTGCGCGACATCGGCCGCCGTTGTCGACGCCAAGGGCACGGCCTCCGGCCACCGGGTGGTGCGGTCCACCATGGTGAGGACGTGGGTGAAACCCCGCGAGGGGGGCAGAGGTCCCACCAGGTCCACGTGGACGTGGTCAAACCGGCGTTCCGGCACCGTGAACGGGGCCAACGGGGCCTGGGTGTGCCGGTGCACCTTGGCGCGCTGGCACGCGAGGCATGTCCTGGCCCAGCCACGGACGGCCTTCCGGAGGCCATGCCAGACGAACTTGTCGGCGATCAGCCTTTGGGAGGCCCTCGCGCCCGGGTGGGACAGGCCGTGGATGGCGTCAAACACCTGGCGCTGCCAGCCCGCGGGCACAATGGGGCGAGGACGCCCGAGGGAGACGTCGCACAAGAGGGCCGCGCCCGCGCCGTCGAACGGCACCTCAGTGACGCGGAGGCCCGTGACGGCGGTCCGCAAGGCCTGGACGTCGGGGTCAGCGGCCTGGTCCGCTGCCATCCGGGCATAGTCGATGCCGAGGTGGACTGCGTGGGCGACGGCCCAGGAAAGGCAATCCGCAACCGGGTTGTCCTTCCCCGCGACGTGCTGGATGTCCGTCGTGTACTCGGACACGGCCGAGAGGTGACGCTGCTGCCGGGCCAACCACGGCTCGGTGACCTTGCCCATCGCGAAGATCAGCGGCTTGTGGTCGACGAAGGCAGTGAACGCCCGGCCCTCGAGCAGATGGCGGAAGTGCCTGACCGCCAAGTGAAGTCCGAGCAACTCGCGGTCGAAGGTACTGTAACAGCGTTCGGGCGGGCGAAGCTGCCGGCTAAAGAACGCCAGCGGTTGCCAAGCTCCACGCACCCATTGCTCGTGCACCGCGCCCACCGCGTAGTCCGAGGCATCGGTGGTGAGGGCGATCGGTGCATCGGGCGCCGGGTGCGCGAGCATGGTGGCGTTAGCCAAGGCGAGCTTCGCGCCCGTGAACGCCGTGTCCATCTGCTCGGTCCAGGTAACGTCGCCTTTGCCCGGCTTACCTCGGAGAGCTTCGTGCAGGGGGCGCAGGAGCTGGGCGATACGGGGCAGGAACCGATGGTAAAAGTTCACCATGCCCAGGAACTCCTGCAGCCCTCTGATCGTGCGGGGGCGCGGAAACCCCTTCACCGCCTCCACCTTGGCCGGCAGGGGGACGGCTCCGTGCCTGGTGACACGGTGCCCCAGAAAATCGATTGTGGCGGCGCCGAACCGGCACTTTGCGGGGTTCACAATCAGGCCATGCTGGCCCAGGCGTTCGAAGAGCGTGCGGAGGTGGCGTAGGTGCTCTTCGCGGGACGCGCTGGCGACGAGGATATCGTCCAGGTAGACGTAGACAAAATCCAAGTCGCGCAGGACGCTGTCCATCAGTCGCTGGAACGCCTGAGCCGCATTCTTCAGACCGAAGGGCATGCGCAGGAACTCGAAGAGTCCGAATGGCGTGATGACCGCCGTCTTCGGGACGTCCTCCGGCCTGACGGGGACCTGATGGTAGCCGCGTATGAGGTCCACCTTCGAGAAGAAGGACCTGCCCGCCAAACGGGCGGAAAAGTCCTGAATGTGGGGGACGGGGTAGCGGTCGGGAGTCGTGGCGTCATTGAGACGGCGATAGTCCCCGCACGGTCGCCATCCCCCGCCGGGCTTCGGCACGATGTGCAGCGGCGACGCCCAAGCGCTCTCTGAGCGCCGAACGATGCCGAGTCGCTCCAGGGTAACGAACCCCGCTTTTGCCACCGCCAGCTTCGTCGGCTCGAGGCGGCGTGCCCGGGCGTAGACCGGTGGCCCGACGGTGGGGATGTGATGGGCCACCCCGTGCTTGACGGCCCCCGCCGAGAAGGTGGGCCGCGTGAGGGCCGGGAAGCCGGCGAGGAGGCGGGTGAATGCGTCCGCTGCCGGAAGCGTACAGACCAACGTGGCCGGAACCGAATCGTTCGGCAAGCCGCTTGGCAAGCCGCTCGTTGAGCTGGGCAACGCACATGCGAGCGAGCTGAACGTCTCGGCCTGGATAAGCCGTCTGCGCTTGACGTCGACCAGGAGCCCATTAGCGCACAGGAAGTCCGCGCCAAGCAGTGCCATGGGCACGTCGGCGGTGACGAACGTCCATCGGAAAACCTGCCCTCCAAACCGCAGAGAGAGGCAGCGTTTTCCGTACGTACGGATGGGCGTCCCGTTCGCGGCAAGCAGCGCGGGGCCCCCACCCGCGGCGTGCTTGTCTGACGTGCCGGCGGGAATGACACTCACCTGTGCTCCCGTGTCGCACAGGTAACGGCGCCCAGAGAAGGTGTCCGTTATGAACAGCAGGCTGCTCGAACGGCCGGCGCTCATCGCCACAATTGAGCGCCGGCCCGGGCGTTTCCCGACCCGTTGAAGGAGCACGGCGGATGACACCGCCGAGCTTCGTGGCCAAACTTGGCGTGGAACCAGCACCAGGTGGTGGAGCTGGAGGAGCGCGGCTGGCCCCGCCAGGCCGGTGGAGTCGACGGGTTTCCCCGCGGTGGCGGTTTTCACCGCGGCGGTGGGCGGGGCGTGGCGGCGTTCACGAGGTGCGTATCAGCATGCTGCTGAACCTCAGCGTGCTGTAGAAGATGATGCTGTGGAACATCAGCGTCGAAGGCCGTGACGGCCACGCCAACGCTCGCCCGCGTGTCCGAAGCGGCGAAGTACTTGTCCGCCTCGGCCGCCAATGCTCGGGGTTCCGTTAGCCCGGTCCCGGCCAACGCGAGGCGAACCTGCGCTGGAAGTTGGCGACGGAAAAGCGCCCGGAATAGCGAACCGGGGGCTTCATCGCCCAACAGTGACAGCATATGGTCCATTCGGACCGACGGGCGCGTCTCACCGAGCTCGGGGAGATCCAGGAGGCGATCGGCCCGTGCGTCGTCCGTGAGGCCGAACGTGGCTAGGAGTAGCCGCTTGAGTGCCTCGTACTTGTGGCCGTCCGGTGGGTGGCGAAGGACGGACACAACTCGAGCGGCCGTGCCGGGCCCGAGGGAGGCGACGACATGGCAGTAGCGCAGGTCGTCGTTGGTGAGGCGCCGAAGCTGAAATTGGGCTTCGGCTTGAACGAACCAGACTTCGGCCTGGGCCTCCCAAAATTCGGGAAGTTTAATCGCCATTGCCTTGTCGTTGGCCATTGCAATGGCGTCGTGTTCGGAAGGATCGCTACGGCAGATCCAACGTCGAGGGTCACCAGTAAAGCGCGGCGTTACGCGCGCTGCTTGTGAGCAAGGAGGAAGCGGACAAGCGGTAACATATAAACGTCTTTATTGTAAGACTACACTGTAACACTGAACTCCTCCGGGCTGGTCGCCCGGTGTATATCATGAGGCCACGCCTACCCCTCGGGCGTGGCCACCGCCCACTTGGTGCGTGGAATGATGTCACCACGCCAGTGGGCTTTTGTGTCCGCCACACCGGCAAGTATGTTGATCTGTTCGTTTGTCTGTCTGTTTGCAGCACTATGTCTACACCGTTGCACGTAGAATCGCCAAACTTTGCACACGTATTTGTCTTGCCCTGGAATAGACTGTGCCCAATTGATGACGTCATCGGTCACGTGGTTCGGCCGCCATCTTGGAAAAACCGAAAAACTTTGCACCTCCATATCTCCGAAAGTGCTGAATAGAAAAAATTGAGACATGGCTCATTGTAAAGAACTCCATGGGGAATAAAATATGTTAATGATGACGTCATAGGTCACGTGGTTCGGCCGCCATCTTGGAAAAACCGAAAAACTTAGCACCTCCATATCTCCAAAAGTGCTGAATAGAAGAAAATTGAGACATGGCTCATTGTAAAGAACTCTCCATGGGGAATAAAATATGTTGATGACATCATCGGTCACATGGTTCGGCCGCCCTCTTGGAAAAACCGAAAAACTTCGCACCTCTATATCTCCGAAAGTGCTGAATAGAAAAAATTGAGACGTGGCTCATTGTAAAGAACTCTCCATGGGGAATAAAATATGTTAATGATGATGTAATCGGTCACGTGGTTCGGCCGCCATATTTGTCCTAATTGGCCGATAAAAAAGTAAAGTCCGGCAAGTCCTCGGTCTCTGACCGATTTTTCATCTGTCTGTCTGTTTGTGCGCAGTACTACGTCTACACCGATGCACATATAATCGCCAAACTTTACACACATATTTGTCTTGACCTGGAATAGACTGTGCCAAATTTTTAACTCTCTAGGCCCAAGGCCTCCATTATGATGTCATAATTCGAGAAGTACAAAACTTCATCCAATCAAGATGCAATTTTTTGAGCGCCATGTCGGCATAAACTGGTGGAGAAAAAAAATGATGATGTCATCGGTCACGTGGTTCGGCCGCCATCTTGGAAAAACCGAAAAACATTGCACCTCTATATCTCTGAAAGTGCTGAATAGAAAAAAATTGAGACATGGCTCATTGTAAAGAACTCTCCATGGGGAATAAAATATGTTAATGATGATGTCATAGGTGCCTCCATTATGATGTCATAATTTGACACGTACAAAACTTCATCCGATCAAGATTAAATTTCTTGAGCATAATCTAGGAATAAATTAGTTTAGAAAACAAATAATGATGACGTCATCAGTCACGTGGTTCGGCCGCCATCTTGGAAAAACCGAAAAACTTGATCCAAAATGGCCGTTTAAAAAAAAGTACATTCCGGCAAGTCCTCGGTCGGTCTCTGATTTTTCATTTGTTTGTTTGTTTGTCTGTCTGCCTGTGAACAAAATATCTCAAAAAGTTGTGGATGGATTCGGACGAAATTTGACAGAGATAGTGAATGTGACAAGGACTAAATGGGCCAAAAACGATACATAGCAGGATATCTCAAAAAGTTATGGATGGATTTGGAATAAACGAGGTGGACGTGTGTGTGTGTGTGTGTGTGTGTGTGTGTGTGTGTGTGTGTGTGTGTGTGTGTGTGTGTGTGTGTGTGTGTTTTTTGGGCGTGCGAAATTAAAAACACCTCACAGCCATAAAGCACGTAATAAAAACACCTCACAGCCACGCAATTAAAAACACCTCACAGCCGTAAAAACACCTCACAGCCACGAAATTAAAAACACCTCACCACCACGTAATTCAAAACACCTCATCACCAACTACAGACTTGGCATTTAATATGGAATCTTTTTTTTTTCTTGACTTGGGTTTACTTTCTTAACTCAGTTTATCAATCTGGTGAGTTTCTTTCACACTTTGGTGATTTATTTGTTAAAAGAACCATGTCACTGATTGTCTGTCGCAGCAAGAAGTCAACAACAGGAAAAATTGATCTTTTCTACCCCCACTAATTCACCCCAGATCCACCTTGTTTGAAATTCCAACTTCTTTCCTGGAAGTCCTGGCAGTGTCTATATGTTTATACCTCTCCCACCCCCCCCCCCCCCTTCACATGCCTCCCCCCCCCCTTCACATGCCTCCGCCCCTTCACATGCCTCCCCCCCAAAGCCCTCTCCCTCCCACAGATCTCTCGATGTCTCCATGTCTCTCGGTCCCTGCTCTCAAATGTTGTGTTTGTGTCCTTCCCCCTCTCTCCCCATCTTGTCTACCGCTCCCGATGTTATTTGTTTTATGTGTCTGTTTGTCTTTCTGTGTGATTAATGTTCGCTCTTTCACGAGCCTCGATCTTGTATACAAAAAAAAAAAAAAAAAAAAAATATCACAGGCGGCGTGGCAAAATGTACGGACAGGTGCATTTGATGATTGGCTTCACAGTCGGGTGTACAAGGGTTGTTGCGTTCTGTATTAGTGGAAAACAACTGCTGCACGTCTCCAAAAGTTATTGCCGCTTCCTCTGGAGATGGTCCGTCAACTCGACAATGCTGTTTGTCATGGAGTGGTGGCTTTACAAAATTACGGCATGAAACAGCGTGCTATTGCTCGGCAGTATGGCATCACTAAAGGTCAGGTGTCAAAGATCCTGAAACGAAATGCTCAGAGGGGTGTCCCTACTCCTCTACCGAGGCCAGGACGTCCCCGCAGAACCACAAGGAGGGATGATCGCCAGCTGCACCGGTTAGTCCGCAATGGCCGTACCAAGTCAGCTAATCGGCTTAGGGCTGAGTGGCAGCAACTGACAAATGTGCCTGTATCCAGAAGGCTAGTCAACCAACGATTGGTTCAAGCAGGCTATCGTGCCAGGCGTCCCCTGAGAAAGCCACGCCTGACCAGACAACACCGCCAGCGCCGATTGCAGTGGGCCAGAGAGCACCGTCAATGGCAGCCAGGACACTGGAATCACGTGATCTTCAGTGACGAGTCTAGATTTCTGGTCTATCGTCAAGATGGCCGCGTCCGAGTGCGCAGACAACTGCATGAAGCCTACAACAAAGATTGTATAGTGCCAAGAGTCCAAGCTGGAGGTGGTGGGGTGACCGTTTGGGCTGCTTTTCATGCAGGGGGAAAAACTGACCTGGTTGTTCTGAATGGAAACCTGAACCAGTTCAAGTACAGGGCCATTCTGGAAGAAACATTGCTTCCATTTTCTCGTGCAGCCTTTCGAGGAAACTTTGTCTTCCAAGATGACAATGCACGGCCTCATCGTGCTCGCATGATCCAACACTTTCTTGCTGACCGTTGTGTAGAGCATATGGAGTGGCCTGCCATGTCACCGGATATGAATCCGATAGAGAACTTGTGGGCAGAATTAACGCGTCAAATCGACCACTTGGACCAGCAGCCGACCTCTGTGCGTGAATTGCAGCAGGCTATTGTCACTGCATGGCAAGCGATTCCTGTCCAAACCTTGGCAAATCTCGTGAACAGCATGCCTCAACGTGTACGTGCTCTCCTGAATGCTCATGGGGGTTACACAAAGTACTGAACTGTAATTTTACTGTCCGTAATCCCAGTCGTAATTTAACTTTTGTTTTTGTTAAAAATATATTTTGGCTAATGTGCAAAATAAAGAGATACTTCTGGAAAACGTACAGAAGTTTAACACAGTACTGTCCATGAATTTAGTTCGATATCAGTTTCCATCACTTTCAAGGATCAATTTATTTGTTTCGAAATGTCAAATGTGGTTTTTGTTTCTTTTGAAGGTCACATTAACAAAATCTCGAATAATTTCAACATAATTCCAATGAAATTTTGGTTCTAAGTCATCTTGAAAAGTAAGTTCACCCCCACAAAAAAAATATTCCATATTAAATGCCAAGTCTGTAATTCAAAACACCTCACCACCACATAATTCAAAACACCTCACCACCACATAATTAAAAACACCTCACCACCACATAATTATAAATACCTCACCACCACGTAATTCAAAACATCCCCCCACCATGTGATTTTAAAACACCTCACCACCATGTGATTTGAAAACACCTCACCACCATGTGATTCAAAAACACCTCACCACCACCTCATTTAAAAACACGTCACCACCACATAATTCAAAATACCTCCAAATGTATTTGTAATATATGTGATATCACATTTTATAAACAATTGAAGTTGAAAACTTCAATTGAAAAAAAAAAAAAATTCCCTAAAATAATCCCCCAAAAATTAAAAAAAAATTGGAAATTATTTTTAAAAAGAAAATACCCACAGGACATACCGACGGGAGAGATATGTGTATACCAGAAGTTTGGTACGATTTCACAAAAGTTTGAGAAAGTAGTTCAGTGACGACTCAAGACAAGACAGGACAACACAACACAACACAAGACAGACACTGCACAGATATATATATATATAGATATATATATATATATATATATTTTACCTTCGTTCTTGTGATGGTAGGTCTGTCATTGGTTCCTGGAAGCTCTGAGTGGAGTCTATTGTACAGTAAAGTAGCGCAAGTGAATGGGTGCACTAGTAGGTTTTAATTGCAATATTCTGTATTTTTGAATTCAAAACAAAAAGCAAAATATTTGAATTCTCACTTATTTAAATTTTTACCAATCTGCATGGTTTCTGGAACGTATCTATTCAAAATAACAGGGTTGATTGTATTTCCATTTGTATTGGCATTGCTGGCACCATTTCAATTCTCTGCTGTCTGATCCCATTAACTTCATGACGTACTGGCTGAATCCAGCTTTTAAGCCATCCATAATCTTGGAGGGATTGGGGGGAGGGGAGGATTTGCTTTCAGGATGGCCTAAATGTACGAACACTCACTCCTAAGCCGTCTAGCCTGGGTTCGAATCCCAACCCAGCTATAAATTGTCGTCCTGGTGTTTCACCGGCAGGGTGATTCATCAATGTGTGGTGCCGTCCATCGGATTCACGTTAAACGGGGATCTCATCTGCTGGCATTGATTGTTGGATGTTAAACACACCATGGTGTCCTTCGTGAAGAGTAGTCGAGCTATCACCGGCACCATTATCAAGTTACAAATTCCTGCCCCAACCGCTGCACTGCTGGGATGGCAATGGCAAACCAGTCAGTTTAATCTTTGCTCAGGATGCCGCTGCTTCGGCATTGCCGATGCTCCGTGAAGAGTATGGTATATTATAAAGAGAGACACTGAGGGGATGCCTTAAGCAAATCTGAGGTCGTTTACTCCCGGGTGAGTAAAGATCATCACGTGAAGTTTGCTTGGAAAACAAGCATTCACTGCTGCAAATTCCAGGCCTTTTTCAGGCAAATTTCAAACACCAATAACTTTCTTGCCTTTCTTTCCATGTTCATAGTTGCATTTTTAAACTTCAAACTTCCTTTTAATGGTCCGGAAGGTGATTTGCCGTCTCACCTGAATTTGAAGGAGCGTCTTATATGCAGAAGGTCATCGTGTATATGGTCATGGGAAATACATATGGGGTGTCAACGGATTGAGGTAAATTGCTGGCTTCAACCTTTTCTCACCACCAGCCCATCATTTGCTATATACATACCCTACACCCTTTTCCACTTAAGCCACCCCGCTACCCCCGACCCATCACCCATTTTAAATGCAACAAGGCTCATTCACACTGCGCATTGGTATTTGGAGAGGCCGTCCTTGATGGAACGTATATACTTTATCTACTTGGGCATTTAATCTTCCCGAAATCTTCCCGAAGTCGGGTAGACCCGACTTCCACGCCAATGGGGCTTTGGGCTTGTTTTGGGAAATGCTATCATCACATTGGCACGGTTCGACAATTACTGCCGAGGGACGTATTTCCGTGGTGTTGGTGTGAAATGGTGCATTAGGGCCAAAGCTGGAGACTCGGTTGTTAACCGTAAACTCTATCTCGGTATTTGTTTTATTTATTCAATCTTTTCACGGTCCATGCTTTCACTCCCATTCCTGCCAAACTGTTTCATATACAATCCCAAAGATAATAATGAATAACCCGGTCTCATCTCCAATGTCGCTCGCTTTGAACTTTAAACTCTGCTTTATTATTTTATTTTATCATCCATTTATTTTGTCAGTCTTCTTTAAGACTCTGAACACACTTATCTCTTTTACAACAAAGACCTAATAGCCCTCGTTACTAGTTCCTATCTGCTGAATTATAGTTGCTTATTGCTGCTCTCTCCAACACAGTAATATCCTTTATTAAAAACAACCGAGACTGATCACAATACTCCGCTTGCTATCAAAACACACTTCTGCACATCATTAGCACTACTACTTGGCTGTTTAAAATGTAGTTTCAACCTTTTCATCCAAAGCCTCCTTCACCCTCTGTCCCATTCCCCCCCCCCCCCCCCCAATCCACCCTCCATACCAATCCTTTATTTTACCTTCTTCCCCCTTCTTCCCCCTTCTTTCCTATTTCCTAACATCCCCTCCCTATGTTCTCAATGTCCCTTACCTCTGTTATTTTCTCACCCTCCCCTTCTCCGTTGAGGGGTATTTAAGGTTGAGCACATGTCGTACTTAAAGGTCACTCGACCTCTGTGGTCTAAATGAGAGCCATTTAGCTTTTGTTTTTGTTTTCAGACAAAATATCCATACGATTGTGCTTATTAGCCCATCCACCGCTCATCAGGGCGACAGGATTTTGCGTGTGTGTGTGTGTGTGTGTGTGTGTGTGTGTGTGTGTGTGTGTGTGTGTGTGTGTGTGTGTGTGTGTGTGTGTGTGTGTGTGTGTGTGTGTCGGTGTGTGTCGGTGTGTGTGTGTGTGTCGGTGTGTGTGTCGGTGTGTGTGTCGTAACTTTTTAACATTTGAGCTTTTGACATAACATCAACAAAGCTTTATTATGAGAATATGGGAAAGACATTAATAATTTGTTCAAAAGGTCAGCATTACCTAAAATCAACTTTCATCCGATTTACCTAAAATTTTAAGATTTTGCATATGCGGTCACTGAATTGGTTCAACAATCAAAAGCTGGTAGCTGATTGTTTTTTTTAGGTCAAATGGTCAAGTTTGCATAAAGTCATCAATTTTCATCTGATTGACTTGAAATTTGAACAGGGTTTGCATAATTTGAGCAGGAGGCGGTGGACGACAAATACCACCAACCTGCCTGTGGTGAGAGAGAGAAAAAGGTCGTCAGAATCGGCTTCATCGCGGAAGATACCAATGATTCTAAAATCCTTGGTTTCTACAGCATGAAGCCGAGCTAGGTGTGAGGTAGGAGCACCAGCCCAGAGGGGAGAGCAGTATTCCATTGAGCTGTGGATGAAAGCCTTGTATGTGGTGAGGAGCTCAGGTGTGCCAAAGAAGGACTTTGCACGATGGAGGATGCCAAGTCGGCGACTAGCTTTGTAGGTCAGCTTTGAAATGTGGTTTTCCCAGGAAAGATCATGGCAGATAGTGAGACCCAAAAGTTTGAGTGACAGAACTTCTTCGAGAGGATTTTTGAGAAAGTAAATGGGAGGGTTCTCCAGATGGTCTTTTCTGAGAGTCAAAGTGAGAGTGTGAGATTTGTCAGGATTGAAAGACATGTATCAAGTGTTTGACCAGCCTGTGATTTTTTTCCAGGTCTGCAGAGAATGGTAAGGCTGCTGCCTTCCGATCTGAGGGATGAGGGATGGAACGGCAGAGTGTGGAGTCATCAGCAAAGAGATAAAGAGGATTTTCCAGTGAGTCGGAGAGATCATTGATGAAGATTAGAAAAAGCACAGGGCCGAAACACTGCCTTGAGGAGCTTGAGCCTGGACAGGAAGAGGAGATGAAAGAATTCCATTTAGAGCCACACGTTGACTACGACAGGAGAGGGAGGCGGCAAGCCACGTGTGGAGGTTTCCATGGATACAATAGAAGGAGTGATTGGTGAGCAGGGTGGGGTGCCAGACCGTATCGAAGGCATGTGATATGTCAAGGGAGACAGCTCTGATTTCCTGTTTGGCTTTGAGGACCTCCATCCATTGTTGAGACAGCAGAAACAGCATGTCCAGAATAGAGTGACCTGGTCTGAAACCAAATTGATGATCTGAGATCAAGCCATTGCAGAAGAGGAAGGATTTAATGTCAGAAACAATGATTGACTCCATGACTTTGCTGATAATTGGAAGCAGGCTGATTGGTCTGTAGTTGCAAGGATCTGTTTTTGCACACCTTTTTGTGCAAAGCGGTGATGTTGGCTGATTTCCAAGCAGAAGGAAGATGACCTTGAGCAAATGAGAGGGTGAAAAGAACAGAGAGAGTGTGTGATAGAACGGCAGAGCAGGTTTTTATGACCCGTGGGCTGATGTCGTCTGGTCCGCTTTCAGAATCGGAGTCGAGGTTTGACAGAAACTTCTCCACCTTGTCGGGAGAGAACGACACAGAGTTCAGGAGCAGCTGGGTTTGACTGGGTACGGTGGGTGCAGACTGCAGAGAGACATGAGTTTGGGACACACTATTTCGAAGCAAGCAGAGTTTAGGCATTCAGCTTTTTCACGTGCAATGTCAGCTGTGTAGCCATTTCAGGTAAGGGAAGGGTTGGAAGGGGAACAAACAACAAACAGATTTGACCAGACGCCACCAGGATTTGGAGGAGGGAGACAGTTTTGAGAGTTCAATCTTGAGAGTAGAGATATATTGTTTCCTGGCTCTCCTGAGGGTATACACATACTTATTCCAAGCTTTGTGAAAGGAACTGAGATTTGCCTTCCATGAGGCGAAGGCAAGTTTTTTCAGGGCAACTGCCTCACCACGAGATTCAGTGTACCATGGACGGGATGAAGGGTATGACATCTGAAGACGAGATGGGATAAATCTGTGCATGAGAGAGAACAATTTACTTGGGGAAAATTCCCAGGATGAGTTAATATCAGAGACAGCAGAGATGGGAGACCAGTCCAGATGTTTGTTGGCTGCTTGAAGACCATGCCAGTCGGCCTGAGTGAAACGCCAGACTTGGCGGCACTGGTGTGGCTCTCTGAGAGAGAATTCATCATGGGAGCAAAAGGAAGTTGAAACATTTGAAAACATACACCGTGAAACCTGTCTATGTGTTCTCCCAAGTGAGGGCAGGGAGGCTTGGAGGACAAAGATTGCAGACTGGTTCAAAAAGGAGGAAATGGAAGAAGCAGTATCTCGATTGACAAGCTGAGTGGAGTGTAGCTCAAAGGAACGTGGAGGTGTATACAAGTTAGTATGGTCAGAGGTACTCCTTTTTATTATTATTATTATTATTATTATTATTATTATTATTATTATTATTTTAAAGGATTTGTTGCAAGCAAAATTAGGGTAAAGTGAAAAGATAAATGTTGAAAAATCATGAAGGACTACGGTGAATACTTCATGAACAGAGTGGGGATAGAAAGGTGAATTCAGCAAGATGGAGGAAGAGGGGAGGGAAGAGACGACACGTGGTCGCAGGGCAATGTGTGGTGAGCAGTAATTTATTTATTGATTTTTTTGGCTTTTTTAAAATTATAAGTATTTAAGACATTAAGCAGAAGGTATGTAGTTGGGAGGAAATTGAGGAAGTGGGGGTTGGAGGTAAAATAAAGGGACTGGAGTACAGAGAAAGGACAAATAAAAACTATCGTGGCCACGAGATAAATGGGTAGGTCACAAATAACCTGGTACGAAAAGTCCGACGAATTCTCACAAATGTGCATAAAATTCAAAACAAAAACGAACTAGAAGCACACAGTAAACACAGGGACATTCAAATAAACTAGCCGAAACCCGTGGAACATCCACGGAAGGGAGGATGTGGTGTATGGATAGAGTGTACCATTATGGATGGCATAGGGGATTTGCTTGTCCGAGTAAGAGTTAGGAAGAAAGATGAGAATGAAGAGTGCGTATATGAACAACGATCGCCAACACCGGCACAAATTCATGCTCTGGATTGTCCACTCAGTGGACGGCTTGCTTTCGCCTTCGCCTGTCCAATCAGCGGACGACTTGCTTCGCCTTCGCCCAGCAGACGCCAATACGATGGCGTCGTAAGATGGCGTCTTATCGGCAGTTAACCGGATGCTTTTGGGCCCCAACGTCGGCTAATTCAGATTTTTCGAGTATGGCTGTACGTGATAAACAAAGAGCGCGGTTCGTAGATCGTAAATCCATTAGTGCCGTGGGCATCGTCACTGGGTGCGGCGTAAAAGGGATAACAAAGTCGAGTCCTTACGCTATTATTATATAGATAGAAGAAACATGACAAAACGACCATTTATCACAAGACAAAACTTGGCACGTGGAGTACTTATCTTTGAGGAAAAAAGCAGGGCCGAAAAATCGGCACAACTGAAGCTCAAGTAACCGGAACCGGCAGGAAAGCCTATTGCTTTTGAGCTCAAAAGGTCAAGGTCACCTAAAATCAATTTTGTATGCCTCCGCCGACGAAGTCGCCCAAGGCATTATGTTTTTGGGTTGCCCGTCCCGTCCATCCGTGATAGGTTTTCGTTTCCACGATAACCTGACGACTGAAGGGATTTTGGTCAAATTTGGGGTAGGTATGTATCATGAGGTAAAGATTAACTTATTAGATTGCCATTTTGAGGTCAAAGGTCAGAGGTCATGTAATGTACAATTTGTATTGCCATTCCAACTTGTGAACAAGTGATGGGATTTTGAACAAATTTGGTGCATGTATATATGATGCAATGATGAACTGATTGGATTATTGTATCAACAGATCGAAAGTCAGAGGTCATGTCAGGTAGAAATGTGATAACTTCAGTACAGCTGAAGGAATTTAAATCAAACCTCGTGCAAGTATGCATAATGATGTAAACATGAACTGATTAGATTATGGGGTCATTATCCAGTTTGACACTAGCTCAAATGTCAGAGGTCCTATTAAGTAAAAATTCTGTTACTGTTCTAACCTGTGAACTGGTGATCGGATTTTGACCAAACTTGGTATAAATATATATTATGATGCAAAGGTGAACCGTTTATATGTTGGCATCAAATGTGAGAAGTGAGGGGATTTTGTGATTTTGATGAGGTCAGAGGTCATGTCAGGTAAAAATGCGATACTTGAGAACAGCTGAATGGATTTAAATCAAACTTGATACAAGTATGTATAATGATGTACTAATGTGGGCGGAGGCATATCGATCGACGTCGTGATGTTGAAGAGTGTTCTAGTTTTAGCTGTTTTTGTCATGTTTAGCATATGGAAGAAGTCTGAATACAAAGCGGTTGGGATTTGCATTGTCAGATGCTTTCTAGTTTTGTTTTTTCATCATTTTGTGATCAAGTTTTTTGTGTGTGATGTTTCTGAACTACACTCTGCTTTTTGAAGTTATTGAAATGCTATTATTACTGGCTTTTCATGCTATTCATTATACTGTATTTGCTGTCACGACATTTCTTCAACATGTGATGCAAACGCTCCTTTGTTCTTTTCAGGGTTTATGAACAAAATATTTCATCCCAACATCGATGAAGCGTAAGTCTGTGACACAGTGTCTTCAAAAAGTGGTTTTGGAGTAGCCAAATATCTGTTTGAGACATTTTTGTCTTTATATTTGATAATTGTTTGCACAATTTACTCTCAAATCACCGTTTTTTTTTTTTAATGGAACAACATCCATGTATTTTCCTCCACTCTGTCCCTTTCCCAATCTAGATCTGGTACAGTGTGCTTGGATGTTATAAACCAAACTTGGACAGCCTTGTATGGTAAGTTTGTCATTATTGATGTTACTCTCTTGAAAAGTTTTGATAAAGATATAGAGCAAACATTTTCATCTGGCTATGAAGGATATTTGAAATTTTTGAATTGATGTTGTCATTTGTGACATTTTTTCTTCGTGATTTCAATGCAAAATCAAACGACAACTTAAGCTCCTTTAAAGTACCCAACAAAGCAACCATGATATTTTCCATGCATGTTTATAGTGGGAAAACCTTATGGGCATTGTAAACTTGTTGTTTTTCTCCTCCAGCATATTCGTTGTTGAGCGCATCTTTGCTTAAACATGATCTGATTTGAATCCTTTGAGCAGACGGGTATTGCAATATGATTCGAGAGAATCCTGAATGCCCAAATACACAACAAGCTTGTACATATTCCTTACTGGAAGTGCTGCTTCGACCATGGAGTCGACTTCTCCGAGAGTCGTTCTTAAACATGTAGCAGAAGAGGAACAACTTCGTACATGGGGGCGACCTTTCCGAGAGACGTTCCTAAACATGTAGCAGAGGAGGAACAACTTCGTACATGGAGGCGACCTCTCCGAGAGATGTTCCTAAACATGTAGCAGAGGAGGAACCGCACGGTATCTTGGACGTAAACATTGTTTGGCTAAAATTAGACGATTGCAATAAAACACAATAACAACCATTGTATTAAAAAAAGTTCTACATCACTATTAATTCTCAGTTGCACTCAGTAACACTGAGTTGCAATAAAATGTTGGCAGAGTAAAAAATGAATATATAATTGGCTACTTTTAGAACGTAGGGTTTTCCTCCCATGACTCCTCGTGTTACCCTCTTTTAATATTGTGGATTCATTTGTTCCCCAGCCACTGGTTGCAACTTATCTTGTTCTTAGAATGTTTGTCATCCATCAAGTTTTGTAAGAAATGGACACGATGGTGCATCAAACATCCCGTTTGTGAAAAATATTCTCATATTGATAGTCATACCTTTTTTATTTTTTATTTTTTTATTTTTTGTTACACTAGCCCCATATAACATTCCTGCAAAATATTTCAGATTTTCGTTTTTGTTTATCATACATACAAGCATACGAGTGTGAAACCACAAGCAAAATAGTCTGGATGTCATGAAAGTGTGACAATGTTAGCCAAGGCACTGTGCCGCCGCACAATTTGCCGCCAAGGCACTGTGCTGCCGCACTGTGCCGCCGCCGCCGTTTCACAATGTACAATAATAACTCAATTATGCAAGAATTGTTATATCGGTCTCTTGTGTCGTGCTGCGATAATCGCCCTCTTTGTGACCAATTTCCATGAAGAGCGCCATTTGGAAACTCAAAGGTTTGTGGTTAAGGATGGGGGGTGGGGAGGGGGGGGGGGAGTGCTACCTTAACGTTAAGGAAGGAGGTATTAAGAGTTATTCTTATTATGCAACCATTCTCAACTTAAGGATGTATTTAAGGGAAAAGTTAAGGAAATCAACAAAATTTTCCTAAAGGATGCTTTACGTAACTGGACCATAAGCTCCGTCCACTTTCGATGGCAGAAGTAATAAAATGCTCAATGAGAATCTAATGAATTTTACACAATAATCATTTTATTCCCCCTTCATCCGCAAGCACGTGTTCCCCATGCAACATATAACTAGAGCTTCCAGGGAAGCAGAACTCAACTGAACTGACTGGACAAGTCTCACACACCAAGTTTGATCAAAATCCATAAATATTTGTGGACGTTAAAGTCTTAACGTCATTTCTGAGCTGAAAGCAATATGGCGGCCTATGGCGGCCATTTTGTGACGGATCGGGTTGGAATGCAATAGCAACCTACCTTGTGTGGTAAGGGTTAAACATTCTAAGTTTGATCAAAATCTGTTAATATTTGTGGACGCTCGAGTGTTAACGTCGTTTTCATGACCAAAAACAAAATGGTCGGCTAAGTCCGCCATTTTTCAACGTTTCGGGCTGAAATGTAATACGAACCTGGTCCTTGGGGAAGGATGCTGCATGTCAAGTTTGATCAGAATCGGTTGATATTTGTGGACGCTGGAGTGTTAACGTCGAAAAGTTAACGGACGACACGTCGACGATAGACGACGGATGCCGGAGGGTTCAGTAGATGATGAACTCAACTGGATGGTAGTCCAGTTGAGTTAACAAGTGTCATTTAAAATGATATGTTCAGCAACCCTCTTCTGGTGAAACTGCCAAAATCAAGACTCTCTGCTCACCTTCACTCTTTCATTCCTCTTTTCTTCCACCTCTGGAACAAACTCCCAAACTCTGTTCAATCCCTCTCCTCCCTCCAGGTCTTTAAAACAGCTGTTCACCACCATCTCTTATCTTCTCCCATCCAAAACCTTGATCTTTTCTTTCCCGTTAAAACACCCCAAATCCGCCTCTTTCAATCACCAACTTCTTTCCTGAAATTCCTACTAGTGAAATTCCTAGTCGTGTTCATTTGCTTTATACCATGTACCCCTCCCTCCTCCCCCAGCCCTCCCCCCTCCCCCTTCCACAGACCTAACGACCTCCCTGTTCTCTGCTGTTGTTGTGCTTGTGTGCTTCCCTCTCCCATCCCTCTTGTCTCCCGCTCCCTTCATTGCATGTTTTATGTGTCTGTGCATGTTTTCATGTTCAATGTGTTAGCTCTTACACAAGCCTCGATTCCGTATACAAGAGAGTGTGTGTATGTGTGTGTGTGTGTGTGTGTGTGTGTGTGTGTGTGTGTGTGTGTGTGTGTGTGTGTGTGTGTGTGTGTGTGTGTGTGTGTTGTGTGTGTTGTGTGTGTTGTGTGTGTTGTGTGTGTTGTGTGTGGTGTGTGTGTTGTGTGTGTTGTGTGTGTTGTGTGTGTTGTGTTTTTTTTTTTTCCTCTTGCTTACAGACGTCTCTTTCTCCAATCTGATTGGTTGCCTGACATAGCAACTTTAAGGAAATCCTTATCCCGAAGGGCTGTTTATGCAACAGCTCTCAAGGAAATCCTTAGCTGAGGAATTACAATGTACTGTACCTTTCCTTAAGGTTAAGGGAGTTTTATGCAACTGGGCCAAAGGCCTTGGACGCTGAGAAGTTCAGATTTACTGAAGAGGAATTTGGCATGAGGGAGAATTCCCAGTCTCCAGTTGTTTCCCAGATGGCATAAGTTAATTCCGACTTTTTACTACCTGCCAAAGCCTGGTGTTGGCTTAATGGTTAAGGTGGCTGGCTTTAGAGCTTAGGGTCTTGAGTTCAAGCCCCTGTAATGCCTTTGAAATAACACCAGGCGGGTTAACTCAGCCTGTCATCCTTCCGAGGTCGGTAAAATGAATACCAGTTTACTGGTAACAGGGCACTGCATCAGCTATACAGCCGTGCTTCCATAAAAATGACACAACCAGCAGCCACAGGCCGCATACGAATCACTAATAACCATCTGCTTCTGGCCTCACACTCCACCTGGCCGATTAATGCTCACTGTACAGAGTGTGATCTATCCGTTTTCTCTTTCTGTCCGAAATGCAACTTCCAGCTCTTTAATGTGCAAAATTATGTAATGTTTGTGATTGTCTTGCTGGAATAAGAGGGCATCATAGTATACATCTTTGTAAGTTTACACTGGCCTGATGATTTGGCTCACTGGAGGAGGAAGAAACCTTTCAAGCTGCTGTGCTGCCTCACTTTGGCTGATCACTTTGAGGAAGGGCATTCGTCAGTGTCCAGGTGGTGAATTCTTCTGAGGTGTGGAGGTTCTTGCTGGCCTGTGTTGAATTATTTCTGCACATTTGTTGGACAGATGGTTTTTTTTTTTAATGCCTGCACCGGTTGCCGGAGGCATTATGTTTTCGGGTTGTCCGTGTGTCCGTTATAGGTTTTCATGTCCGTGATAAGTTAAGAAGAACGGCTAAAGGGATCTAAGTAAATGTTGGTACAAGTATGTATAATGATGCAAAGATGAACCAAGTACATTATGGGGTCAAAGGTCAGAGGTCCATTAGGTAAACATTCTGTTACTGCGCTAACTTGTGAAGCAGTGATGGGGATTTTGATCAAACTCGGTGCAAGTATTAATATGATGCAAAGATGAACTGATTAGATTTCAGTGTCAAAGGTCAGAGGTCATCCTCTGATCCCTCACTTCCTCTGATATTTCCCCCCCCTCCTCCCCCTCCCTTCTGGGAGTGCCAATTTGTTTTGTTTTTCCAAGGTGTTGGTCATGATATTGTGACTGGTCACTCAAGGTGCTGTTTGTCATATCGAAGTTATCATATAGTACAACGTCACTCTACTGTATTAAATTGTAAAATGTAATTTGCCTCAACTTCGAGATTGATTTCTATGTACGTTTCCGTTAAACATACCAAATCTAATTGCCGCCTCCCATATAATTGAGGCTATTCTCAATGTGAAATGCTGATGTTTGCACTGTTTTTTGCTGTGTGGGATGATGACTGTTCAAAGTACTTTTAACCTGCAAAGGGTGACATATACAAAACGGATATACTGGAGACAATGGTTGTAAATGTGATGCTGATTTCGCAATTCGCTGTTCACATACTGATTTCCCCTTCACCACGCTGGCCCAACCAGACCTGTCAAACATCTTTGAGTCATTTCTGCCTCAGCTTTTGGCGTATCCAAACCCCATCGACCCACTAAACGGTGATGCTGCCGCCATGTACTTGCACAAGCCCGAGGAGTACAAGCAGAAGATCCGAGGTTTGGCCGGTTTATTGTGGGCTTGCTTTGTAACATTAATAATGGGCCCATTTGAGAAGGGGTGAGCTTTGAATTGTTGTTCCATTCGACTAAAGATGTTTTCTATTATTGCATGTATATGTACAGAACATCAGTTTTGTTTGAGCTTGAATGCTCTCCATGGTTGTCTTTCCAACTGCTGTCAACTACTGCCTTTCTCTTGTCTCTTATTTTGGATCCTGTATCCCTCTTCAAGCCCACAGTTCTGCAGCCAATGTTATGGCTGTTATTTTTTTTATTCGAACCAATGGCTAATATTTTGACCTTTTACTCTTGCGAGTGTGTATGTATATATATATATGTGTGTGTGTGTGTGTGTGTGTGTGTGTGTGTGTGTGTGTGTGTGTGTGTGTGTGTGTGTGTGTGTGTGTGTGTGTGTGTGTGTGTGTGTGTGTGTGTAATATATTGTCGTGCGATTCCTCCCAATTAACACCAGGAGAGTCACGGATGGCCAATAGCAAGCTTTTAACTCCTAAGGCAGCGGTCGGGAACCTATGGCTCGCGAGCCATATATGGCTCTTCCGGTGACGGCATATGGCTCCCAGACAATTTTGAGTCGAAAAAAAAAAAAATCAGTTTGGAATCTCCTGCAAAAGCTAGCTGGCTTTACGTCCAATCTCCTGCAGTCATTCAAAGCACGTTTTGGAGAATTTCGTGCGCGCACTGGTCTTTTCAAGTTCATCACTCATCCACATGAGTGTGCAGTGGACAAAATCGACCTGACATGCATCCCCGGGGTCTCTATCGGAGACTTTGAGCTGGAAGTTGCTGACCTGAAGGCATCAGACATGTGGATGAGTAAGTTCAAGTCACTTAATGGAGAGTTGGAAAGTCTTGCGCGACAGCGAGCAGAGCTGGCGAGGGAACACAAGTGGACAGAAATGAAAAATCTTCAACCTGAAGACCAGCTGATTCTTAAAACTTGGAACGAGCTTCCTGTGACATACCACACAATGCAGCGTGTGAGTATTGCCGTATTGACCATGTTTGGCTCTACATATGCATGTGAGCAGTCATTCTCGCATATGAGGAACATTAAGACCAACCTACGCTCACGTTTAACTGATGGAAGCCTCAATGCCTGCATGAAGCTCAACCTCACCACGTATGAACCAGACTACAAGGCCATTAGCAAAACCATGCAGCACCAGAAGTCGCATTTTTTTTTTTTTTTTTTTTTTTTTTTGTATACAAGATCTAAAAGTAAGACATATTTAATTTATTATACGTTAAAAATACTATATGGCTCTCAATGAAATATATTTAGAAATATTTGGCTTTTATGGCTCTCCCAGTCAAAAAGGTTCCTGACCCCTGTCCTAAGGCGATGATCAAATGCGGATTTCTATCATATGTGCCGGAGAAAGAAAGGGAAAGGGAGGAAGCTGAAGCGCTTACCTGAACGGATCCCACCGGCAGTCCTCAAACCTGCGGAAATAACACATGAAAACGGATTTACAAATGTACAGAAAATAACGAAAGGATTTATTAAAACGGAATGCCGGGACAAAGAAAAGCGCGACGGTAAACTAACTTCCTAAATGTAGTGCTCCCTCACCAGAATTAGAAACACAGACACAAGGGAATATAAAAATGAACTGGAAAATAAATTATTTGTGGGTTATCGTGGCACTTAGCTCAACCTGCTCGATGCGTCGTCGGCAGTCGTCAGACCAGGAGCGCGCAGTCCGGACGTGGCTTCTGCCTTGGCGGGAAGAAGGCCTCGACACGCCTTTGTTTGCTAGACCTCGATGAAGACCTCCCGCTTGAGGCGAACGAGCAGGTGTGCAGCCCGCTCCCCAGCCGTGCCCATCCTCACAAATTCAGCATGGAAACCGTGGCTCATTGTTGTTGGCGCTCTGCCTCTTTCACCAAGCCGCTCTATTGGCGCGAATCCAGCCTCACTGGCCGTCGTGAGCAGCAGGCGCGCAGCTTGCTTCCCACACGTCGGTAAAACCCAGCCCTTCCGCCTCGTCCCGACCAACACTGCAAGATCTCGGAACACGGCCGCCGCGATGAAACCCAATGAGGTGAGGAATGTCCGCTCACAGCCGTCTTCCACCAAAGTCCGATACCAAGGCTGTACTACTAAGATGTCAGTCAGCGCGTCCTTTTATCGGCCAACCTCTGACGTCATTGGTGCTTTTCCTCCAATCAACCGCAGTCCGCCTTCGTGATGCAGTCCGCCTGTCAATCAAAACCTCCCACCCAATCATGGCCCTTCTGGGCGTGGCTCTCGACCTGCTGGTCTTTGTGGCAATGCAGCCACCGCGGTGCTATCGGCAGTGTTCTGAACTGGCTTCCGGTTGGTTTTTATTGTTATTAGGGTTTACTGTAATGTGCTTCTCCTCACTAGTGTCTATGGTGCGGTGCCAAGAGATAAAGGATAAATTACTGAGGTTTGACAAAAAAGGGCAATTAACATAATCCCCATACTAGTTCACATGCCCCATTCCTCGCAATGGAGACGAAGATACACCTTACTCCGACATTCGGCTAAACAAAACTTATTACATGGTCATGGTTCTTACCCGACATCCGGAGCATGATACCTACACAAATCTACCTGACTCTACATATCACTACCCCACAAACATAACAATATATATATATATATATATATATATATATATATATATATATATATATATATATAAAATTATATATATTATATATACATATATACATACACACACACTAGTGGGGTCACCCGTAGGAACGTGTGTGACATTTCGACATATTGAGTTAGATGCTGCACATTCAATTTTACAAAATGGTTACTGGCAATTCATCAGATCCAGAAATGGTGTAATGAACACAATTTATTTATTTCACATAATATGTGACCCCTCACTCTCCACCTGACACTCTCCTCTCTCCACCCTCACGCCTCTCCAATACCTCCTTACACTCCTCTCCAATACCTCCTTACACTCCTCTCCAATACCTCCTTACACTCCTCTCCAATACCTCCTCACACTCCTCTCCAATCCCTCACACTCCTCTCCAATCCCTCACACTCCTCTCCAATCCCTCACACTCCTCTCCAATCCCTCACACTCCTCTCCAATCCCTCACACTCCTCTCCAATCCCTCATACTCCCCTCCAATCGTGCCTCACTCGCCTCTCCAATCGCTCCTCACTCGCCTCTCCAATCGCTCCTCACTCGCCTCTCCAATCGCTCCTCACTCGCCTCCTCACATGCCTCTCCAATCGGCCCTCACTCTCCAACCCCTCGCTCCTCTCCAACCCCTCCCTCCTCTCCAACCCCTCCCTCCTCTCCAACCCCTCCCTCCTCTCCAACCCCTCCCTCCTCTCCAACCCCACCCTCCTCTCCAACCTCACTCTCCTCTCCAATCGCTCCTCACTTTCCTCTCCAATCGGCCCTCACACTCCAACCCCTTGCTCCTCTCCAATCCCCCGCTCCTCTCCAACCCCTCGCTCCTCTCCAACCCCTCACCCCTCACTCTCCAACCCCTCGCCCCTCACTCTCCAACCCCTCGCTCCTCACTCTCCAACCCCTCGCTCCTCACTCTCCAACCCCTCGCTCCTCACTCTCCAACCCCTCGCTCACTCTCCAACCCCTCGCTCACTCTCCAACCCCTCGCTCACTCTCCAACCCCTCGCTCACTCTCCAACCCCTCGCTCACTCTCCAACTCCTCGCTCACTCTCCAACTCCTCGCTCACTCTCCAACCCCTCGCTCCTCACTCTCCAACCCCTCGCCCTCTCCAACCCCTAGCTCCTCACTCTCCAACCCCTAGCTCCTCACTCTCCAACCCCTTGCTCCTCACTCTCCAACCCCTCGCTTCTCTCCAACCCCTCGCTCCTCTCCAACCCCTCGCTCCTCTCCAACCCCTCGCTCCTCTCCAACCCCTCGCTCCTCTCCAACCCCTCGCTCCTCTCCAACCCCTCGCTCCTCTCCAACCCCTCGCTCCTCTCCAACCCCTCGCTCCTCTCCAACCCCTCGCTCCTCTCCAACCCCTCGCTCCTCTCCAACCCCTCGCTCCTCTCCAACCCCTCGCTCCTCTCCAACCCCTCGCTCCTCTCCAACCCCTCGCTCCTCTCCAACCCCTCGCTCCTCTCCAACCCCTCGCACCTCTCCAACCCCTCGCTCCTCACTCTCCAACCCCTCACTCTTCTCCAATTTCTCGCTACTCTCCAACCCCTAGCTCCTCACTCCCCAACCCCTAGCTCCTCACTCTCCAACCCATAACTCCTCTCCAACCCCTCGCTCCTCTCCAACCCTCATCGTTGTTACAGCAGCATCCTGTGCGAGTCTGCATTGACGTTCGTCGACGGACTCGTTCGCCCATCTCATTTGTTTTCTTGCTACATCCTGTTCAAGTCTGCATTGTCGTTAGTCGACGGACTCGTTCGCCCATCTCATTTGTTTTCTTGCTGCATCCTGTTCAAGTCTGCATTCTCCATCGACCGTCTCATTCATTTTGGAAATGGAAGTTTCCACGCAACGCATGAATTGTCACGATCCTCAAGAGGACGTGTCTCGTAATCATCAAATGACAAATGGCAAGTAAATTACATTGTGAAAATTAAACATTTCAAATAAACCTATTTAAAGTGTATGCGCACATAACTAAAAAAAAAAAAAACGAAGAAATATCTCTCGGTAATTTCCTGAAACATATTTTACTTCCGGACAATAATGTTGAATGAAATAAGAACGAAGAAATATATGTCGTTTTGTGACGACTGTCATCAAAAGTAAAAGTAATATATCTTAACGGAAAAGAAAAAGCGAATTTTTAATATATGTCGACATTTTCCCCGACTGTTATTTTAGGCGGTGTATTTTCGTGTATCATCGTATCGTGATTTAAAAAAATATATCTCTGCATTTTCCCGTGTGTGCGTGAATGTTCTCAATTATTTCTGACCGAGTCAAAAACCATCGATAAAAATTATTAAATCAGATGGTGAATTCGAGATAAAATCGTGAGGGTGACTCAATGAATGGGCTTTATTTTACAGGCCTTTGAGAAATCATTTCGTTCCTCACTTTCATGGGATTCTGAACGGAAACTTTCATAGGATTCTCTTCCCGTTTTTTTTCAACCGAGTCTAAAACTATGTTAGCGACTGTTAAAAATGAAATGATATATCGAATTAGAGTTGAAATAAACCTGTGTGAGAGAGAAAGACAGCACGGGCCTAACTAAACAGGCCGCAAAGCTATTCGAGTTAATAAAATGGTGGATATTTGTTTACATGAAGCCTTTCCAAGAATGGGTGGAGCTACTCGGTAAACCAAGTAAGCCACACCCCCGGACAGACAGACAGACAGAATCACCGTAGCCTATTATAATATAGATATATGTATTTTGTTTGTTTGTTTATTTATTTATTTTTGCAAGAGCTCTCCCACCATGTTCACATGCACTCTGTTCTCTCACAATGTTTACCCTTGTCAGAGTACATACAAAAGTACGCGACAGAAGAGGCACTGCGAGAACAAGAGGGAGCAGCCGCCGACTCCAGTTCGGAGAGCTCCATGTCAGACTTTTCAGAGGACGAAACACAGGACATGGAGCTTTGACCCATATCAGTGATTGTGTTTTAAGCCCTAACCCTTTGTCCAATCTTCTCTCCCAAGTATCCCTCGACCTCCCAACCCCTCCCCTCCTCCCCCCCCCCCATTTTTTCCTTTCCCTTAATTCATTTTTGCTTTTTCATCGTAACTTTTCATTTTGCATCACATTTCATCTCCTCTCCATCACCTTTTCGTACCGCCATCCAAAGTCCTATCAACATTTGTACTGTTTATTTTTTTTTTTTATCATTTCCTTTTCTACTGGCAGTTCAATCTGAGGCATCATTTGTCCAACTACATAAATAAGCTACACCATTCTTGCCCCTTTTGTTCATTGCCTTTGTCATATTTTATATCGTTACATTTTTTTTGCACAAGTAATTCCTTGAAGTATTCAATATTGTTGGCCCTTTTTAATTTTGGAGTCTTTCTCCCCATCTCCTCCACTCACTCTCTCACCACACCTTAACCTTCCCAAAAGTCCCTTGATATCAACTTCTCCAACATTGCCTTACCATAGTAGTCCCTGACATTTTTTAAAATTATTTTCATAATTTTTGTTTGCCTGGAACTCATTTCCTGAGTTATGAAGTTAAAATTTTTCCTTGTTAACCTTTTTAAACACCATTTTTAAAGAGACGAGAGAGTGAAAAGTGATAATATGAAAACAAAGCAATCATTTACTTTTACCTCGAACGCAAAAATGTTGCAGGTGACCGTTTTTTGTTAACACTGCTTTGCCCTGCATAACTCTGTCCTTTTTGGGCCTTCCCAAGTACTGCCCAAGAACCCCTGAACACATTTGCAAATATGGTGTTGGCCACAGTGTGGCAGAAGTCTTGGGCTGATGGGTGTGGAGAGCTACCTCCAAAGCCCCTTGGCCTCTTCTCTTTTGTAAGTATTGTGAGAGGCCTCTGCTCCTTGCCAAGATGTCTGAGGGGATCCTAGCAATCCTGCTTCCTCCTCTCGCTTTTCCCTCTTCGTTGCATCCACTCCTATGTGTGCCGTTCAAGCCAAGTTGCAGAGCATTTTGATCCAGACATTGCGACCACATTTTTTTATCATTGAGAGTAAATGGGTAGGAGGTGAGAACATTTCGCCGTCTTTCTCCTGCCTTCCCGACCACTGGCCCCAGTGCTGTTTTGAATGTGGGGCATAAGACACCACTGAACCTCCCTCACCTCGCACAATCTGTCTTACTGTGACTCTCATGTGGTTCAGAAATTGGAAGGAAAAAAAACTTTTGAAAAGAATGGCAGAAAGACATGGAGAGAGAGAGACAGAGAGCGAAGACCACAGAGGAAGATGAAAATATTGCTCTGTCAAGGACATGCAAAATGGCTCTTATACCCCTTCCCCTCTCCCCCACTCCTTCCCAGCCCCACCCCTATCCCTTGCTGCACTTTCACACTGAAGTTAATGCAAGCTGGCTTTCATTACTCTCCATTAATTTCATTTGCTGGAGTTTCCTGCTTCTGTTTTTGTTTTGTTTCCAAGCTCAGAAAATGGCATAAAAAGACAAGTTTAGCATAAGGAGAGGTTAGCATCTTGCCACTGTGCATTGCTGATACAGTGGGATATAAATAGATATATAAATATATAAATATAATATACTTATATTTTCCCCTTTCCTTGCGTATGGAAAAAAGATTTTAAAAAGAAAAGAAAGAAATTAAAGCTTACAAAAGAGGTGTGTTCTCTAACTGTCTCTGGTACATGCGCTGTGGCAAGTTTGACTGCCTCTTGTTCCTTTTTCTACAGGTTTGCTTTTGTTGGCAGTCTTTGTCTTTGAATTTTATTTTTGATTCCGAAATTCTTCTCCAGGTTCATACCCTTAGCCTGCACAACGGGCCATGTGTACAGTTGGGTAGGGGGGGGGGGGGGGGGGGGAGGCAGTTGTATGCGCACGCGAGTCTGTGTATGTGTGCGTGTTTACCATTATTCAACTTGCAAGAATTTTGTTTGATGTAGCAAAGCTAAGAAATAAATAAAGGCAAAGTTTTGCATTTTGTTGCTGTTTCATGTTTTTATTGTTATCACCACGCATTTTGAAAAAAGCAGAAGGTACTTATAATCACCACATGGCAAGAAAGTGCGAAGGCAGCGCCATTCTTAGCCTGACACACTGGGGTGAGATCAAAAGTTCAAATCTCAAAAGATGCAATTACGGGCACATTTAGAAACTTTTTTTAAACAAGCTGAATATGCAATCAATATTGCGGGACACATGAAATATGTAACAATTTTTGGGATTTCACTGTCGGTCATGCCCCAGGGGGTGGGGATTTATGGTCATCGGGGTAAAAATGGGGAAGACAACAACAACAACAACAACAACAACAACAACATGCATTTTAAGGCCATTTTCCCTGCTAGAGTGGGGGTTAGCCTTGCGGTCCCCATGACAATCTTCTCCATTTTGCCCTTTTTTCTGCATCTCTCCTTGTTAACCCCCTTGCTCGCATTTCTTCTTCCACCATCTTTAGCCAAGTCTTTCTCGGTCTTCCCCATGCTCTACTTCCTTCTACATTCATTTCCATCACTCTTCTCAACCAGTCTCTTTCATCCTTCCTCAACACATGACCAAACCATTTCAAACTGTTTCTCTTCACAGCATCCATCACAGGCTCTATTCCCATCATCTTTCGCAATTCATCATTTGTCTTCCTCTCTCTCAACGATACTCCACACATCCACCGAACCATTCGCATTTCCACCCTTCCCAGCCTTCGTTGCTGCTCTACGTTCATTACCCATGTCTCGCTCCCATAAATCATAACACTTCTCAAACATGCAGCATACACCTTTCCCTTCAGCTTCAACGACACTCCCCTCCTCATCAGCACGCCACTCAGTTCCCGAAACTTCTTCCAGGCACATCTCTCTCACAACCGTTGCCGAGTCTGATCCACCTTCTCCATTCAGCATGTCTCCGAGGTAGCAAAATGTTTTCACACCTTCCAGCTTCACGCCATCTCCAAGATCCAACTCGACATTTCCTCCATCTGCAGCTCCCTCTGTGCACACCTTACATTTGAATGTAGCTGCCACACTGGTTAATGACCCTCAGATCACTACATTTTTGATGAACCCACTCAGCGCACATTGTACATTGAATGGAGTTCACTCCGACACCCTTCCTGCACACAGCACACGGCCACTTCCCAGTTCTTTCCACCTCACCACATGCTTTACCACTTGCCATCACCTTCGTCTTTCTGATATTCACCTTCAGACTTTTTGTCTCCATACATTCCTTCCACTTGTTCATCGTTTCCTTCAGTCCATCCATACTTTCCGCAATGAATACCAGATCATCTGCATACAACAACTCCCACGGTAAACCCTCCTTTACGTTCTGAGCCAGCACCTCCATCACAGCTACAAATAGTAGTGGACTTATTACCGACCCCTGATGCACTCCCACCTTCATCTCAAACTCACCACTGTTCCCGTCCTTCGTCTTTACAGCTGTGCGTGCTCTTTTGTGCATTGTCATCACTACTCTGATCAACCATTCCTCCATTCCTAACTTCCTCAATGCCCATGTCACTACTTTGTGTGGAACCCTATTGAATGCTTTCTCCAGATCAACAAACCCAAGAAACAACTTCTTCCTCTTCTCCATGTACTTCTCCTGCAACTGCCTTACAATGAAAAGCGCATCTGTCGTTCCTCTTCCTGGCATAAATCCAAACTGCATTTCGTCAATCTTCACTTTCTTCCTTACCCTCCCCTCCAACACCCTTTCCAATACCTTCATTCCATGCTCCAATAACTTTATCACTCGGTACGAGCCACACTTCAGAGGGTCACCTTTCCCCTTGTATAAAGGGACGAGGGTACTCAGTTCCCAATCCACTGGAATGCGGCCTGCTTTCACTACCAGATTACAGATCTGTCATTCTCTTCACACCCCAACTTCCTGCTGCCTTCAACATATCTCCCACAACTCCCGTCGGCCCTCCCACTTTTCTACTCTTCATTACTTTTATCGCTTCCTCAACTTCCTTCTCAGTTATCTTCTCTGCCGGTCCTAAAACTGGGTTACTCTCTATGTTGCCATCCCATTCATTCTCTGCATTCAACAGCATTTCCATATATCTCTTCCATCTTCCTTTAATTCCATCTGGGTCCACAACGATTTGTCCCACTTCATCCTTCAAGCAAGTCACCCCCATCACATCACACCTCTCTTTCGCTATCTGCTTTGCAATCCTGAATACCGCTCTCTGACCCTCTTCCGAATCCAAGCGTTCTCCGAACATTTTCCTCCATGCCTCCTGCACCTTTGCTACCTCTTTCTTTGCAGCCTTCTTGGCTGCCTTATAACTTTCATGCTCTGCCTTTTCTGCTCCCGTACCCTTCGCCTTCTGCCACTCCTTGAACTTCTTCCTCTTCTCGTCAATCTTTTCCAACTTCATCATCCCACCACCATGTTTCCGAGTGCCTCGGTGGTCCTTTTGTCCATCCACATACCTCACCAACGGCTCCCAACAGACTATCTTTCATTGACATTCAACCACGTTCAAGCTCAACCACATCATCCTCTACCCTACTCAGCCTCTCTTTTAATGCCTACCTTACTGTCACCTCTTACAACCTGCACACCTTCATTCTCGGTTGGTACTTCACCCGCTGAGCTCTCCTCGCACCTTTCACCCTTATGTCGCAGACAACCAAGTGGTGCTGTGAGCAAGCCTCTTCCCCCAGGATCACCTTTGTGTCCCAGAGGTGCCCCCTATCTCACCTACGCATCAGCAGGTAGTCAACGGTTATCGTCGACCCACCTGACGTGTATGTAACAAGCTTATTATCCTCTTTCTGGAACCGAGTATAACAAATCAGCTCCATCAGCAAACTCCAAAATCCTTTCACCTTCTCCATTTCTCACACCATATCCGTAACCCCCAAGAACTCCCTCAAAACCGTCCATACTCCTTCCCGCATGTCCATTTAGGTCTCCTCCTACCACAACTTCCTCATCTTTCACGTTTTCCATCAGCTTCTCTGTCGCACACCAGAACTTGTCCTTCTCTTCATTGCTCCGACCAACCTGCGGAACATATCCCGAGATGACGTTCACCATGACGTAAAATGATGACGTAAAAATGGGGAAGGAAAAACATTTAACTCATCTTTGATATCAGGACATTCCTGGTCGATCTTTTTGCCATCTTTCAACTTTGTTTTTCAGTGAGAAGGGTGGGGATTTGCGACTGCATGCAATCGACTTCACTCTATCATTTTCTGGAATCCCAATGAAAATAATATCCACTGGAGCCTGATCCATAGTACCCCCACCCCCCTCCTTTGGTGTGTTGAGATTTGAACCAGAGGGGTCACCGATACTTTCTAGGTTGGACCAGTTTGGGACAGGCTGTAGTCTTGATGGCCCAGCCTGGATTGCGTCTCCGTGTGGCAGCTTCGAGCACAAGGTGAGGTTGCCCAGCTGGAGCTGAAAGACACCAAAGATAGGTCGCAACAGTCCCAAATACCTGACAGCTCTATGCTGAATTACTCAAGCACATAGCTACGAACTCTTCCTAACTATAACTCGTGGATCTCCAACAACTCCTTTGGCTTCCGACCTGGCTATTCTACCTTTGAGATGTCACGTCTGATATAGGCCAGAACTACAATGACAAGGTTCGAGCCATCTCTGGATCTACCTTGAGCTATTGACGCTTCTCCTGAAAACTCCAATGGAATCCAACCAACCAAAATAATAAAGGTTGGCATATGAGAGAAATCCTTGAGCCTTTGGCATGGACTGAGGCCAGAGCCGCCAGACCATGCATGATCTGAAGTATAAAACATAAACTTCATTAATGTGACAGAGTAATTGAACGTGATATATAATTTAAGCGGTGTAAATGTAAAAAGCATCAAGAGTGGTGTATTAATTTTTTTGTCAGAGGATTTTAGCTCTGATTTTTATCATTGGAGTCCACATCATCATCCGAAAATACGCAATTTGGTGTCTTGTCGGTCTATCCGCTTTACATTCGGTCGTTACTTATCCAATCTCAACCAAACTTGACAGGACGAAAGGTCACACTATGAAGATTGTAGCGACTTCAAGTTCATGTCCCCTCTCCAAGTAAAGTAAAGGGGTTTTTCCTCCTTGGACAATCGCCGTATTAACATGTAGAAATAAGCCATAGAGTTAATATTATAGACTAGAGGGCGTACTTGCTATGCCGCGTACAGAACCCGGCCGTGCCACCATGGAGACCCGGCCACCATGTTTTTGGGGAGCAACAAGTACACGGATGCGCACATTAACGCGATGGTGTCGAAGAACGAGTGGCCGTTTAAAGTTGATTTTTATTATTTGTTTTTTTTTCTTTAATCTAAACGAACAATATAGTCATTGCCACTATTTATCATACATTAAAGCACCAATCTTGATTGAAGTTGGCAACCACACGAACCACCGAACGATACATTTATTTACCTAAAAAAAAAGTTATATATTTCCTGATTATTAATGGAGTGTAAAACAGTAGATTATAAAACACCCATGATGAAACTAAGTTATACTCGGTCATCTGGACATTCACTCTGCTCACTGTAACGGGAAGGGGGCACAATCACACTTATATGCTGATAGTATAAAACTGCAACATAAAAACTGAGGCACAGTGACAAGAAAGATCACTTTCATATTTAATTTAATTCATTGCAACTTCATTTATAATTATTCAAACCTTAATTTAAAAAAAAAATACAAAATCAACCACCCATCCATCCACCCACCCAACCAACCAGCCACCCACCCAACCATCCCACCACCCAAAACCACCCACCCAACCAAAACCACCCACCCACCCACACAAACACCCCAACAAATAAATAAACAAACAAACACCACATCCATTCTATGCATGACCTAACAAAAATCGAAAGCAGATTGCTGGATTTTGTTGAGGCTGCACTGCACATGTGACGTTGCTAAAGGCATGTTTTAGAATTGACCTTGTGATGGTCGTCTGGATCGATGGGACCCCATTACATCACAGGGTCTCAATATGGTACTGCCCATGGAAAATGTACAAATATATTTTGGGTCAAAAAGCCACAAAAGAAAACACCAAAGGGAAAATGTGTAGTTGTTTTAGACTTCTCTAACATCTTTTGATACGTGAGGAAAAAAGTCTTTAAGGTTTGTTATCCTTTAATGTACACGTTGACAGCAAGCTGGCATGCTGATATTTTAAAAATAAGGGCAAAATTAACCTGATGCAAGAATATGAATAATATGACCAACAGTGTTTTTGAAAACAATGATACATATCTCCAGTAAAATCTTAATGTTATTCATTGGAATCCAAGAAAAAAAAATCTAGGTTTTGTACACATACAACATTCACTGGCCCAGAAACAAAATTGTTTTTGTGAGCTGGTGCCACTTCGAGACTTGATTGTTTTTGACATATCTTTCTGTATACAGTCGCCCGTGGTGGTGCAGCACACTCTGCACAAAGAGTTTACTGATCATTTTGACCAGCTGGCTGCCATAGTCATCTTCGTCTGCGAGGTCTTGCTCATGAAAATGATCAGCCAAGTCAGGAAACACAGACCCCTTCACAGTTTCCAGTACCTCAATCTGAACTTTCCCTGTGACGTCATGTGACAATGTCATTGGGCCATTAACTGCCAATGTTCTTCTATAAAAAGAAAAAAGAATGAAGCTGAAATAAATACACATACTATACAAGTCAATTTCAGAAATAAATCCACAATTCTCCGTGTTTCACTGCAATAATAAAAGATCGTACAACCATACAGAAAAACAAGATAGAATATAATTTCTTCAGTGGTTTTGATGAAAAGGTTGTTCATCTCCTCTGGTATACTTTTAATGTGAACTGCAATTTGTACTAATTTTAATCATACGTGAATTTATAAATGGTAGTGATCGAAATATTTGACCTAAACAGTTAGTAAAAAGAGCATCAACAATGGAATTGATAATAGAACAAATAAATAGCAGCGCAAAGCGGGCGTAACCCCTCAGTCCATGCATGGTGGAAACCAATTTCAAGATTGCTGCCATGGCGGCCATATTGAAAATCGCAGCATGCCCATGAACCTTCCTCAACTCAACCCCAACACACACTGCAAAAATGGATTTAATCGGACAAGCCGTTCTGCTCGAAATTGACGGAAACCAATTTCAATATGGCTGCCGTGGCGGCCATATTGAAAATCGCAGCGCGCCTATTTTCGAAAGGCACCTTCCTCTACTAAACCCCAACACACACTGCAAACATGGATTTAATCGGACAAGCCGTTCTGCTCGAAATTGACGGAAACCAAAAGTTGACAGACGCCCGGATGGCTGCCGTGGCGGCCATATTGAAAATTCCAGCACGCCCTTTTTCGAAAGGACCCTTCCTCTACTCAACCCCAACACACACTGCAAAAATGGATTTAATCGGACAAGCCGTTCTCCTTGAAATTGACGGAAACCAAAAGTTAACGGACGCCCGGACAACCGCCCGTGACGACAATACCCCTTAGCCCAATTTGGGCTGAGGGGTGAAAATCGACTCTTGTAACAAAGATACAAAGTCTGCACTTAATTTTCTTAAACAGCAGGGAACTAGAATATAAGGCTCCTTTTTAAAAAGGTTCTCCTCATTTAATGTATAGCATAAACAATTAACAAAAAAACAACAAACAAACAAAACAAGTACTTGGGATATTTCACTTTAATCAGTCTTACCTGACATCATGTTGGGCATGCTGTATGACAAGCAAACATCAACAGGTGAAATAATTCTAACACCAATGAAGAAAACCATGCAAAATATTAAATGTTACTTCAAACTGAAAATATAAAATGATAACTCCATGTAGGAGTTATGGAAAAAGAAAAAGCAGTGATGCACTAATGAAGAAACAAGATAAATGGGATGGAATACAAATGATCTGATTGTGCGGTACAGTCGTGGACATAAAATTGTCAAAAGTGGATCAATGCTTTTTGTTTTGCTGTATGACCTTGTTGTCCCTTCTTCTCAACTTCTGCTTGAGTCCTTTCAGTTCTTTGCGTGCTTCTTGTAATTTGTGTTTGGTTTGTCTCAGTTCTTGTTCAACAATATCAGGAGATGCACTGTAACCATGATCATCTGAGAAAACTTCAGCTGGATTTCTCTTCTCTGGTGGTCCAGACACAGAATCATCAGGATAGGGCCTTTTCTTTGGTGGTGCTCGCTTTTTATGTTCTTTCTGTTTGTGGGGAGGGTGGGCTGGAAACACTGTCGGAACGGCTTGGTGGAGAAGCCTATGATGAATCCCTTTTTCATCTCTTGGATGAATTCCTACGTGCATAAAAAAGAAAGAAAGAAGATGCTAAAAAAATTACCGTAAAAAAACTTAATACAATATTGTTCTATTAATCGAAAATAAAAAAGCAAATTTACAATTTTACATACAAGTTCAAGTTAACTTTATAATGGGTAACAGTCCAAGACACACACTCCCCTCAACATTTTTTGCAAACGTGCATGGGGCTGCATGAAATCTTATTTGCCATAAAATGCGTACAAAACCCAAAACAAAATTAAACATACTAGCAACGGTACCCGCCCTATGGGCAGGGCTTCAATTGGGAGGTCCAAATTAAAAGGCAAAATATCAGAAATTGAAGGCTTTTTTATTTTAAACGATTCATATAAACATCCGTTGAATCATATCACACGCAAATCATCAAAATCTAAACAGTACATGGCGCCCATTTTGAAAAAAGATTGACTTCTGCAAAACGGAAGCGGCCGTTACACATCTTTCTCAGTCGCACGTTTATGTGTGAAGAGTACGTGCCGAATCTAACACGGAAGCGGCGCTACACCTGTTTCTCAGTCGCTTTGCACACGCTGCCATGTTACTTCAGAGCCGCACGTTTATATAGGAAGAGTTCGTCAGGAGTCGACCTACTCTCTCCTGGTACGTAGAATAAACAGCATTTGTAGAATTTTAACAAAAGCCACATCACTGTTCATATCGGTAAATATTATTCCATTGTGTTTGGAAAAATTGGAAAACTTGGAAAAATCGGAAAAACAATATAGCCTATTTTACTCCCAGGGATCCCAGGAATACCCACCCAAAATATCGTTGCGATCGGTTGAGCCATTTTTGCGGTACCTTCGAACGGACGGATGGACATTTGGTGAATTATAGGAAGATACAGGAATCTCTGCTTCACGTAAATACCCTAAGGTTTAGGGATATGTTTCCTGAAACACATTTTTCCCCATCATATGGCCTCCTTATACGTATATACAGTCATGTGAAAAAGTAAGTACACCCCATGAAAAGTTTTGACTTTTTCAACATATTTCAACATACAGCTATTTCATCTTCATTTCAACAATATTGAAAGATAAAGGTGATATAATATAACAAATATCATGAAACATTTACATTTTGTAGTCCATTGTATAATTTAAATAAACATAAATGCAAATTTTGCATGTGGAAAAAGTAAGAACACCCCTACATTTATCACTACTTCAAATACCTAAGATGAGAATCAGGTGCACCACCTCAGGTGCAAATGATTAGAACATTGTTAGAGAGGATCTTGGTGGAACCTGTCTTATTTAAACCTCAGACATTTCGTTTGGTTTGCTCTTTGTTGTGGAAGTGTGTGGCATCACCATGCCTAGATCAAAAGAGCTCTCTGAGGCCTTCAGAAAGAAGGTTATAGATGCCTACGAGTCTGGGAAGTGATTTAAAAAGATCTCCAAACAATTTGAAATCAATCATTCGACTGTCCGGAAGATCATCTACAAGTGGAGAAGATTCCAAACAACTGCCAACTTGTTCAGGCCAGGCCGCCCCAGCAAGTTCAGCCCGAGAGCAAACCGCAAGATGCTGAAAGAAGTCTCTAAGAACCCCAGAATGTCATCACGGGACCTACATGGAGCTCTTGCCACTGTTGATGTCAAAGTGCACGAGTCTACCATTAGAAAGAGGCTGCACAAATTTGATCTACATGGGAGTTGTGCGAGGAGGAAACCTTTGCTGTCCAGAAAGAACCTCAGTGCAAGACTAAAATTTGCCAATGAACACCTCGGCAAAGACCAGCACTTCTGGAACAATGTGCTCTGGACAGATGAGTCAAAGGTAAAGCAATTTGGCCACAGTACCAGAAGACGTGTTTGACGAAAACCAAAGACAGCGTTTGACCACAAGAACCTGATACCAACTGTAAAGCATGGTGGTGGAAATATTATGGTTTGGTGGCAGCTTTGCTGCATCAGGGCCTGGGCAGCTCACCATCATATAATCCACTATGAATTCTTCATTGTACCACAGGGTGCTTGAGGATAATGTGAGGCCAGCTGTCGGAGAGTTGAAGCTCAACCGAAGGTGGACCTTGCAACATGACAATGACCCTAAACATACCAGTAAATCCACCAAGGAATGGCTGAAAAGAAAGAAATGGAGGGTTCTGAAATGGCCAAGTCAAAGCCCGGATCTAAATCCCATCGAGATGTTGTGTGGGGATTTGAAACGAGCTTTGCATGCAAGAAACCCCTCAAACATCGTACAGCTGAAAGAATTCTGCATGGAGGAGTGGGCAAAAATTTCTCCCAGTCGATGTCAGAGACTGGTAGACAGTTATAAGAAACGCCTACTTGAGGTTGTTTCTGCCAAAGGGGGCAATACCACCTATTAGAGCCAAGGGTGTAATTACTTTTTCCACATGCGAAATTTGCATTTATGTTTATTTAAATTATACAATGGACTACAAAATGTAAATGTTTCATGATATTTGTTATACTAGGGCATGCCCGTACTATATATATATCTAAAATTATATCCCCCCCCTCTATTTACATGAAATGGTTTGGTCCAAAGCGAACGGCTTGCGAGTACGGTGACAATCCCCCCCCCTCTATTTACATGAAATGGTTTGGTCCAAAGCGAACGGCTTGCGAGTACGGTGACAATCCCCCCCCCTCTATTTACATGAAATGGTTTGGTCCAAAGCGAACGGCTTGCGGAGTTTGGTAAAGAAATCGCCATCGCGTGCACAAACGCGCAGGAAAGCGAATGAATCGCAAATTCGTTTTTATTAGTTTTAAAACATAGTTTAACGCCAACATAGCGCCAACATAGTTTGCAAACGTGAAATAAATGAATACGCTCTCAAATGTGCCATCCGAGGCAGAGTGTGTCCGCCACGTTCGGCACACGCGATAGTTCGCTGCTCTCTGATTGGTTGAATCGTTTTTTGGACATAGCTCGGTAAGTAATTGTCCGATTAATATGAAACCTTGAAAAGGCACATCCTCGGGTCCCCAGCAATATACCTGGCAAGTTAAAAGTATATCGGACCCGTGGTTGTCGAGAAACAGCGGTCACAGACAAACGTACAAACAGAGATTACTGGAATTATAGATAGATTATATCACCTTTATCTATCAATATTGTTGAAATGAAGATCAAATCGCTGTATGTTGAAATATGTTGAAAAAGTCAAAACTTTACATGGGGTGTACTTACTTTTTCACGTGACTGTATACATTTTGAAAAATTGATAGATTTACAACTTTTTTAAGGTGCCAAAAATAAGCAAATACTTTTTTTTTTTAAACACTTGTGTCATGCCAACTTGCTGACAATGACGCACACTAAGTTAACCTCTCAACTACTTGGGAGCACACGCGTGTGCCTGATATCCCTCTGGCACAGTGCCAAGAGGGGGTAACCGAGCTTGCGCGGGTGACCTCGGTTCCCCTTTGAAAGTAAACAAGGGGTTAACTTTGTGTACATCTTTTTGACAGCAAGCTGGCATGCTGATCGTCTATATTAAAATCAAAGGTTATTTTCACACCATCAGAACGAATGCAACAAGTCATATTGTTTTGGTGTCTAAACATTTAGTGACATGGAAAGAATTGGATGGAACTTGTCTTAGTTCTTACCTTGTAGGTAATCTTTATCCACAAAATGTTCACTGCATACACGGTGATTTTCTGTTGGATGAAAATTGTCTCTGCTGATGTTGGTTAGCCATTTGGACAACTGAGGGTTTTCAAGAGGGAACCTGATGACAAAATGTGATTAAAAAATAGCATAAATGAAAAAGTCAAGTTGGGAAAGTTGGGTTGGACTTCTTCTATCCTTATTTGTTTAAAATGTCAGCTTAACATGTTCAAACTCAAGACTTAGTGCATGTTAGGATGACATTTTTTTTCCACACATCAATCTCTTTACGGTCTTACACTGCCATTAGGGTAGGCATGAACAGATGAAATGTTTCATCATTCTGTTCGAAGCAGGTCAAGTTGGATCCAAACCATTTCAGACCCAACTAATGCCAACTTGGACCCAAATTTGAAAATTTCTTAAAAATTGTAAAATGTTGAAATGAAAGTGCAACAACTTTTGCGTCGCTTTATCGCTCAGAAAAGACATACAAATTATTTATTATTAGGGGCTTAGTGATTGTTGTTGTTTTTGGGGGGGGGGGGGTGGGGTGGCTTATTTATCTCCTCGCTAAATTTAAACAATTGAAAAGGCCTACAAAAAAAAAAAAAGTAAACAAAATGCGAAAATTAATATTCTGGAGAATTTTTCCATCAGATTTGTTTATCTGTAAAATCACGAGAATTGAAGTGAGAAAAAAACAAGAGTGAATTGTAAAACCTGACCAAAAAAATAATTTTACTATTGAGGCCTACATGTATTTACTTTTACTTTTCCATTTTCACTTAAAAAAATTTTTTTTTTTCATAATTCGTACTTTTGTCCCACTTGGATTTAGAAAAAAAAAAGACTTTAAAAGAATGATACTTCATGGTAAGAATTAAGATAAGTCACAAAAAAAACTCGGGTCCAAGTTGGTACTTGGGTCTGAGGTGGTCTAGACCCAAGCTGGTCTGGGTCTGAGATGGTCTGGGTCCGAGATGGTCTGGGTCCGAAATGGTCTGGGTCCGACATGGTCTGGGTCCGACATGGTCTGGGTCCGAAATGGTCTGGGTCCGACATGGTCTGGCTCCGACATGGTCTGCCTCCGAGATGGTCTGGGTCTGACATGGTCTGGGTCCGACTTGCCTCGAAACATTTCTGTAGTATTGTAGGTGTTATCAGTCCATCAGTCACGATCATGATGACGACCAGATGACAGACAAAAATGAACTCTCGCAGGTTTGAAGTTCATTTTTAGTCTATGGCCTCGTGTAATGCTTGGCTACAATGGCATGAATGGAAAGGCCTGTGTTCCAAAGATTGAAAGAGTTGCAAAGAGATATCAACTCCACCTGTCATGCCTGTGCCTGTCTAGCCCTACAAGCAGGGCTGTATGGCTCTCTTTTACCATGGGTCTTATTGTAATGGCGACAACAATAAGACCCATGACATAAAAGAGAGCCATACAGCCCTGCTTCTTGTTGTATGCCTGTCCGCCACTCTCAATGAATCTCACCAAATTCCGACCAAAATTTCTACTTTTAGAAAGAAAAACACACAGAGTACTCACCTGTGAAAACTAACATCCTTCTTCTGGTTGCTACGATTTGTGCACCCGTAGCAGGCACAACTTTTCGGCATCTTGCCACGAGAAAATATTCGCGACACAACTAGGTCATGGACATAGATGTACATGTACATGTACGTTGTCAACAAATGTTGTCCCCCAAAAACATGGCTGCCGGTCGTCCTTGTCGGGCCGTCGGCACGGGGTCACGTGGTATGAACGCCCTCTAGTCTATAATAAACTCTATGAGAAATAGCTTATCGTGTCGTTTCTTGAGAGCACCCTAACGGAAGTATATATATATATATATATATATATATATATATATATATATATATATATATATGTATATTACATATATATATATTATATATATATATATAAACCACCAACACGTATGATTAATTGATTACCTTTTCAAAAAGACGCTACTGCTGTTAAATACTGAACTGAAAGGAAGAAAACCCGATGTTGTCGAGGCATTATATGAGCCTAGATCTACGGTAATCTATATATGCCACCGAGGCTAATATGACCCTTCCTTTTGCCCACGTACTGAGCGGGTGTCCTCGTCTATTAAATATATAATCTCTGGTATAAGGGGATATAAAATCTACATATTTAATGGTTTCATCAAAGGCGGTGCAAAACTGAAACACTTGCTTATCCTCGCTTCGCGTGATAAGGACATTATGACATAGTGAATCAAATAACACTAACCTCAATCTTCATACATCAGTTCCTCGTGTGCAGCCGACAGGAAGGATATTCTTACCGTAAGGAAATGGCGTATTCGGCAGGTATAAGGCACGTCCTGTTTTTCAATATCATGACGTCATGACGTCAAATCGTCATATCGTCCGTAGAACGACGAAAGGTCAAATCGGGCAACATGGCAGCGCCAGGAGTATTCGGCGGTCTACTTCGGCGGCTGGTATTTAGGAGTTTACGATTTTACCATGTTACTACTGTTATTTATTACTGTTTAAAACATTTGAGAAATGTTAGCGTGTTGTGAGGGATCGTATGTATGGACAAGCCGTCAAGGCTGTTGGGTGTTGTGTGTACATGTTTATATAATTATAATAATATCTTGTTTCCTTACAAGGAATCTGAACAGTCGGTGTCCATTAGTCCCAGCAAAGCCTGCTCTAGCATTACCAACCTATGGTTGGTTGTTTGTCCGTGCTCTATCCTTTTGAAATGCTGTGTATGAAGCAAGGAAGCAACAGCAGCACGTAACACTCGGATGGGGTTCGAACCTCGCGATCCCAGACCTTGTCGATGTCGATGTCCTGTTGTGACCTTGGCTGTGTTTGCACATGAAAATCCTTCATTTCTTACAAAGATCTTTTTACCTGTAACTAATTGGTTCCACTCATAATCCACAACACAACTGATCATATTAATTTATTACTTGCAGCATCTAATCGATTGATTGTACGTGTTATCACTTGTACAGTATATTGTACTGTAGTTTGTTTCTCGTTTCCAGGGTGGATTCGGTGTCCGGGTCCGGCGGTCGCTCCATACATCCCCGGCCATGAGCGTTCAGGTGCGCCTAACGTCGTTCCTGGCGGGTTGGGTCTAATGTTTGCTTGTGGAGTTATTTTCCACCTGCTCAGGATGTCAGGTGTGTAATTCACCAAAACGTACTATGGATGCTCCTGTATGGTATTCGGTCGGAATGAAGGCTCACTCAGGTGTTTCAGTGCTGTATGTTTAGTTACATACTGGGGAGAAGGTGTAGACAAAAATGAAAATTGAGGAAGGGATGAGAAGGGATCATTGAAAGAGGAGTGGGGAAAGAAGGTTGGGAAGGGACGAAGGTTGGGATGGGACGAAGGTTGGGATGGGACGAAGGTTGGGAAGGGACCAAGGTTGGGAAGGGACCAAGGTTGGGAAGGGACCAAGGTTGGGAAGGGACCAAGGTTGGGAAGGGACCAAGGTTGGGAAGGGACCAAGGTTGGGAAGGGACCAAGGTTGGGAAGGGACCAAGGTTGGGAAGGGACCAAGGTTGGGAAGGGACCAAGGTTGGGAAGGGACCAAGGTTGGGAAGGGACCAAGGTTGGGAAGGGACCAAGGTTGGGAAGGCACCAAGGTTGGGAAGGGACCAAGGTTGGGAAGGGACCAAGGTTGGGAAGGAAATGTGCATTTATGGAGCATATGTGGTGGTGATATGGGGTTAAGAAATTCGTGTGTGTGTGTGTGTGTGTGTGTGTGTGTGTGTGTGTGTGTGTGTGTGTGTGTGTGTGTGTGTGTGTGTGTGTGTGTGTGTGTGTGTGTGTGTGTGTGTGTGTGTGTGTGTGTGTGTGTGTGTGTGTGTGTGTGTGTGTGTGTGTGTGTGTGTGTGTGTGTGTGTCTCAGGTGACTGTACGGGACGCCTTAAACCAAGCTATGGATGAGGAGATGGAAAGGGATGAGCGGACATTCATATTGGGTGAAGAAGTGGGGCAGTATGATGGTGCTTACAAGGTAATGAATGACCTTTACCAATTTAAAGTCATTGATCCCCATTTAAAAAAAACAAAAATTCAGACTTGTTTGCTTTCTAATAATTTTCCAATGGGAAAGCTCATTTTCATGGGATGACAGCGTTTGGTGCTGCTCTGCTTTCACATCTCTTGGGCAGTGGTTCATCAATGGTGCTGAACTGTTTTGAGAAAGCAAACGGCGCATTGATTGACAGGACGCCGATGTTATTACCCTGCGTCGATGTTAAGCAATTGGTTCACTTGTTGTAACGCGTTGTAATTGTAACGCGGAACAACTTGATTTAAATTGAACGTTATATTTGGAACACGAATCGGAAAACAAACCTGAAATTTAGCAGGACTTTGACTCTGAATCCGTCCCGATTGCGCAAACACAGAGGAGTGAGATAATTTATTTACTGTCTTTCTGTCCGGCAGTCAAAGTAAAAAAAATCATTCCAAACTGGAAACGTACTGTTTTTAAGGACGCATAAAGGTCACAAACAGACACGAATAACTGATGTAACACGTTACATAAGGTGGTGTAAAAGACGCTGCATCAACGGCGGTTAACCTCCGGAATTTTTTTTTACAACCTTTAAAATCTTTATTTTATTTCAATTAAATTATATAATTTAACGCTGCACTGTAACAAATCACCTTTTTGCCACTTTTAAAAACCCGTTTAGCAAAACTTTATTATTTTTTTGTAATTTTGTACTGTACTGTTTTTTTTTGTACTTGTTTTTATTTTTTTTTGAACTTCGACAAAATATCACTGCATTTTACATCGTCGCAACCAATCAAATTCGCTGCTCGCAGATCCAGCCCATGTCCTTTTTTTCTCAAGACTGCGTGGGGTAAAGTGTTCTTTGAACTCTCTAAGTGTTTGCGTTGTTTAGTCTTGTCTTGGATTATTCAACCAATCTGCTTGCTTCATGCAACAACAGGAACCGCCCTGCGTCATTGCGTGTAGTTTTCGTCAAGAGTTGTTGGAGACGAGCTTTTACATTATACTCTCTGTAAATGTCTGGCGTTGACATCTTTGCCCCATCAAGATCCTGACTGAATGATTATTAATGTAAACTTGATTACAAATTTGACAAGTTATAAAATATACATTTTGTGCAGACATTGGAAATGCCACTGGATACGAGTTCATTTGAGCAGAATATTTTGTTCATATTTACTGCATGCTTATTGGTTCATCAAATGCGTTAAATCTGTTTCTGTGAATGTGGATCCGAATGTGTCATATGACAAATTAATGGACTTTTTCCACCCTAACTCGTGACTGCACTTGTACTTCCATCCTGACACCTGAGTGACTGCACTTGCATTTCCCTTCTGACATGTGACTGCACTTGGCACTTCCACCCTGACACGTGACTGCACTGGCACTTCCGCCCTGACACCCGACTGCACTGGCACTTCCGCCCTGACACCTGACTGCACTTACCTTTCTGCCCTGACACCTGACTGCACTTACCTTTCTGCCCTGACACCTGACTGCACTTACCTTTCTTCCCTGACACCTGACTGCACTTACCTTTCTGCCCTGACACCTGACTGCACTTACCTTTCTGCCCTGACACCTAACTGCACTTACCTTTCTGCCCTGACACCTGACTGCACTTACCTTTCTGCCCTGACACCTGACTGCACTTACCTTTCTGCCCTGACACCTGACTGCACTTACCTTTCTGCCCTGACACCTGACTGCACTTACCTTTCTTCCCTGACACCTGACTGCACTTACCTTTCTGCCCTGACACCTGACTGCACTTACCTTTCTGCCCTGACACCTGACTGCACTTACCTTTCTTCCCTGACACCTGACTGCACTTACCTTTCTGCCCTGACACCTGACTGCACTTACCTTTCTTCCCTGACACCTGACTGCACTTACCTTTCTGCTCTGATACATGACTGCACTGGCACTTCCGCCCTGACACGTGACTGCACTGGCACTTCTGCCCTGACACGTGACTGCACTTGCAATATTTGCAATTTCAGATTACCAGAGGATTGTTGAAGAAGTATGGGGAGAAGAGAGTGATTGATACGCCGATTACTGAGGTGAATTTTTGTATAAATATTGTTTGTAAAGGAGAACTGAGGGTAAAATAAACCCAGCAACAATGAAATCTGTAATTTTCAGTTGCCTTGATTGTAACAACACAGAACTGTATTCTGATTGCACTCAGACCTTCAGACTATGAGACCTTTATCCAGGTGATGAAGAAGGTTACTACCTTGTTTTACTTGTCGACTGCTGCACGAGTATCACTTTGCTTTTAGCGTGGTAAAGCTAACCTGTACTTCATGAATGTATCCATGAAACGGAATTGTAATCCTCCTCTGCAGTGCACAAATATGCTCTATTTTGTACCTGTTTTTTGGTATGTTTGTTTGGGGTGGTGGTTTGACAAACGTGGATGGCACCACCAACGGTGGATGGAGGATGTTTTCACCCATTTGTTTGTGTTTTTCCTTTGTACGCACAATATCTCAGTTATGGATGGATTGTGACAAAACTTCATGGATGAGTTGGGTAAGAGGCCAGAAGAAGCCGATTGGATTTTAAGGTCCGAATCCAGACCCGGCCTATCGGTGAAGTACAAAGCGTAAATAGTTTAGCCTTGCGATGACGTGCTCTACCGAGTGCTGTTTCTAGTCTTGCCCTGGTTTTTTCTTCTGATGACTCCAATGTCGGCCCCAAACGTTCCTATTTTGGGGCTACGAGGCCTCCCTTTTTATGCCTCCTTTGACGAAGTCGACGGAGGCATTATATTTTCAGGTTGTCCGTCCGGCTGTCCACGATAGGTATTCGTCACCGTGATAACTTGAGAATGGCTGAAGGGATCTTACTTAGTCAAACTTGGTGCAGGTATGTATGTATAATGAGATAAAGATTAACTGATTAGATTTTGGGGTCACGAGGTCAGCCGAAGGTCAGAGGTCATGTTGGGTAAACATCCCGTTACCGCGATAACTTGTGAAGCAGTGATGGGATTCTGACCAAATTTGGTACACTTATGTATCATGATGTAAGGATGAACTGATTAGATTTTGTGGTCAAGAGGTGAAAGGTCAAAGTCTGTAATAGGTTTATAACTTGAGAACGGCTGAAGTGATCTAATTCAAACTTGGTACAGGTATGTATAATGATGGTAAGATTAACTGACGTCGAAGAGTGTTGTTCTAGTTATTTTTAATGTCAAGTTGCATACGAATGGTGACATCCATAGCCATTCAGGTTGACCTCCAGTAACAAAGGAAATGAATAAAATGCCTATATAAGGGAGAGCTTGTTGATCTGGGCCTTGAACTGCTGAAGTTTGTAGGCCATTTGGAAAGTAGTCGGAGGAAGTTGATTCCTGAGCAAAGAGGAAACATCTCCACGATGGCCTCAAGATTAACAGCTTTGTGCTAAAATGTGTGATCGGTATTCTATAATGGGGTGAACTTTGGGATTCTTGATGAGTTCACTGTTGGGAAGTAGTAAAGTATTATTTTCACTTGGAAAATAAATCCCAATTTCTGGGAAGTTTTTCTTGCAATAATTACAATCCAATATGGGACTTCCAAGAGCCATCCATCTAAGACGTTGTCTGGATGAGGGATGTGCTTGACTTGAAATGAAATGGAGCAATTATTTTGACAGTTTGGAATGATAATATCTTTGTGCGGTCAAACATAAAGAGATTTATTTAAGCCCCATGTTCCATCAATTTAAGATCAAGATCAGAATTATTGAGAGTTGGCAGTTTAAGTGTGGTTTTTGCATTCGGTGATTGGGAAGAAGACAGTTAAGATTTGAGGTTCACAGGGGAGTGACTTTGTTCGGCAGTTTATATTTGCTTTTATGCCTCTACCGACAAAGTCGCCGGAGCCATTATGCTTTCAGGTTGTCCGTTCGTCCATACGTCTTTCCGTTCCTCCGTGATAGGTTTTCGTCACCACGATAACTTGAAAACTGCTGAAGGGATCTTAGTCAAACTTGGTGCAGATATGTATAATGATGTAAAGATCAACTAGTTAGATTTTGGGGCTACGAGGTCAAATGTCAGATGTCCCGTTGGGTAAAAATTATGTTACTCAGCTAACTTGTGAACCAGTCATGGAATTTTCACCAAACTTGGCATCATTATATATTATGATGCAAAGATGAACTGATTAGATTTTGGAGTCAAGAGGTCAGATGTCATGTTAAGTAAAATTTATGTTGCCATGCCAACTTGTGAATAAGTGATGGGATTTTGAGCAAATTTGGTATAAATATTGTTGTGTGACTACCCTTGGTGAATACCGTAGGGTAGCACGGAAGGCCAAACACAAGCTTTAACTTGGAGGCAGTGATCAAATTGTGGACTTTATCAATGCGGGGGAAGAAAAGGGGAGGGGAAGATTACCTGTTGTCCTGTTGTCCTATCGTTGTTGTTGTCCTATCGCTTACCTGTTGTCTGCCGGCAGTCCCAAAGCCTGCAAAGAAAATAAACTCGAACAAACATTGATTTAAAATGTACAAAAATAACAGGTTTATTAAAACGAAATGCAGGGACAAGGAAAAACGCGATGGTAAAACTAAAGTCCTAAACAGGACGTCCCCCACACCAGACTTGCACACAGATGAGGGATAAAATAACATTGGAAAATAATGGTGTGATTATTTAGTGCACTTAGATAAAGATTGGCTGGTGTATCTCGTCAGGAATGGTGTCGGCCCCAAGCGCGCCGTCCAGACGTGGCTTTGTGCTTGGTGGGAAGGAAGGCCGCAGTCCGCTTGGTTCACTAGGCTGCGCGTGCCGGTGCGAAGCAGGCCTCACGGTCCGTCTCGAACGGCAGGCTTAGCGCTTGCCTCTCAGCCGCGTCGGTGAAACCCAGCTCGTCGTTCGTCAAAGGACCACCGTCAGCAAGAGTCAAGGGCCAGAGGTGAGCGAGAGGCAGGAAGGACAAGAACACGATAGGCCAGAACAGAACAGGGCGAGTGCGACCGTCAGGAGAGAGAGAGAGAGAGAGAGAGAGAGAGAGAGAGAGAGAGAGAGAGAGAGAGAGAGAGAGAGAGAGAGAGAGAGAGAGAGAGAGAGAGAGAGAGAGAGAGAGAGAGAGAGAGAGAGAGAGAGAGAGAGAGAGAGACAGAGAGAGACAGAGAGAGACAGAGAGAGACAGAGACAGACAGAGAGACAGAGACAGACAGAGAGAGAGACTTTTTTTTCTTTTTCTTTTTTTTATTGGTGATCCCAATGCGATCCAAATGGACAGACCAGGAGACAAACCTCGCACAACCAGTAGCCGGGAGCGACAGAGCATCCGTGTCCTTCCCAACCGTGTTCCTTTCTGAATGCACCATGTAACACGTCACCATGTTCACTGCTGGAGGAATGTTTGTGAACGCATTACATCATAACACTTTTCCGATATGTTTTCCTTGATGAACTTGGGGACTTGTGAGCCACTCCAGAGGTGTTGGAAAAAGGCCGATCGTAATGGGCAGGTGCTCCATCTTGGAGGTGCTCCATCTTGGAGGTACGCCATCTTGCAGGCACGCAATGTTGCAGGTCATCCATCTTGCAGGTGCCCCATCTTGTAGGTTCTCCATCTTACAGATGCTCCATCTGTATGACGCTTTGGAGTTGCAAGCTTTCTGGGGCTACAGCGGTGATCCGTTCACTCATTTACCCCCGGGTCGAGCTGTAACCCCCCCCCCCCCCCACCCCACAAATTTGGAGAGAGAGAGAGAGGGGGAGAGAGAGGGAGAGAGAAACATTCGACATTTGTCCCCGTTGGTTGCCAGGAAAACATTGTTCACAGTAAAAACCCAAAAAAACAATTCAAGGCGATGGCTGTACAAGTTTAAAATGGGAGACAAGATAAATCATAAATTCATTGTAAGAGAACCATCAGCCAGTTGACATAAGGATGCCTTGACACACCACCGTTGTGAGAACACTGTGCAATCATTCGATTGAAACTCAAGATTTACACGCGATGTGACGAAGGCTATAAAGAGGTGAACAGCATCATCAACAGAATTACAGGCATTTTGCATCCTGTGTTTTCTCGACAAGTATATGGCAAGTTTTGCTTCAGAAGACAAATAGTTGGCTAAAAGGCACTCATCTTTACACAGGCGGGAAGTGGTGAAACCGAAGATAAAAACACAATGCGTAAAAATTAGGCCAAGCCCCCGGACCACACGTGATAAAACTGTAAAAAGGGGTGCCAACCGAGGACAATCAACAAAAATGTGAGAAATGGTTTCCGTCGCACCGCAAAACGGACATAATTCCGTGTTATCGGAACATATGCGATGCGATAAAACATGTGATGGTAAAATGTAGTGCGCCAGCCGCCATTGTAAGTCTCCGGAGCGCTTGGCGATGGGGGCCTTGTACATAGTAAGCCAATTGATGGTGGTGGAAGGAGTGGTCCGGAACATTCTCCCCCAGTGCGCTTGCGGTTCTGCGGGTCTATCGTGAACAAGGGTTAAAACACACAAAGCATAAACACAAGATTTCTCCATCAAATGAAAAGGGGTGAAGCCCTGAAAATGAAGTAGAAGTCTAGGAAAGAGAAATTCGGATAAAGAAGGGCTAGCTTCCGCCTGTGGGGCCCATTTTAGCCCGGTTCCCTTGAAAAAACGCAGGATCACAGAAAAGATCCTTCCTATGACTCGAATGGATCGAACTCCGGTGGCTACAGCAATGTCAGCATCTGGCTTCCACTTGTAAGGAAAAGGGGTTCTGAGATGTTTAACCTTGATGCATCCGACGTCGATAAACTTTTGCATAAAAGCACGGTTACTGCAGACCCCTTCAAATATGGGGTTTAGAAAGATGGGCTCGTTTAAAAACAGCTCAAGAGAATAGTTCCTGTTGTCACGGCGAACAGGAACCGCTTGCCATGCCTCCAGCATACTCCTATAGAATAGAGGAACTGGTGTTACATCAACTTTTGTGGTGTCTATAAGGAACAGTTCTTGGTCGTAGTTGAGTTTCCCTGCTTGCTGAAGCAGGCAGTGAGCCGACGCTTTCCACGAGACGTCGGTGTACAGCAGCCTACGAAGTGAAAGGAGGCGAAAAGCCATCACTTTGCTAGAAACAGCAATCAGTCCATGTCCTCCTTGAGCAGCAGGCAGGCTGAGCACACCAGGTCGAAGCCAGTGCTTACCTCCCCAAAAAAAGTCGATAAAAGTAGCTTGTAGCTTTTTGAGAATGAAATCTGGGGGCTGCAGTGCCATTAAAACATGCCAAAGCATTGATGCCGCAAGATTATTTATAACAAGGGTTCGGCCTCGATAAGAAAGTTGACAAAGTAAACCCCTCCATTTCAGCAACCGTCTCTCAGTTTTGATTATAAGAGACTCCCAGTTTTTTAAAATGAAGTTTCCAGGGCCAAGAAAAACACCGAGATAAAGGATTCCATCCCTTGTCCATTCAAGTTGTTCGGGCAGAGTTGGAGGAATGGCTCCATTTTGTGGACCAAGGTAAAGAGCACTGCTCTTCTTCCAATTGACCTTTGCAGAGCTTGCCAAACTAAATTCATGGACACATTGGACCAAGGCGGAGCATCTTCATCCGAATGAACGATTACGCAAAGATCGTCCGCATAAGCGATCACCTTAACTGGGTGCGCCGTTGGTTGCGGAAGGAAACCGAGAAGACGTGCACGCAAGCGAACAAGCAAAGGTTCAAGTGCGAGGGAGTACAGGAGGCCAGACAAAGGACATCCTTGGCGAATGCCTCTACTGGCCGGGAAAGGTGGACATAAAATATTGTTAACCTTGAGTAGACTAAAGATATTATTATACAGTAACTGTACGTGAGAGATAAAATTTTCTGGAAACCCAAACCCATGTAAAACCGAAAAAAGATAAAGGTGATCAATGGTGTCAAAGGCCTTTTCTTGGTCTAAAAAAACCAAACCAACATTTCTTTGTTTAAGATCACAGATATCAATTAAATCACGCACGATAAAAATACTGTCATGTATTGTCCTTTTCGGAACACAGTAGCATTGATCGGGGTGTATGATGTCGCCAATCATGGGCCTGAGCCGGTTGGTAAGAGCCTTGGAGAAAACTTTGTAATCCGTACAAAGCAGTGAGATGGGACGCCAATTTTGCGGTTGCTGGAGGTCTCCTTTCTTTGGGACCAGGGCGAGTACCGCCCTACGACAGCTTAGCGGCAGTAAGCCTAATCGTAGGCTGTCAACCAAAACTTCGAGTAACTCTGGTCCCAGGAGGTCCCAGAAAGCTTTGTAAAATTCTGCAGGTATCCCATCCAAGCCAGAGGCCTTACCTGAAGGTAAGGTTTGTAAAGCAGCATGGAGCTCTTCCATGGTTAGCTCCTTGTTCAGTTGCAGGCACGCAGACTCCGACAAGGTGGGTAAGGAGGAAGTCAAGGATCCTGTGATCTCGTTATCGATTCCCTTAGCGCGATACAGGTCAGAGAAGTAGTTCTTGAGGGAATACCTGATGTCTTTTTGATCGTGCGTTATTCTTCCTTCCTTCGTCCTTACTGAAGTTATCTGCTGACCTCTCTTAGTTCGGACCTCTAGTGCAAAAAAGAACTTGGAGGAGGTATCCAAATGACACAGGTTCTCCATTCGGAGACGAATCAGCGCTCCTCTAGCTTGCTTTGCACATAGATCAGCAAGAAGAGCTTTTTTCTTCGCCAGCAGAGAGTTCATTCTCTCAGTACTACAAGCCAAGAGGTTGGATTGCAAGGATAATATTTCCTTGGCAATCAGGGATTGAAGGGCAGAGTTGTGTTGAGTACGATAAGCTCCATATTGTTGGCAAAACAATCTCATCTGTACTTTGGCATTGTCCCACCACTGCCCAAGGTGGGGGAAGGATGGTTTACGTTGGAGCAAGGCCCTCCAGAATGCATGAAATGCATCAACAAACATTTTTTCTTCCAAAAGGCTCACATTAAAGGTCCAGTAGGCAGCACCACGATTCCGAACTGGTAGGCAAGCACAAAGCGTAACCATGTGATGATCTGAGAAGCCACTCGGGACAATGTCCGCGCCACTCACGATATTCAGAAAAATACTGTTAATATAGAACCGGTCCAATCTTGCGAGTGAGAGGCGACTCTTTGAGCACCGACACCACGTATATTGGCGGACAGAAAGATTGCGGATTCTCCACACGTCAACAAGGGAGAACTTGGACAAGGATCTTAACAGAGGCACTGTGCATGCTGGGTGAGGCTCCTCTCCATTACGATCAAGGGCAGGGTCCACGGTACAGTTAAAATCTCCACCCAAACAGACAAGTCCATTAAAATCAATGTGCATGAGAGATGTTTCCAACTTAGTATAAAAGGCAAGTCTTTCTGTGCTATCACTAGGTGAGTAAATGTTCAGTACCGTGTGTTTAAAACCATTGTGTGTAAAAGTGACTGAAATTAAATACCCTTTGATTATGTCATTAAAAACTATATGAGAGCTACAGAAGGAAGGCTGTAAATAGACAGCTACCCCAGCCCTTGGGTGTTCCAGACTACTAAAAAACCATTTTCCTTTCATTATCCTTTGCCACTCCCCCATACAAGAGGAACTACATCTTGTCTCTTGTAGAAGTAGAATATCGATGCGATTTTCCTTAACAAACTGTTTAACTTCAATTTTCCTTAGGGAAGAACGTCCCCCATTAATATTCAAACTGGCGAAGGAGAAAGCCATGATATAAGGGTGTATATAAACATGTCAAACAGCTTGGCTGGGCTACATCTGCAGCTCCTTCTTCGCTTTCAGGATACATTTCCGGAGACGATAGACCTGTGATTCGGTCACACCAAGCTGTCCGGCTTTAACAAGCAGTCGCTTCGCAGAGACCACAAAGCCGATTAGGTCAGGGAAAAAATCTTTAATTTTTACCCGTTTCTTCCGAAAAGTGTCCTGGAGAAATTTTATGATCTCGGAGGGTGGAACACTGGTCTCACCCTCCAAATCTTGGGGAAAACCCGGGTCATTCCAGGCTTCGACACTCCCGGCAGAGGCGAGCGACGAGGTCCCGTCCGAATCACATTCCGAGTGTCGGTCCATGTCCATGACATCAATTTCATGCTCCTGATATGGAGCTAGTGGCTTCACAAGGGAAACGTCACATTCCGCACCCAAAGCAGAAGGAAGAGGAGTATGTGGGGGAGGAGGAGGGGAGGAGGAGGAGGGGGGGGGGGGTGGGGGAGGAGGAGGAGGGGGGGGGGAGGATGAGGAGGGGGGGCGGGAGGAGAAAGAAGGGGGATGGGAGGAGGAAGGAGAGTGGGAGGAGGAGGGGGGGGTGAGGAGAGTGGGAGGAGGAGGGGGGGTGGGAAGAGGGGGAGGAGTGGGAGGAGGAAGAGGGAGAGGAAGAGATGTACTATCAGGAGAAGTTTCACATTCTGCTGGGGGCAAACCCGGCACGTCATCAGCTGATGCCTTACACTCTGATTCACCTGGGCTCGAGGTTGTCTGCAACTCAGGAACGTCACACACCTCACCCCCAGCAGGAAGAGGGACAAGAGTGGACTCGGCGTTCACATACACGGTGCCTGTGACCAATGGGAGTGGTCACATGCGCTTCCTGTTGCACCACACCAACTTCCTGTTCGAGTTCACCAACTCCACAAGCAGAAGCATTATCATCCTCCAGAGCAAGAACATCGAACCGATTTTTGGTTTTAAAAACCTCAGATATTGCTGCTTCCAAACGGGACTCGTCATGTTCGTCAGCCGGTGCCATCTTTTTTGGACAGCTCGCTGCCACATCCTGACTGTTATCAGTTAAATGTTTTAATTTATGTTTCCTTTTATAAGGAACAACGGTAAAACCCTCACCATCTGCCTGGGGTTGAGCCACCCCCGCTGCCGACGGCTCAGGTAAATTACTCGTGTTTGAGGCATCACGAGGGTCCCCGACTCTAGATGGACCACTTTTTGTGTTAATGGTCTTCACCGGTATCGATGCATCACCGGCGGTATTCTTGGGGCAAACGTTTTTTAAATGCCCCGATTCACCACAATTAAAGCAAGTTATAGTTTCCGTTGCAATATAGATTTGATAATTGCGGTTTTTATATTTCAACGTCATAACTGCATTGAGTGATTGAGCGTTATCTTTTAAAATGATATAACAATGACGTCGGAACGACATAACATGCCGAACCGAGGCGTCAGTGCGAAGACGAAGCGGAACCATCGAGACCCGCGACACAACTGTGCCAAAAACACTTAGTGCAGAGACGATCTCTTCACTAGTGAAAAAAGGAGGAATATTGGACAGAGTTAACCGAACGGCCATTGTGTCCAAAGGATTGACGTTAACAAAAATATCCGGCGGGACGGTTAAACCGATTTCAACCGCCTGGGCCACGTGTCGCACGTCCGACAGGAAAACCACGATGCGATGATTCATTTTTGAAGCTGCAAGAACATTCTCGATTCCAACAAGGTCTCCTAAACCAATCACCACATTCTCAACACTAACTCCATCAGGTGGAGTAATTATCACTCCCTCCTTACGAGTGAGCGCCTCGTACACACTATTGGACAAACGTCCGTTTGCCATAGCTGAAAAATATATATAAGGGAAGTTTAAGTTTAAACAAAAAGAAACCTGTCACAAGCAACCAGCAAGTGAAGGTAAAGGAAAAAGATAAGGAAAAACAATATATAAATGAGGAATCGAAACCACCGACGAGCAGTTCGACCAGAAAAACAAGGCAAATGAAACGCAGGCCCAGAAACCGAAGGTTTCAACAACAACCTGCGAAAACACTTACCGTGCGCTCTCCCACTCTCTCTCGTCTCAACACACACAGGAAACAAGGGGAAAACTTTACAATCAGAAACAGGGACACAATGGAGTGAATAAGGGAAATAGGAAACAGCCAACACAGAGCACTCACGACACGAAGCGAGCAGATTCCATGACACCGCACCCAACGCACTGACAGCCAGCAGATGGCGAGAGAGAGGGAGGGAGGGAGAGGGAGGGAGGGAGAGGGAGAGAGGGAGAGAGGGGAGGAAGAAAAAAAAAATGAAAAAAAAATGTCCGTCTGAGTTCTTTTAACGTCGGGTCGTTACGTCATCGGCGCTTCTCCACCAATGCCCACAGGCCACCACCACCTCGTCCAGATCGCCACCAATCAGCATGCCGCTTCTTGCTCGCCCTTCTCCCTGCCAATCAGAAGCCCTGGCCAATCACGGCTCCTCGGGGTGTCCTTTCCAGTCAGGGGAATCAGCCCAAGTGCGTCATCTGGGTTCTGGTTAGTTTTATTATTTTGTGTGGTTTAATTAATGGGCATTTCTAACTAGTGTCTATGGTGCGGTACCATAAAGGACAAAGGAAATAAATCACTGAGGTTTGATGAACAGGGGATTACTTAACCTAATCCCTGAGCTAAATAACATGCCCTGCCCCCTCGTGACAGGGACAAATATACTGTTACGGACACGGCTAAAGATGTTGCTTGACCGAGCGGAATGGCCGCCGTGTTCGCACAGTTTACCCGATTACCCCCAACTCACCCGATTCCACTCGAACGTTGGCCAAATCGCGCTACGCTAAATCAATGATGGAAAGGACACAACGACTGGGATAAATGAAACGACGCAAGGGGTACAGTTCTCAAGACCTCCGGAGGAGGATATAATTAGTGGTGGAGAAAAGGGGTAGATTACAAGGTAGAGTGAGGTAAAAGACACAGAAGAGATAGGCACTTAGTTACAGTCTTATCTTATCCCCGACAGACCACAGACAAACGGAACAAGACTGACTTACACAGGGATTGATGGCAGGGAAGGACAGGTAGTTCGATAGCACAAGGTGCACCTTGGCTCGGGGGCAGGATCAAGCACGGTCCAATCCAGAGATGCGGGGAGGCCTCACAGCGCTCGGAGGTGGCGTCCTTCTCTCTCCAAGCTCAGCGCGCATCTGACGTCACCTCCCTCTTCCTGCGCATGCTCAGCGGGGAGTCACACGCTCTCGGCTGGTTGACTCCGCCCCAGATGGGACCGGTCCGCCGCTTCTATTGGGTGCGGGGGTTACCGGGCTCCGCCCTTGACGAGGAGCTGACAGCGAGCCCCTACTTGGTAACCCCGTCGAGCACATGTGCGATGGCGGCTCGTTGGAAAGGCCTGGCGCCCTCCCAACACCCCCCCACCAACCAAGCCTGAGTGAGGACGCGCACTCCCCGCGCCGCCGCCGTTGTTGTTGTTGTTGCTGAACCGTGAGGAAGAGCTGCGGGGAGGTATTGGGAGGTCCTAAACTTCCTAACGGTGCCATACAATCACATTCTGGTGCAACGAAGAGTCAGAATCAATGGAAACGAGTCCTTAACTGACATAGACTAAGAATAACTTGCAAGATGTCCTATAGTTGTCTACGTGAGATGCGGTGGACCTGGATGCGACATTTAATGGGGGAAATAGGGGGAGGTCGGGTCTACAGAGTGTTGTTTACAGAAAATGGGACTAGGGAATGGGGGATTGGGGATAGTTGGGAAGTATTGAGGAAATAGGGGAATATTTACAAGCGGATATGGATGGATGCAAATCCCATATCCGCAACATTGCACCCTTCTCTACCTCGGGGCGTCCCGACCCGATAAATTTTTACCTACGTTAGTGTGGCACTCAGATGTAGTTCCCTCTACTATTAACTCAACCCTGAGTGCGACAGTTTTACAGATGTTCACAAATGAGTAAATATGTCCCTCTGCGACGTTGCACCCTTCTCCTAACAGAAACACACCCACAGGATAACCGAATCGCGGAAAGCATCCTCAAACTAAACATACAGCCGGTAGGGAACATCATTTACAATTGACGCTACTTTATTTACAAGACTAACCCAGGACCTGTGATTGTTCTTTCTGGGGGGGGAGACAGTCTGCTCTGCATCAATGCACCATGAAAGCACCCAAAACGCACCAATACACACCCAAGCACCAATCGGTGCAGTCACCATTGTTCATTAATAAAAAATAAATCAACAACCCCTAACCCTGCAGGTGATCTCTTGCTCTTCGGCTCCCTCTGCTGGTTATTATTATTGTCTTCCAGTTGTTGTCTTTCTTTCATTTTCTTACTGGCGGCCTATTTGCAATAAAGTGTGCCCAACGTGTCCATTTTTATTTATTTATGGCCCACAGGGCCGACTAGTGTGGTTCACCTGTGGGGCATCGGTGCCCTGTGGCCAAGGTCCGCCAGCAAGATTTCGGGCCCTCATGGCCGGTTCCAGCAGAGGGGCCATGCCCCAACCCATGGGGTCCATAAGTGGTGCTCGGCCACAGACATGTGGTCCATAATGTGGTGCATCGATGCAGACAGCTGGTTCTGAGAGTGCCGGGCGCACAATGGCCGACTCACGCACGCTCCCCTCGGCACCCAATGGCGCACAGGTCATGTGGGAGACAAAAGAGACAAATGAGCGAGGGGTAAGGTCACAAGGGTACACATCAATAAGGCAATGCAAGGCGAAATGCGTACGGAGGGCGAAGTGAGAAAGCTCGTCCCTACCGTACGTCACCCCCCTGTCACCTACACTACCCTTGCCCTTACCCCATATGTACAAAATCTACACATTACCAATCCGTCGCTACTGTCACGTCTCCCCATATTTCCTCTATACCAAATTCGTCACCACAATCCCTCTATCCAAAATTTGCCATCACCCAATTCGTCATCAATCCTCATAAGGAGGAAGAGATGGAACAACAAAGCACAATGTCACACCCACATCATGATGCGTCTCATATTCCAAACATCTGCACAATAAAATAACAAAACATGGCATGGTGTGGAGGTACGTCATCTCAGGTGAGTGCATGTAGATGGTGCGAGGAGACTTCAATCCTAACTATCCTCTAAATGACATTAACACACTTTACACTACCCGGGGTCTTTCCCTGCCAATCCATTGGCCAACTTGCTCTATGGGTTCTAAAAACCAATTCCCATTGACCAAACTGTGGTGCTTCTCAATTTGGGGTCTCACTCCCCCGATTCATCTCCCGGTGCCCTCGCACAATTTCTGGGCTGTGACGTGTAGCTCTCCCAGCAGGTCTACCCACCTGCACACCTCCACCACTGTAGTTGCCACCTGAGCTTACCTGCTCCTTAACCTAACCTATCTACTGGGGAAGGCCCCTCCTGGCTCTGTCACCCCACTCGGTGCCCTCTGGCACTGGGCTACCCGGGTCCGTCCTCCGGATCCTCGGGCCCCATCCACAACTACCGGCCCCCAGAGCTCACCTGGCCGACATCCTCACAGTGGTGGAGTGCCCAAACGAACTACACACACTAACAGGCTACACGCCCAGCCATTTCCACAACACTAATGCACCCATCCAAATACCATTCTGTCACCCGCACCACAGATGCCAATATCCAACCACAATTTACCTATACCCTCTACCTAACACTTACACTACCCGCCCCGGGTACTCGTGAAAGGGGTCCACTCTTCCCCCATCCACACCTTCGCACCATGCACACCACTCCGTACCACTTACTCCAACTCTCTCCACACCATCCATTCCAATACTCCACTTATTCCACACTCCATGTCTTCCACACAACCATTTATTCCATTCACCTGTTGGTGCACACCTGTGCACTCACACCTGGTGCCACCTGCACCCTTCTCTCCCCCAAGCGCATTCGCGCTGATCCACAACACTCACTACTCCTACACTGCTCCACACACCTGTCCAGTTCTCACACAGCATCATCTCATCTAACTACTCCCCTCTGAAACTTGCGCTTCCCAGTCGTCCCTTTAAACTATTGCGCTCCCTCGTCATTATCAAACACTAAGCTACTACGTCCCCACTACAGGTATCAGTCACTATCTAAACCTTAACGTTACCTACTGTCATCTTCGCTAGATCCCTACACACAATATCCTAACCCACCCGGGCTAGTTTTCACTGCCATCAACCCCATAACTAGTGCTCCTTTGCCCCCCCCCCCCCTTACTGTGAGGGATGGTGGATTTGCCATCCCTCCACATCGGGGAGGTCCCACTATCAATTTTGCACATCCAAATTCCACAAATCAAACATTTTCTATTTACTGCCAATTCTATTCACTATTCTAAATTTCGTATCAAATCACTATCACTATCACTATCACCATCATCACAGTCCACTATATCCTAGCCTCGGTGCGTCGTGACATCATTAAACTCGGTTCGTAAAGCCGAGCAATGAATTCGGGTGGTTTGGTTGCCTGCAGGTTGAATCCGTCCGGCTTTCGGTTCAAGGGAGGTGGTTTGGTTGGACCGAGATTCCACGCACCATCTCGGCGCGGCACCTTGCGGTCCCGGGCCCGATGGCTCAATCTCCCCCGGTCGGAACCCCGTCCCCACGAGGGGGCACCGTTCCGCTTCCTCCCACTCGCCCTTGAACCGGACCGGTCGCCTCGCCCGCCAAGGCCCGGACTCGACCGTGCGGGGCGGGGCCAAGCCCGAATCGGCAACGACGCTTCGAAGAGAAGCGACGCAGCTTCGATCCGCGCTGGGCCCTGCATCCAACAAAGGGCTCCTCGCACCGAGTGCTCGCATCGGCTATCCGTCGCTCTAACCGCTAACCCGGTTACCGTCGATGCTTCACCGGCATGCTCACACGCATACGCTACTCCTTTCACCCTCACAAAACCCGGCGTTCCAACGCCGTCCGTACATTCCACCAACGCTCTCCCTGTTACACACCACACCTCTCGCGCACACTCTTGCGCACACCTCTCCTCCGTTACGTCCTCCGTAACACTCACCATGGGCGTGCACTCTGGCATCCACCCACTAACGCGCTCACACGGGCTCTCCCACACTCGCGCTACCACCAACTCAGGTGTGCTTCCTCGCACACGTTCCACCACCACCTTACTCTCCGTGTCACACTTCGTACACCCCGACGTGCATTTTCGCTCGCACTCGGTTTCACACTCGCGCTCCGATGTGCCCTCTCGCACCTGCGCCATCACCAACTCACTATTCGTGTCACACTCCGTACACCCCGACGTGCATTCTCGCTCGCACTCGGTATCACACTCGCGCTTCGTCACACGCTCACCCCTTGATGCACACTTTTTTTCCACACGCGTGCCATTTCCACTCACACGGGACCCTTCACCAACGCCCGGATGCTTCCTCGATCCCAAGCGCGCGACAATTCTTTTGTCGCTAAACACCCTCCTGCAAAATCTACCCGCACAATATACAGCACGACTCACCTGGGGGATCCTTTTCTCCACGCGCACCTGCCAATCACAGCATCGTGATTTGAGCAGGGACTTTGTACATATTCCATCTTTTCCTGCAATTCCCGGGCTACCTCCGTCATCTCTTCAATTTTAATTCCCAGCACTGCTTTTTCTTTATTCTCCTCGACGACCGCTGGCTTTAATAAAACACCCTCCTCTACCTCAGCGGTCGCCGGCTTTTCCAAACCCCGGGTCGCGATTTCTACCCCTGTCATTGTACCCGTGCTTTTCTCAACTTCGTTCAACCGGCGCTTCTCGACCCGCGTTACTTCCTCGTGCACCCCTGGGACCCTTTCGCCCAACTTGCGGTCTCTGTCCCTCTGCTCCCTATCGGCCCTCATTCCGTTCGTTATTTCCTCCATACTGTTGTTCAAATCTCCAATTTGTCCCATAAGGGCCCTCATTTGCAGGAAAAAAAGGTTCGAATCCACCAGCGGCGCTGCTACGGTTGCGGGCGCCGTGGCCATGTGCGAGGCGCCATTTTGCGCGCCCGTAACCTCGTGCGCGAGAGCGCCATTTTGTGCGCCTGATACCCCCTCAACCACACGTTCTTTACTCTCCTCCACCATTTTCCCCACTTCTTCCCTGGGGTCCTGGGTCGATTCTACCCCACTCTCCTCTACCGGAACCCAGCCGTCTTGATCTGCCATAGCGCGACTTTCAAAATTCGGGTTTTTATTTTAAAACAAAACAAATTTCACAGTTAATAATTTCGAGCGCGTGAAGCGCGCTTCGGGTCCAATCTCACTTCCTGACACCAATTGTTACGGACACGGCTAAAGATGTTGCTTGACCGAGCGGAATGGCCGCCGTGTTCGCACAGTTTACCCGATTACCCCCAACTCACCCGATTCCACTCGAACGTTGGCCAAATCGCGCTACGCTAAATCAATGATGGAAAGGACACAACGACTGGGATAAATGAAACGACGCAAGGGGTACAGTTCTCAAGACCTCCGGAGGAGGATATAATTAGTGGTGGAGAAAAGGGGTAGATTACAAGGTAGAGTGAGGTAAAAGACACAGAAGAGATAGGCACTTAGTTACAGTCTTATCTTATCCCCGACAGACCACAGACAAACGGAACAAGACTGACTTACACAGGGATTGATGGCAGGGAAGGACAGGTAGTTCGATAGCACAAGGTGCACCTTGGCTCGGGGGCAGGATCAAGCACGGTCCAATCCAGAGATGCGGGGAGGCCTCACAGCGCTCGGAGGTGGCGGCCTTCTCTCTCCAAGCTCAGCGCGCATCTGACGTCACCTCCCTCTTCCTGCGCATGCTCAGCGGGGAGTCACACGCCCTCGGCTGGTTGACTCCGCCCCAGATGGGACCGGTCCGCCGCTTCTATTGGGTGCGGGGGTTACCGGGCTCCGCCCTTGACGAGGAGCTGACAGCGAGCCCCTACTTGGTAACCCCGTCGAGCACATGTGCGATGGCGGCTCGTTGGAAAGGCCTGGCGCCCTCCCAACACCCCCCCACCAACCAAGCCGGAGTGAGGACGCGCACTCCCCGCGCCGCCGCCGTTGTTGTTGTTGTTGCTGAACCGTGAGGAAGAGCTGCGGGGAGGTATTGGGAGGTCCTAAACTTCCTAACGGTGCATACAATCACATTCTGGTGCAACGAAGAGTCAGAATCAATGGAAACGAGTCCTTAACTGACATAGACTAAGAATAACTAGCAAGATGTCCTATAGTTGTCTACGTGAGATGCGGTGGACCTGGATGCGACATTTAATGGGGGAAATAGGGGGAGGTCGGGTCTACAGAGTGTTGTTTACAGAAAATGGGACTAGGGAATGGGGGATTGGGGATAGTTGGGAAGTATTGAGGAAATAGGGGAATATTTACAAGCGGATATGGATGGATGCAAATCCCATATCCGCAACAATACACTTATCCGACATTCGGCTAAACAAAACTTATTACATGGTGATGGTTCTTATTACGATCATCGAAGCACCTACCTATGCAAATCTACCTGACTCTACATATCACTACCCTACACACATAACAGTATATATGATGCAAAGATGAACTGATTAGATTATTGCATCAGCAGATCGAAGGTCAGAGGTCATGTACAGTAAAAATGTGATAACTTGAGAACAGCTGAAGGGATTTAAATCAAACTTGGTACCAGTACTATAATGATGTAATTATGTGGGAGGAGGCATATCGGTCACATTGTGACATCGAAGAGTGTCGTTCTAGTTAAAGTGTATCATGTCATGCCCTCAACCCTGAGTGAATCTACAGTATTGATGAGATCTCGCTTATAAGCGACCTGATTTGTTTATCTTATACAGGAGATTGAGACTATATTGGAGTATATAGGGATGAGTAGTACCGTACATGTATTTATGCGCAAAAAGGTTCACTAAATTGGGGTTATTGCTTTAAAACCTTGCCTTTTTGTATACATAGTCAAGGCTCATAGAAGATCTAGCACACTGAACAGATCAGGATGGAACAGACAAAAACATGATGCAACAAGCATGCATGGAGAAATTAACTCCAAGGCGGAAACGCTGGAAAATTAGGAGGACGGATTTGGTTAGGGTTAACGAGGGTAGAAAAGATCATGGTTTTGGATTGGGGACGATCTGAGATTGTGGTGAACAGCTGTCTTGAAGACCTGGAGGGAAGAATGAGATTGACGAAAATGTGGAAGTTGATTCCACAGGTGGGGAAAAAGAGGAATGAATGAGTGGAGGTGAGCAGTGATCCTGAAAAAAAAAAAAACCCCACCTTTAGAGGCCATTTTTCTACCGAATGTTATGCCGAACGTTATAAAATACCAATTAAAAGATGACGTCACTATGATGTAACAATCCAGAAGAACTTGGAGTTGGGCAAGAACGGCACCCAGGTGGCTCACCGCCTCTGAGTGAGCAGTGATCCTGGATTTATGTAATTTCACCAGAAGGGTGTTGATGGTGGACCATGTGAAACCTGCAGAACCCTGGGGTCGGGTGGGGTTGGGGGGCGGGGGGGGGGGCATGGAAAGAGCAGAGGGTGCAAGACCATAAATTAGGCAGCAGAAGACAGAGACCACTGAGTTAGCAAACAAATGGACCATTCTCTCCTTATCGTATCATGTTTGACGTTGCATATTGTGTCCCTTAACGTTGCTTCATTAATAACTGATACTCAATGTGCAGATATCAACAATGTTTATTCTTATTTTTTATTTACATAATTAATTAATTATTGCTCTTCCTTTTAAGTATTATTATTATGTAAGACTGCTTCATCAACGCCACTTTGTTTTTGCAGATGGGCTTTGCTGGTATTGCCACTGGTGCCGCTATGGTACGTATTATTCTGTGAGCTACATCTTTCTTTGCTTTCCACCCCTGTTTTGTTTTTATGTAGGTGTGTGTGTGTGTGTGTGTGTGTGTGTGTGTGTGTGTGTGTGTGTGTGTGTGTGTGTGTGTGTGTGTGTGTGTGTGTGTGTGTGTGTGTGTGTGTGTGTGTGTGTGTGTGTGTGTGTGTGTGTGTGTGTGTATGTGTGCGTGCGCGTTCGTTCGCATAACCTTTTATAAAGCTGCCTGACCTTGACCACATGCCCATAGGCCGGATTGCGCCCAATCTGCGAGTTTATGACGTTCAACTTCAGCATGCAGGCCATCGACCAGGTGGTGAACTCTGCCGCAAAGGCGCTGTACATGTCAGCGGGTACTATCCACGTTCCCATTGTATTCCGTGGCCCAAATGGTGCTTCGGCTGGTGTGGGAGCTCAGCACTCGCAGTGTTTCGCCGCTTGGTACGGTCACTGTCCTGGCCTCAAAGTGATCAGTCCCTGGAACTCTATCGATTGCAAAGGGCTACTGAAAGCTGCCATCCGCGATGATGACCCTGGTATATATTCTTCGCCACTCGTGTGCTGATGCGATTCCGAGTTCCAACATTTTTGTCTTGTAGGAAGCTTTCCATAAATGTTAACCTTTTTGAAGGGTGCTGGCCTGGATCACAGTGTAGAAGATTCTTCTTATGATTTCATGGCCAATGTTTGAGGTAATGGTATAATAGGATTAGCTTTATGGTATGGTGGAGCTGTTATCCTTGCTTTTACATTCTCAACCCCTTCCCTACTTCAGTGGTGTTCCTTGAGAATGAACTCATGTACGGGGTGCCTTTTGATATGCCAGAAGAAGCACAGTCTCCAGACTTTCTGTTGCCTATTGGAAAAGCGCACGTGGAGCGAACTGGTTGGTAGATGATAATTCTGTGTTTTTGCCAAAACCGTTATCCTGTTACCCTATCACTAGCAGACAGTGTTGATGTTGTATCCCCACCGCATCCTCCCATTTCTCCCATCCTCAGGACAGCATATTACAGTAGTCGCTCACTCGCGCATCGTCGGTTTCTGTCTTGAAGCCGCAGCAGCTCTGGCGAAGGAAGGAATTGAATGTGAAGTGAGTGATTATTATGTTTCTCCATTTAATGGGAGAGACGTTTTTGACTTTTTGACCTTAAAATAGTTGGTTTTCCAATTCAGTGAGGCACTATGTAATTGCTGTTTAATTCTCAAGTTTAATTCTCTCCGGCCTTGCTCCCCCAGCTCTCTCTGTGCTCTGTCCCCCAAATATTCCTACAGGTCGCACAAGATCTGCCAGCCACCCATCTGATGGTTAAACTGCCGAAATCTCGGCTCTCTGCTCACCTTCACTCTTTCATTCCTCTTTTCTCCCGCCTCTGGAACAAACTCCCACACTCCCTTCAATCCCACTCCTCCCTCCAGGTCTTTAAAACAGCTGTTCACCACCATCTCTTATCTTCCCCCATCCAAAACCTCGATCTTTTCTACCCCCACTAATTCACCCCAGATCCACCTTGTTTGAAATTCCAACTTCTTTCCTGGAAGTCCTGGCAGTGTCCATATGTTTTATACCTCTCCCACCCCCCCCCCCCCCCCTTCCCATGCCTCCCCCCAAAGCCCTCTCCCTCCCACAGTTCTCTCGATGTCTCCATGTCTCTCGGTCCCTGCTCTCAAATGTTGTGTTTGTGTCCTTCCCCCTCTCTCCCCATCTTGTCTACCGCTCCCGATGTTATTTGTTTTATGTGTCTGTTTGTCTTTCTGTGTGATTAATGTTCGATCTTGTATACAAAAAAAACAAAAAAAACAACAACAAAAAAAAAAACAAAAAAAAAAAACAAAACAAAAAAAAACAAACAAAAAACAAACATCGCCCCAAGTTTAACATTTATCACTATTGTTTGAGCATGGCCTATTCACGTGTCGAAGTAACTTCCTTTATGTTCTTGTTACCAAAAGGTGATCAACCTTCGGTCTATCAGGCCATTAGATATGGCCACGGTGGAGCAGAGTGTGATGAAAACCAATCACTTGATGACGGTGGAGGGTGGTTGGCCTATCTTTGGTGTAGGGGCTGAGATTTGCGCTAGCGTAATGGAAGGTAAGGCCACTCTATGGGCAGCACTTTCTTTGTGGTCACAGTCTCTTGGATACAAAAACTACTTCAGCTTCCCTCTTCCCATTCAAAACCTTCCACCGTCCTCTCCTACCAGGTCCTGCATTTGACTATTTGGACGCCCCAGCCATGCGGGTTACAGGCGTTGACGTCCCCATGCCGTACGCCCGAAATCTGGAAGAACTTGCCGGACCACAGGTCAAGGACATCATAACGGCTGCCCGTCGAATGGTCACAGGGAAAGAAGAAAGCAGGGCCACTGCCTGAAGCAGGCATGGGTTTTGGGAACTTGTTAGGCCGGCGCTGCTGCTTCTTGCGATGTAAATACACGAGAGGTGCCTGCTATGACCTTAAATGACCTTGCTGATCTAAAATGATCCCCAAAGTAACTTTCTTGTGGTTTTGCATTTGCTCGTGTCATTAATCAGCCATCACTTGTTAACTTGTTATTTCCCTATAAACCTTTTGCACAAGTTATCGTCAAAGGACGATTGACATCCCTTTCTTTTCCCTTTTGTGACTGGTGATGACACTTGCCCTATAATACGGAAGTGCAAACAACACTGAACGTAGGTCACGTAAAACAGGTTTCGGTAACTTTTGTACAAAGTGCTAACTAAGGGAGAGTTTGACCTTTGAGACTACATCTGCGTGAGTGGATATTCTTTGAATCTGGTGTTTGTTGCCTGGTTTATGGTCATCGGCACGTTTGCTGTATGTTTTTGTTCTTTTATTGTTTGAGGCTACACAAGTGATACCCAGGAACACTTTCAAGACTCAGGATTCCTGTTACATGTTGGATCATTTTATCCCAAAAAAAATGTATGACCTCCAATCATCTGACCTGTCTAAGGGAGGAAAATACAGCCGCAAAAACTTACAGCGCTCAAATTAAAGGAACCGTCACGTTTTAAGATTTCTGTATAAATGACTGTGCTCACACCTTCAATGTATTTTGTGTATTGCTTGCTATTTATCAATCCCAACCCCCTTTCACCCATCCATCCCCCTCCACCATCACTTGTCTGTCGTCTGACGATGCTCTTCCTTTCAGACCTCCAAATTGAAGATTTTGGGGTAAGCATTAAACCTCCTTGCATTCATTTAAGGTGGTTAATGGGATTGATTCATGTTGATGTTTTTTAAATTATTATTATTATTATTATTTTTTTCTTCGAGAAATTTGTACTTCGTGCACACTTTCTTGGTCATTTACAAATACAGTACTGCATTGCAAATTTACTGCTTGGCCGATTTTTTTTTTTGGCTCCAATAGTCAGTTTTAAGGCAAACTCGGGTGTATGTGATCAGACAAGTTCTTCACCTGACCGGCTCACGTGGACATGGCGCTCTCCTCTCACATTTCCTTGTCTTTGATGCAATGGCGTTGTTTTCTCTTCTCTTGCTGAAGATGGGTTCGGTGCTGTCATCAGTTATGCGCAGGATTAAAATGGGTGGTTTGCATTTGCCTTCCCAAAGGTAACCAAAGCTGGAATTTGGCCATTGTACTTCCGAGAACTCACTTGTATACCGAATCGAGGCTCGTGTAAGAGCTAACACATTGAACATGAAAACGTGCACAGACACATAAAACATGCAATGAAGGGAGTGGGAGACAGGGGGAGAGAGAGAGGGAAGCACACAAGCACAACAACAGAAGAGAACAGGGACATCGGACACTTCCTCTTCTTTGAAAAAAAAAAAAAGGGATCTTTAACACCCCCAGCTAATCCTAGCAGACGGCACACCCAGCCTAACGTCCATCCGAGAGACAACACACATTGATTCCTCGCCCTACCTGTGAAACACCAGGATGCCAGTTTTCGGCTAGGCCGAGATTCAAACCCAGGTAACAGCTTAAAGGCAAGTGAGCGTACCTCAAGGAGCCATCCTACCAGCCTGCAATCGTGTCAGGCCAATAATGTCACCAGAACATCATTTTAGTGTTTTGTGTGAACATTTTGGCTCTGGAATTATGGTCGGGTAGTTGTTTTCTTTTCTTTTTTTAATCCCCCTCTTTTCAAGATAGAGGCTCGTACAAGAGCAGTGACAGTGAGGCAGCAGGGAAACATTTGGACAAGAGCAAGGGGACGAGGAGGGATGGAAATTCCCCCTGTAATGCAGGTGGGTTAGGATCTGTTAATAGGGGGTAATTGGTGATCATCTTATTTTGTTTGCAGTACAAGGCTGCGGGGTCGCATCAATGGTTGATGTGCATGGCTGTGTTGCTGATGTAGTGCCTCCTCCAGGTTAGATCAGGAATTTGTAATTTTTTTCAGGGTGCCGGAAATTGCTTGCCTCCTCTTCATGGACACTGGAATCTTTAACGATCACCAACTAATGTCGACGGGCCGGGACACCCAGTTCAACGTCCATCCGAGGGACGCATCTGATCATCACATTGATGAATGTCAAAAATGTCATCCCTGCCTGTGAAACACCGCGATGACAGTTTATAACTGAACTGAGATTTAAACCCAAGCTAACCAGCTTGGTGGCGAGTGCGCGTACCTCTAGGCTAACGTATCAGCCCAAAAGGAGTTATAAGGATGGGAGTGGTGGAGGGAATCTCAGTGGTGATGTGAGATTTTGGTGCACTGCTTGCTTCAAACCTTGGGGGGAAGAATAAGACAAACAGCCTTGGAAGGTGTTTCCCCAGGTGGGATAAGTAAGGAACAAAATAGTTGATTGTGCATCTAGCCTGGATTTTGAAAGGATACCCAGAAGTGGGTTACTGAAAATGTGTGGGTCGGAAGACTGAGAAGCTAAACCGAAGAGAAGCCAAAGGCCTCTCTGCGATGAGAGCACCAGACCTTGTGTTTGAGCCTTGTCCTGGGAGATTCAAGTAATTTTGATAGCTTTCGCTTCCACAGATTCCAGGAGAGACAGATGTGATGCCGGGGTGCCAGGCCATAGAGTATAGCAGTACACAACTGAGCTATGGACAAAGGCCTTTTTCACAGAGTAGCTCTGATTTTTCAAGGAAAGAATAAGAATTATGAAGGATGCTGAGTTGTTCGTTCCTTATTTGCTCAAAAAATAAATTTGCCCCCTTTTTACCTCCACCACCAAAGGTGGATGGAGGTTATGTTTTCACCACTGTTTGTCTGTCTGTTTGTTTGTGAACAAGATATTTCAAAAAGTTGTGGACGGATTCGGACGAAATTTGGCAGAGACGTAGCGTATGTAGCAAGAACGAAATGATTAGATTTTGGTGAACATCCGGATTCGGATCTTCGTTTTTTAAGTGATTTTTCACCATTGAGATATAAGGCCAAAAACGATACATAGCAGGATATCTCAAAAAGTTATGGATGGATTTGGACGAAACTTGGTGGAGAGGTTGTGAGTCTGACGAGGAAGAATCGATTCAATTTTGGTGAAGATCCGGATCCGGCTAATATAAATTTTTAAGTGATTCTTCACCATTGTGAGATAGGGTCAAAAACGATATATAGCAGGATATCTCAAAAAGCTGTGTACGGATGATTTTGATTCAATGTGATTCTGTATTGTGATTTTCTGGTCTACTCTGGGATACAAAACGTAAACTGTTCACCTGGCGGAGGTATGCTCTCTACTTCGTGCCGTTTTAGTTGAGGAACTGTGTTGGCTCTTGGTTGCCTACTTCTTAGAATCATGTGGAATATGAGTGTTTAGGCTCGTGGAAGAGTGGAACAGAAGGGCTAATCTATCAACACAATGGGACAAAAGAACCAGATGCATCACAGCATGAATACAGAAGGAATGGGTGAGGAGGGGTGGGGGGCACAGGGTTTCATTGTTGCAATTTATTTCAAAAGGTTCCATGTATGTGCGGCATGGCATCTGCCCAAGGAAGAATGTGGGTGGTCAGAATGTGCGTGACAGGTAATTATTTTAAAAATTAATAATAGATATTTCCTCTGAAATGTATCGGCCCTGCTATTGTCTATGCGATGCCTAAAATATGTCTTTTGTGTTATTTTGCTCTTGGACTTTGTGTATCTAACACTGTCCTACCAAAATGCATAAGATACAATCCATACAAATCCTTGTTACATGGCCATTTAATATCTCGGCGGGCATCAAGGGCCTCATTTCCCACATGTCCGTCGTGCTCCAGAAGAGTATGGGGATTGCGCGTGATGGAATTATCCATACCTGACTTGGGGTATTGTACCCAGTATCATTCTTTATTCCATTATATGTGCCGTCGTAAACCAATGGAGTTTCTGCCGCTCCCATAAGGCCTCATTGACTAGCTTGGTGGTTCTCAGACTTTTTTGTCGCAGACCACTTGAAAACTGCTGAGGGTCTTGGCGGACCACTTAAAAATCCGTTTTTTGTTCGACAAATCAAACGAGTTACAAGTTATTGGAGAAACCAGATGGCATTTTCATTTCTTCTTTGTCATGAACCAGAATCAAACAAGTACAGGGCGAGGTACAGATGTTCACGATTGTCCACAACCTTTCTGTGGACCACTTGAATAGAGGTTGTGGACCAGTGGTGGTCCATGGACCAAAGTTTGATAACCTTTAAGATTCTCCTGTGAGATTTTGATTTGCTGAGTTAATGACTACTTGTCTGTGGTTCATTTGTTGCAAAAAAAAAAAAATTCCAGTGTATTTTAGTTGTTTTCAGGAAATAATGGGAGCATACTAGTTTTGGCCACTGAGCTTTTGCACATTGAGGAGGAAGATGGAAGTTGTTGTTGGTGGATATGACAATCACCGGGTGGATGCGGAAATAAATCGGTTGATCTCGAAACTTCATCTCACTCATTACAGAACCTTCTAGAATTATACTTTAGAACCCTTTAGAATTAAATATGGTGGGTTAGAAAGGTTCCTCTTCATTTTTATAGCCAAATATTGAAGCGGCGTGTGAAAATACTGACGTTTGCAGACAGATAGACAAAGTGAACCAATTGCTTTACCCTATCATCCAGTCTATGGGAAGATACCCTGCTGTTATGGATTTCACAAATATAAGATCAGTGTGAGTGGGCGACATGTGACATCGGCCATTTCTGAACCCTTGGGGGTGTATCAGGTATGTTGTGCGACCCTGAAGACATCGGTTTAGCTGGAACAGCTTCTTCTTCATTGTCTTCGGAAACATAAATTTCACAAGATCCGGACAATCACGAGCCTGCCACCGTGGTGTTGCGGTGCTTCCCACATCCTCCTTAATGATTAAGAATTCTTGAAAAGCTTATGTTTAAAACATTAGCCTTGTCTTTATCAGTTTCACCTATTAATTGAGCCATACGATCTTTCTGTGTTTCCTCTGTCCCGCCCTGGTTTTCACCATGCTGTTCATTGAGCCAAAAACACCTTTGGGTTTCACTTTCCACTCCTGGCAAACATTCCTTCAAAGTGATTGCTAAGGTTTCTTGTCGTTGCACACAACTTGTTCCTATCTCTGGAAAACCTCAAATCAAATGTTTCCTTGGTTTCTGTATCATATTGATAGATCTACTCCATGCTTTCTTCTTGGTCTTGTGAATCGTTATCATGGCCAAAGTGTTTCTCATCATATTAATGCTTATTTTTACCTGCGACATGTCTCAGGTATACAAGACCTTTGTATTGCTGTTGTCACAGAGCCCCAGACAGTTCTCTCGAACAAGTCCGTGGCACGGAGACAGCTGATCGACCTCGCAGGAGCAATCACATCGAGGATGGTGTACCCCTGCCTTCACAAAGTCAAGGCCACGACAGAGTTAGTGAGAGAAAGAGGAGAAAAGAGGGCAAGGGCTGGTCCATGGGGGCCGATAGTTGTCTTTGCTAGTGTTGTTGGGGTTCTTGGTGTCAGTTAATTTTTGAAATGTGCACTCATTGGTCTGACAGCTGCTGGACCACACCCACATCTGTTGCTTGACTCCACCCACCATTCTACCCAGGCAAAAATATATGGTCGCCATCTTGTTTTTTTTGGTGGGCCTAACAGGCCTGTAGGCCTCTGCTGATACACTGTGATTTTGTTGCATCACACTCTCATTGGCTTTGTTTGGGTTGACGGTTAAATAATTAGTAAGGTTTAAAGGCAAATAAAATAAATTATTTTTCTCGTCACCACCTGCTTTCTTTTTGACGGTCAGCTCTTTTTTTGACATTTAATATTTTATGTCCAGATTTTTAAATATATATATATATTTATCTAGGTAATCTTCATTCACATGGGAACACGGGACCGACACGAAAATGATATTGAACCAAATCATGAAGACCCTTGGAGATTACTTAAATAACACCTTCAACACCAAGGATGAGGGAGTTGAGTGGCCAGAGAAGGTGTCGCAGGTTGTGACCATGTTGCGGTCATTCTTGTTTATTTCCATCCTTTCCTTTCTTTGGCACTTACCTTCACTTTGTAAACTTTCTATATTTGTTCACAGTTTACAATAGACGGCTGGTATCGGTGATTCGGTGAAATATTCACCAGCGGTGTTTCGTTAACGAGCAGCTCGCTATGGCTTTCCAAGCCAGTTGTTCCGTATCAATCGCTTTGCAAGCCGCTCGTTAAGCGGAACAAGCGGTTAAGAAAGATGTAAACAAAAATAGCCGCCGTAGTCGGATTCAAAACGACACCACAACCAATGAAATGGTTAGAGGCGTAATCCTGTTTATATGTATACTCAATATTGTTGAAACGGGCATTTCATATTTTAATTGTTACTTGTACTTATTTCATTCTAATTCTTGAAGATCTACAAACATGTAAAACCCCTCCCCAAAATGCACAATGGTAGGGTCCATAGATAAGCTTGGTATGTGGTTCCTCCCTCTGACTCCCCTCCCCTCCCTCCTCCCCCCATGTATTTATCTTTCTTTCCCTCTTCTTCGTACTCTGCAGCTGCTGCTAACACAATTAATTAGTTTGGGGAATTTATCACAGGAATGACAGGATGATCGAGGAAAACTGAAAACAAGGGCCCGGACAGCATTTGATCGAGTCCCACGATAGCATTGTTTCTGTGGAGACCGCCATGTTGTTAAGCGGTGCCGAGCTCTCCGTTCTGTTGCAGTGTTTTGCTTGAGCGCTTTGAATGAAGCAAATTGCTTGATAACGGAACACACCTTCATATTCCACGGTTGATATAAATTAAACTTTACAAAACGTTTCCTTGTTATGGTGTATTAATAAATTTCTGTTAATAGCGACACAGACACTGTTATACCGACAAATATTGATTGTTAGCGTCATTCAGAATAGGCGGTGTATAGCCTGAAACGTCCAACAAAGCTGGTCACGACACTTTCTTTTTGCAATCTCTTTTCTACAGCTAATAAAATAATTGCGCGTATAAAATATATGTCTGAAAATCGTCTAATTTTAACAAAAATAAAAACTTAGTAACAAAACTCATTCAACCGGTTAATTTGAGCGTCCAATACTGCAATGCCAAATTGCCAATAGTGCTCTGACGTATATCCGATGTGTATGTGTATGTGGACGTGAGCTGTACTGTATTAAAGCCTGACCAACCAGTACAATAGCATACGATACAGTACAGTGTTTGATACCACAGTTCGGCGACGATAAATTTGAGGAAATTGTTCCGCTGGCGTTAAAACGTCGGCACTCATTCAAGATTCCCGGAAGTAATTTTAAATGGAGATTATAAAAAAACAAAGTTTTAAAACAAAAGTGGAGTCATGAATAATTTGGTGGACGCTTCAAGCTCGCTCCGAGCGGCCAAGTTTCTCCTGGTGGTTTCGGTCTTGCTGCACTTGTTCGTCTGTCCTTACACGAAGGTGGAGGAAAGTTTCAACCTGCAGGCCACGCACGACGTCACCTTCCACGGCTGGCGTTTGCGGGAGGTGTGTTTTAGCCGTTTACCATTCGCTCGTTACATCAACGTCTCTTACTAAATTACTTACTCCTTGCCTTGGAATAACCTCTTCCTGACGCTCAGCATTTAAATCGGATAAAGCATGGATAACCAACCATAGGTTGGCAACCATTACTCAGGCTTGACCCTAATGGCCTCCTGCTGCGTTAAAGTTCCTTCCAAGGGAACTCGTATTATCCTAGCAGACGGAACAGACGGCTTAACCCAGAGGATTACAAACGATGACGTCAGTTGATACCCGCAGAACGTCAGTTAAGGATATTAACTGCTGGTACTTGTGAGATCTGATTTTCTAAGAAAACCCCATCATCTAGGTACAGGGTATATATTATTATATCACGTGCCCCACCTTGAGCACACAAAAGATAAACATCTCTCGAGGTTGTAGTTCACACCTCTGCTCATTATGCCCCACCCCCTCCCCCCCTGGAGCTTCCCTGCCCCCTCCCCCCCGATCTCCTGGGAGCTCCTGGGAAATTGTGCGGGCGACTGTCTTGTGTTGATGTGTCAAGTTTCAGAACAATCATCCAGGAGATAAGGGAGGAGCAGTAAAAATAGCAAAAAGTTGGCGGGCAGATGGACAGACGAACATCGTGACCCATTTTATATCATCTATTCGAGAATCGACATGAGATGACTTGCAAAGACCTTTTTTGGAGACTTGAAATTTGGAAAGTAGGTCTTTCAGCCACACATGTTTTACTTTACCTTCCACCTTTCTCTGTTCCTTTATTTCCAGTATGACCACCGTGAGTTCCCAGGTGTGGTTCCCCGTACCTTTCTGGGTGCTTTATTTTTGTCTGCTATTGCTGCCCCCATGGTTTGCATGTTTGAAGTTCTGGGCTGCACAAAGTTCTCCGCACAGTACGCAGGTAAGATGGCAAAATGGTTTCGAGCAAATTTTGTCTTGTGTGCCAATGATGCATGGCACCCTGTATCTCTTCTTCATTCCATGCAGCACAAGGCTGTGGGGTAGCGTCATTGGCTGAAGGTGCAGCTGTGCCGCTGACACGGTGCCCTTTGCTGGTTATGGTAGACAACAACAACAACAACAACAACAGGCATTTTAAGGCTATTTTCCGGTCCCCATGACAATCTTCTCCATTTTGCCCTATTTTCTGCATCTCCCCTTGTTAACCCCCTTGCCTGCATTTCTTCTTCGACCATCTTTAGCCAAGTCTTTCTTGGTCTTCCCCGTCCTCTACTTCCTTCTACATTCATTTCCATCACTCTTCTCAACCAGTCACTTTCATCCTTCCTCAACACATGACCAAACCATCTCAAACTGTTTCTCTTCACAGCATCCATCACAGGCTCTATTCCCATCATCTTTCGCAATTCATCATTTGTCTTCCTCTCTCTCAACGATACTCTACACATCCACCGAACCATTCGCATTTCCACCCTTTCCAGCCTTTGTTGCTCCTCTATGTTCATTACCCATGTCTCGCTCCCATAAATCATAACACTTCTCACACATGCAGCATACACATTTCCCTTCAGCTTCAACGACACTCCCCTCCTCGTCAGCACGCCACTCAATTCCCGAATCTTCTTCCATGCACATCTCACTCCAGCAACCGTTGCCGAGTCTGATCCACCTTCTCCATTCAGCATGTCTCCGAGGTAACAAAATGTTTTCACACCTTCCAGCTTCATGCCGTCTTCAAGATCCAACTCAACATTTCCTCCATCTGCAGCTCCCTCTGTGCACACCTTACACTTGAATGTAGCTGCCACACTGGTTAATGTCCCTCTCAAACCACTACATTTTTGATGAACCCACTCAGCGCACATTGTACATTGGATGGAATTCACTCCGACACCCTTCCTGCACACAGCACACAGCCACTTCCCAGTTCTCTCCACCTCACCACATGCTTTACCACTTGCCATTACCTTCGTCTTTCCGATATTCACCTTCAGACCTTTTGTCTCCATACATTCCTTCCACTTGTTCATCTTTTCCTTCAGTTCATCCATACTTTCCGCAATCAACACCAGATCATCTGCATACAACAACTCCCACGGTAAACCCTCCTTTACGTTCTGAGCCAGCACCTCCATCACAGCTACAAATAGTAGTGGACTTAGTACCGACCCCTGATGCACTCCCACCTTGACCTCAAACTCACCACTGTTCCCGTCCTTCGTCCTTACAGCTGTGCGCGCTCTTTTGTACATTAATAATAATAATAATAATTCATTTATTTTGTATAGCGCTTTTCATGAAGCCCAAAGGCGCTTTGACAGAGTGCAAAACATAATGCATAACAAAACATGAAAACAACAATTTTTTTTTTTTTTTTTTTTTTTTTTTTTGTATACAAGATCGAGGCTCGTGAAAGAGCGAACATTAATCACACAGAAAGACAAACACACACAAAACAAATAACATCGGGAGCGGTAGACAAGATGGGCTGAGAGGGGGAAGGACACAAACACAACATTTGAGAGCAGGGACCGAGAGACATGGAGACATCGAGAGAACTGTGGGAGGGAGAGGGCTTTGGGGGGAAGGCATGGGAAGGGGGGGGGGGGGGGTGGGAGAGGTATAAAACATATGGACACTGCCAAGACTTCCAGGAAAGAAGTTGGAATTTCAAACAAGGTGGATCTGGGGTGAATTAGTGGGGGTAGAAAAGATCAAGGTTTTGGATGGGGGAAGATAAGAGATGGTGGTGAACAGCTGTTTTGAAGACCTGGAGGGAGGAGTGTGATTGAAGTGAGTGTGGGAGTTTGTTCCAGAGGCGGGAGAAAAGAGGAATAAAAGAGTGAAGGTGAGCAGAGAGCCGAGATTTCGGCAGTTTAACCATCAGAGGGTGGCTGGCAGATCTTGTGCGACCTGTAGGAATATTTGGGGGACAGAGCACAGAGAGAGCTGGGGGAGCAAGGCCGGAGAGGAGTCGGTAGAAGACAGAAAGACCACCTACCTGCCTGCGGTGAGTGAGTGAAAGGCCCTCAGAGATAGCTTCATCGCGGGAGATTCCAATGATTCTGAAAGCTTTGGATTCAACAGCGTGAAGCCGAGCCAGGTGTGAGGCAGGAGCACCAGCCCATAGGGGAGAACAGTATTCCATTGAGCTGCGGATGAAAGCCTTGTATGTGGTGAGGAGCTCAGGTGTGCCTAGGAAGGACTTCGCACGATGGAGGATGCCCAGTCGGCGACTGGCTTTGGAGGCCAGCTTGGAAATGTGGTTTTCCCAAGAAAGATCATGGCAGATGGTGAGACCCAAAAGCTTGAGCGACAGAACTTCTTGGAGAGGATTGTTGAGAAAGTAGATGGGAGCCAGTCCAGTCCAGTCCAGTCCAGTCGATAACCGTTAACCGTTAACCGATAACCGTTAACCGTCGATAACCGATAGTCGTTAACCAGTCCAGTCGATCTTTTCGGAGAGACATAGTAAGAGTGTGAGATTTGTCAGGATTGAAAGACATGTTCCACATGTTTGACCAGTCTGTGATTTTGTCCAGGTCTTCAGAGAGTGAGGAGGCTGCAGACTGCCGATCTGAGGGAAGAGGAATGGAGCGGCAGAGAGTGGAGTCATCAGCAAAGAGATACAGAGGATTTTCCAGAGAGTCGGAGAGATCATTGATAAAGACCAGAAAAAGCACAGGGCCCAGCACACTGCCTTGGGGAACTCCAGCCTGAATGGGAAGGGGAGATGAGAGAAATCCATTCAGGGCCACACGTTGACTACGACCAGAGAGGAAGTCCGCAAGCCATGCATGGAGATTTCCATGGATACCATAGGAGGAGAGTTTGGTGAGCAGAGCTGGGTGCCAGACCGTATCGAAGGCACGTGATATGTCAAGGGAGACAGCTCTGATTTCCTGTTTGGCATTGAGGACCTCCATCCATTGTTGAGACAGCAGAAGCAGCATGTCCAGAGTAGAGTGACCTGGTCTGAAACCAAATTGATGATCAGAGATCAAGCCATTGGAGGAGAGGAAAGATTTCATATCCGAAGCAATGATGGATTCCATGACTTTGCTGATAATTGGGAGCAGGCTGATTGGTCTGTAGTTGCAAGGATCTGTTTTTGCACCTTTTTTGTGTAAAGCGGTAATGTTTGCTGATTTCCAGGATGCTGGCAGATGACCTTGAGCAAAAGATAGGGTGAAAAGAACAGAGAGAGGGTGAGATAGAGCGGCAGAGCAGGATTTTAGGACCCGTGGGCTGATGCCATCTGGTCCAGTTGCAGAATCAGAGTCGAGGTTTGACAAAAACTCCTCCACCTTGTCAGGAGAGAAGGTCACAGAGTCCAGGAGCAGTTTGGTTCAACTGGGAAAGGTGGGAACAGAGAGAGATGGGTTTGGGACTAAGGATTTTGAGGCAAACACAGAGTTGAGGCATTCGGCTTTGTCACGTGCGATGTCAACTGTGTGGCCATTTGAGGTAAGGGAGGGGATGGAGGGGGAACAAACACCAGAAACGGATTTGACCAGACGCCACCAGGATTTGGAGGAAGGAGACAGGTTTGAGAGTTCATTCTTGAGTGAGGAGAGATAGTGCTTCCTGGCACTCCTGAGGGTAGACACACACTTGTTCCGAGCTTGGTGGAAGGAACTGAGATTTCCTTCAGTTGGATTAGCCTTCCAAGAGGCAAAGGCAAGTTGTTTCAGGGCAACTGCCTCGCCACAAGATTCAGTGTACCATGGACGGGAGGAAGGGTAAGACAACTGAAGGCGAGATGGGATAAATCTGTGCATGAGAGAGATCAGTTTGCTTTGGAAGAATTCCCAGGAAGAATTGATGTCAGAGGCAGTGGAGATGGGAGACCAATCCAGACGATTGATGGCTGCTTGAAGACCGTCCCAGTCGGCCTGAGTGAAATGCCAGACTCGTCGACGCTGAGGAGGCTCTCTGAGAATGGCCAGAGAGATGTCCACTTTGACAAGCACATGATCAGAAGAACCGATTGGAGCAGAAGAAGAGCAGCAGACATTAGCAGGGAAGTTGGTCATAACCAAGTCTAGAAGAGAAGATACTCCATTGGCTGAGATCCGGGTCGGGAAATTGACAGATTGTGTCAATCCCAGTGAGTCACAGAAGTCCTTTGCTGAGGTGCCATGACTGGTGAGAGAGGAACCCACACCCAACCAGGTGGCATGATGACAATTGAAGTCACCACATATGAGGAAGAGAGAGTTGGGATGAGTGGATAGAAGTTGGTCCATGTTGTCAGACAGTGAAATGTAGATGGAGTCATCACTGTTTGGGGGACGGTACAGAACACATATGAACAAAAGGTGGGAGCGGAGAGGAAGCCGTAGCCAGAGGTACTCCTGGGGGTGAGGAGGAGAGAGGGCAGTGCAAGGAGAGTGAGGAAGAGAGTTTTTGATAAAGATAGCCACCCCACCACCAGGCCGAGGCTCAGGTCTATCATACCGGAGGAGGGAGTAACCAGGAAGAGATATTAAGGAATCAGAGACATCTTGAAGGAGGAAAGTCTCTGTTAAGCAGATCAAGTCTGGATTGTCAGAAGCAACCTGTATGGAGAGATCAGTCAGGTTTGAGCGAAGGCCCCGGATGTTTGAGGTCCATACCGTTAATGAAGAGAGAGGGGGAGCATCGGGTCCAGGACAGGGGAGGGGAGGAGTAGGGTAAGATGAAGGATGAGAGGGGGAGGTACGGAGAGCAGTTGTTAGTGTGTCAGCGATTGCAGAAGAGTTCCAAGAAAGGGAAGGATGAGGAGGATGAAAGGTTTGAAGGTGAAGGGATGAGGCACAGTGAGGGGTTGTTTGAGGGGGGGCAGAGGAAAGAAGAAGGTTGGGGGGGGGGGGTGGAGGTATGAGATAGAAGGGAGACGAAGTGGGGAGGAGGCAGCTTTGAGGAGGAGGGGAGAGGAGGGAGAATTGGAGAGGAATGGTATGGGGGGAGATTTGAATGGGAGGGGTTGGGGGGAGTTTTGAAGGGGAGGAGTGAGGGGGGAGTTTAGGAGGGGAAGGGCAAGGGGGGAGTTCAGGAGTGGAAGGGCAAGGGGGGAGTTCAGGAGTGGAGGGGTAGGGGGGGGGAGTTTAAGAGTGGCGGGGCAAGGGGGGAGTTTAGGAGTGTAGGTGCAAGGGGAGGGATTTGGATGGGAGGGGCAAGAGGGGAGTTTAGAAAGTGGATGATTAATGAAAGACGAACATTGAAAACAAATTGGGTTTGTTGTGATTTTCAAGTTAGCAATCCGGTTCAGAATGATGGAGGAGGGATGGAATGAATGTGAATTTAGACCATGTAGTGAGGGAGACGTATAAGATATTGAATTTCTTTTTTTTGAGGTGGAATGAGTTGGAGAGGAAATTGAGAAAAGCCTTTTAAATAGGAAGAAAAACAGCGTGTTGTAAAATACCACTGAGTAAAACACTGAAGGGGAAAGGTTATACATATTTAAATAATATTTAAACAGAACCGTGAACAATCTTATGTGCACAAAAATACCAACGGGGGGAGAGCCGAGAGGGACCACCACGAGTCACGTGAAGGGCAAACGGTGATTGCAAAAAGACAAGAATCAATAGGGAAATATTTAAAGCAAAAGGAGGGAGAAGGAGAAGTGATAGTCAGGGGTTAAATGCTGTGGGTTGAATGTTGAATGCAGTGCTGAACAGGTGGGTCTTGAGTGATGTTTTGAATGTGGTGAGTGAGGAGGCATCTCTGATGGTGTGAGGTAGTGAGTTCCAGAGGGTGGGAGCAGCGATGGAGAAGGCCCTGTCCCCCCAGGATCTGAATTTGGTCCGGATGGGGGGTTCAGGAGGTTGGTACCAGCAGAGCGGAGATTGCGGGTGGGAGTGTGTCTGGAGAGGAGGTCAGCCAGGTAGGATGGGGCCAGGTTATGGAGGGCTTTGTAGGTCAAGAGGAGGATTTTGTACTGGATTCTCTGGGAGATGGGGAGCCAGTGAAGCTTGTAAAGGACGGGGGTGATGTGGTCACGGGTCCAGGAATGGGTGAGTAGACGGGCAGCGGAGTTCTGAATGTATTGGAGTTTATTGGTGATTGTTGAGGGTGAACCATAGAGGAGGGAGGCTATTGCAGTAGTCCAGACGGGAGGTGATGAAGGCGTGGATGAGGGTTTCTGCAGCCGTGGAGGAGAGGGATGAGCGGAGACGGGCGATGTTTTTCAGGTGAAAGAAGGCTGTCTTTGTGATCTGTTTAGTGTATTTGTCGAAGGAGAGGGTTTGGTCAAAGATGACGCCAAGATTCCGGATGAGAGGGGAGGTGGATACTGGGATACCGTCGATGTTGAGGGCAAAGTTATGGGTGGATTTTGTGAGCGTTTTTGGGCCAATGATGATTATTTCAGATTTATCACAGTTAAGTTTGAGGAAGTTGATTTGAAGCCAGGATTTTATTTCAGAGATGCAGTTTGTCAGGATAGAGTGGGTGTCGGTGGAGACAGACTTGGTGGAGATGAAAAGCTGGATGTCATCGGCGAAGCAGTGGAATTGGAGACCATGACAGCGGATCAAGTGACCGAGGGGGGACAGGTAAAGGATGAAGAGGAGGGGGCCAAGAACTGAACCTTGGGGGACACCTTGGGGGAGGGGAGCAGTGGGGGATTTGCAGTTATTGATGGAGATGAACTGGCGTCTGTCAGAGAGGTATGATTTAATCCAAGAGAGGGCAGTGCCGGTGACGTTAAAGGTGGATTCAAGTCGGGTGAGGAGGATGGTGTGATCGATGGTGTCAAAGGCAGCGCTGAGGTCGAGGAGGACGAGAATATTGAGGTTGCCAGCGTCAGAGGAGAGGAGAAGGTCGTTCGTGATTTTGAGGAGAGCAGTTTCAGTACTGTGGTTGGAGCGGAATCCGGATTGGAATGTTTCATACAGGTTATTGGCAGAGAGGTGATGTTTGAGTTGAGTGGCTACAGCGCGTTCCAAAACTTTCGACAGAAAGGGTAGGTTGGAGATGGGTCTGAAGTTGTTTAGGGTGTCAGGGTTTAGACCAGGTTTTTTTAGAATGGGGGTAACAGCAGCAATTTTGAGGGATGGTGGGACGATGCCTGTAGACAGGGAGGAGTTTATTGTTGCAATGATAAGTGGAGAGAGAGCAGGAAGGGAGGCCTTGACAAAGCTGGAGGGGATGGGGTCAAGAGTGCAGGTGGCAGTTTTCATTCCTATGAGGAGTTCAGAGAGGTCAGTCGGGGAGACCGGGGAGAATTGAGACAGGGGAAGGCAGGATAAGGGGGGGCAGGTGGTTGGAGGGGGAGCGGGTGCGGCGGTGGTCAAGCTGTTGTAGATGTTGTCAATTTTGCGTTGGAAGAAAGAAAGGAAGGAGATGCAGTTGTCTACTGTGAATGACTGGGTGGTGGTGTCCAGGGGGCGGAGGAGTTTGTTTATTGTCGAGAAGAGTGCTTTTGGGTTTCCGGAGCCAGAGTGGATAATTTGAGAGTAGTAGGCGGAGCGGGCGTGGGAGAGGGCATCTTTGTAGTGTTGTAGGTGGTCCTTGTAGGCTTGGGAGTGAACTGTGAGACCTGTTTTATTGCGGAGTCTTTCAAGTTGGCGAGCACGAGTTTTCATCAGGCGGAGTTCAGGGGTAAACCAGGGAGCAGAATGGGTGAAAGAAACTGTTTTGGTTTTTACAGGCGCAAGCTGGTCAAGGCAGGAGGAGAGAGTGTGGTTGTAGTAGTCAGTGAGGTCGGAAGGGGTGTGGAGGTCAATGAAGGGAGAAGTGGGCATTTTTTCAGAGAGGGTGGATGAGAATGAGGTAGGTGAAAGAGCGTTTAGCTTACGGAAGTTGATAGTGCGATAATGTCTTGGTGCTGGGGTGGGGATGTTGATGGTCATAGTGATGGCTAAGTGGTCAGAGAGGGTGAGGTCGGAGCCAGAGAGATGGTGCAAAATTAATCCAGTGGAGCAGACAAGGTCCAAAATGTGACCACGGATATGCGTAGGAAAGTTGACATGTTGAGTGAGGTTAAAGCAGGTGAGTAAATCAGTGAAGTCAGTGGTCATTGTGGAGTCAGTGGAGTCCATGTGGATATTGAAATCACCAAGGAGGAGGATTGAGGGGGAGAGGGAACATAGCTGGGTCAGAAAGTAGGAGAAGTCAGACAGGAATAATGGGTGTGGTTTGGGAGGGCGGTAGACGACAGCCATGACTGACTGCGTGCGACCAGAGAGTTTAAAAGCCAGGTGTTCAAAGGATGAGGATGAGGCGATGGGGATGAGGCTGGTCCTGATGTCTTGACGGTGGATAACGGCAATTCCACCACCTCGGCCCTCCGAGCGTGGTTTATTGACGTAGGAATATCCATTGGGTGTGGTGAGGTTGAGCGTGTAGTAGTCCAGTGGTTGTTGCCAGGTTTCGGTGAGACAGAGAAAGTCCAGTTTGTTATCCAGGATGTAGTCGTTGAGGATGAGGCATTTGTTTTTGAGGGACCGGGTGTTGAACAGGGTGAGCTTGATGTTGTTTTGAACAGCGGGGATGAATTCAGGTGATTTAGCCAGGGTTCGCAGGCAGGAGGCGCGATTTTGTGCGTTGCCGTGACTAGGTGCGCTGGGACGATGAGTGGGAGTGCGCTGAGCCGACCAGAGGACGGGGATGGAGTGACCTGATTGTACATATACAAACTTACGACCGGAGCCACGGTGAATGTACCTGGGTCGTCGGAGGAGTCCATTTGATTTGATGGCAGAGATGCATGATGGGGTGGAGCGGGTATTGAGCAGAAGGAGCCTTGCGGCGGAGTACCGCAGAGCCATGCCAGGCAGGAGCGGAGCGGAGAGGCGAGCACGAGGCCAAGGTTGAGGAGGTGAAACAATGGTCCCAACGCACGGGAGCAGGCCCAAGGAGACGAAGGAGCCAGGTAGGTGAAGCCAGGAGCAGAGTCGGGACCAAGCAGAGGGCAGACAGGAGCAAAGAGACGATCACGAGGCCAAGGTTGATCACGGCAAAGCGGGAAATGCAGCGGCAATCAACCGCCGCCGCTACAAATCAAGATCACGGCGGGAAAACTGCCGCCACACCGCTGCGAAGGACACAACCCACGAGAGCGTGCCCGAGGAAACAGCGAGCAGGTGAAGGAGCCGGGTAGGCGAAGCAGGGATTCATTGCCATCACTACTCTGATCAACCATTCCTCCACTCCTAACTTCCTCAATGCCCATGTCACTACTTCATGTGGAACCCTATCGAATGCTTTCTCCAGATCAACAAACCCAAGAAACAACTTCTTCCTCTTCTCCTTGTACTTTTCCTGCCACCGCCTCACAATAAAGAGCGCGTCTGTCGTTCCTCTTCCTGGCATAAATCAAAACTGCATTTCGTCGATCTTCACCTTCTTCCTTATCCTCCTCTCCAACACCCTTTCCAATACCTTCATTCCATGCTCCAATAACTTTATCTCGATTTATAACTCGATCTGCTGGTTAGGGTAGGAATTTGTAATTTCTTTAGGGTGCCGACGATAGCTCGCCTACTCTTCGCGAGGGACCCCATGGGGTCTTTAACGTCCACCAACTAATGCCAGCAGATGGGACACCCGGTTTAACGTCCATCCGAGGGGCGGCACACACACATTGATGAATCGCTCTTCCTGTGAAACACCAGGTCCGGTTGCTCGAAACTCGGAGAACCTAACCACAGGATAGCTTCTTATCCAGGGGTTCCGTTTCTTATCCAATGGTTAATTAACTGACCATTTATAATCTAGTGGAAAAGCAGTTCCATTTGTTGAAGTATTTTGGATGACGACGAGGGTAGGAACTTTCACACCACCCTTTATGGAAAACCATGGAAATTTTATCTGCCGGATAATCAACAGGATAGCGCTTATCAGAGCTTTGAGTAACCGGGTGCATGTTGACAGTTTCTAGCTGGGTCGAGATAAAATCCTCGTGACCGTTGCAACTACCCTTTGTTTTGTGGTGGTCAATGGTAATGTCCTGTCAAGGAGATCTCAATCTCTTCTTTGTATACTGAATCGAGGCTCGTGAAAGAGCTGACATTTACTTCACAAACAAATCAACCAGACAAACAAAATATATAAAAAGAGGGAGCGGAAGACAAGAGAAGGGGAAGCACACAAACACTTGAGAGCACACAACATTTAAGAGCAGGGAGATGTGTGGGAGGGAGAGGGCTTGGGGGGAGGAGGCGTAGGAAGGGGGGGGGGGCGGGTTGGAGAAGTATAAAACACAAGGACACCAAGGACTTCCAGGACAGAAGTTGGTATTTCCAAAAAGTGGAATTGGGGTGAAATTAGCGGGGATAGAAAAGATCAAGGTTTTGGATGGGGTATTAACTTTCCCCTTCCTTGGTACACCTGCGTTCCTATCCACCTATAAGGCTTTCATGCACAGCTTGATGGGGTACTGCTCTCCCGTCTGGGCTGGATCCCCTGCCTCACACCGTGTTCAGCTTGTAGCCCTGGAAGCCAAGGCCTTCAAGATCATTGGAATTTCCCACGATTAAGTTGTCTTTGGGTCTATCAGTTTGCCCCTTCGTAGACAGGTCGGTGGTCTCTCTGTCCTCTACCGCCTACTTTCTGGTCTTGCATCCTCCATCCTCTGCTCTTTCAGTGCTTTGAACCCGCTCCCTCGACCAAGTTTCTTCAGGTTTGGACCATCAACCCCTTCTGGTGAAGCTACCTAAATCTAGGATCGATATGCACCTCCACTCATTCATTCACCTTTTTCCCACCTGTGGAACCAACTTCCACACCTCATTCTTCCCTCCAGGTCTTCAAGACAGCTGTTCACCACCATATTAGATCATCCCCAATCCAAAGCTATGACCTTTTCTAACCTCCTTCCACTCCCCACCTCTCACCTCCCCAACCACAATCCCAATTTCCAGTTTTCTCTCCATTTGGAGCTTCCTTCTGTATTGATCTTGTCCACCCCATGCATCATCTCCTGCCCCCGATTCCTCCCTGTACCCTTACTTGGCCAAGTCTCCCTGGATCTTGGCCTTCTAGTCAGCTGTTGGTGTTTCTCCCTCTATTGTTCCTTGTTGCATCCTGTTATGTCCTGATCTGTTCGGTGTACTCACTCTTCTACGAGCCTCGATTATGCGTACAAGAAAAACTGTCCTATTGTGACGATCATCAACGTGACATTGAATATGTTCTCCACTTTTGTAGTTCAAATGTTTATAGACTTTGCTAGCTGAGAACATGAAAAAGCAACGTAGTTTAAGGATTTGCCGAAAGCTCATAAGAGATTACCATGTCCTCCATTCTGGGGTGATTGCATTTTATTTTGGATTTTCTTCAGGGTAGCAATAAAGACGCGAAACGATCAGTGACATTGGAAACAAAGACGACTTTTTGATGTGAAAAATTGACTCAGGTGGTGTTTCGAGTCTTCTTTCTCACTAGCAAAACATCGTCCTAGTATCAGCAGATTGCGATTCTAAAGCTGGCTGTCCTGTGTTTGTTTAAATTTCTTACCTTGAAAATGCAACAATATCTTTCAGAAAGAGTAAGCCATTGCTTTACTTGATCTTGAAGGATTTTTCACACTTTTGATGTTCCGCGAAGTACAAGTTTGGGGGCCTGTAGATTATTGTGAAATATTGCATCAATAATCGAGATTTGTGCCGTCTGGTGCATTTGACAAGATTATTCCACACAGTTCTCGCAAGAAGATATGTTTTTTACCCGTTGCATTTAACAAAGTGCAACAACTTTTGTTTATGATACTGTGATGAACACCACTTAATTTTGAGGCCTTGCCATATCACTTCCCACTGTGTGTAGCAGGTTCCTAGAGCTCCAGCAGTCTGACTTCCTGTGTTGTTTTATCTCAACCGCAGTACGTGCGAGCTTGGCGCTGTGTGTCGTTGCCGCTCTTTGCCGCTGGCTTGACGCGCTGTGCCGGAAATTTGGCCCACGGGTTGCTTCCTGTACCGCCTTCATCTGCGCCACACAGTTCCACTTGATGTTCTACAGCTCCCGACTCCTTCCCAACACATTGGCATTACCTCTGGGTATGATTGTAGGCCATTACATGATTGTATCCCTGGTGTTGGGCTAGCGGCTAGGGTGCCAGCTTCGGATCCTAGGATCCTGGGTTCGAATCCCGGTCGATCGCTGAATTAACACCAGGGGGGTTGACTCAGCCTGTCATCCTTCCAAGGTCGGCTAATTGAGTACCAGTTCACTGGTAATTCCCTGCTTGTCGTAAAAGGCGACAAAAAGGGTTGGCGGCAGGAAGGGCATCCGGCTGTAAAACATTGCTTCAAAAAGGGGACCAACAAAAACAACAACAACCACGGTGCCCGAAAAAGGCCAACCCCCGCTTTGCGGGGGGAAAATGGCCTCTAAAGGTGTTTTTTTTTTTGGTTTTGTTTTTTTAAATGATTGTAGGCCAAGTATAAAGTGGCAAAATCACGTTTGAAGCAACTAATGTGTATGAAATATTCACTTCCTGATCCCCTAATTCACATTTTATTGTGACACTTTTTCCTGTTACATTTCTTCCATGCACATTGCATTAAGTGTGTAGTATGAAACACTGCGATGTACCTGCAAGACTGTTTTTGGAAACTATGCAAAATTAATAACGCTAACGTAATTTCCTTTGACTGATTCAGAATCGGAGGGAAATGTTTCGAAAGCTTTATCATTCGTTGGCTAGGTAGCCTCATTATGCTCGAGAGTCATACCTGGTACCAACTAGCAAGATGAGAACCTCTTAATCCTTGGGAGCTTGAATGGGTTCAGAACCTCTCCAAATGGGGAGCTTCAATTCCATCCATTCTGTTGATTCCGATACTGAACGACATTGGCCTTCGCGATTAATTTTTCCATTGTGCCTTATATGGTTTGCCGGAATATTACAACCTACTAGGGGGCCCGTTAGTCCTTTGGACCAATTTTATTTGGGTCTTTTGGGTCGTCGGGGACTTTTGGGGTCTTTTGGTCCCCCGGGAATTTTGGGTCGACTGGGTCTTTTGGAACCTCAGGGACTTTTAGGTCATCTAGGTTTTTTGGGGTTAGCTGGGTCTTTTTGGGTCCTCGGGAACTTGTGGGTCTTTTAGGTCCTCAGGGATTTTTCGGTCTATTGGGTCTTTTGGATCTACTGGGTCTTTTGGGTCCTCAGGGACTTTTGGGCCATCTGGATATTTTGGGTTCTTGGGGACTTAGGTTTTCTTGGTCTTTTGGGTCCTCAGTAACTTTTGGGTCCTCGGAGACTTTTGGGTCATCTGGGTCTTTTGGGTCCTTGGGGATTGTAGGGTCTTTTGGAAGGAAGGGTGTGGGGTGTCATCACTGCCCCATGAATTACTCCACTCTGAGCTGCAGTTTTTGACTGGCATGACCTACTTGTTCCCATACACACCTGATCCCAGTTTTGCTTGCGATGGCACATTGGTTGGAGGGCCACCATCGAGCATTCATCACCCTCTCAGCCTTTGCCATCATTGTATTCAGAGCTGAGCTGTGTGCCCTGATGGGAATCTTTCTCCTGGTCTCACTGGCGCAACATCATCTGAGTCTCAGCAGGACCTTCCTGCTGTCAGCACCTGCTGGACTGTTCTCATTGGGTGAGACACTTATTCTGTTTTTTTTTTGTTTTTTTTTACAGAATAGCCCAAGGGGAAAGCCATCTAGAACAGTGTTTGTCCGTTTTTGTACGTAGGTCCCCTCAAACGTATACCAATCAGAGCTGAGGATCTGGTCACATGACCGGGTGATGTGATTACGTCTGATGTCATTACGGCGGTGCGGCGACTGACTCTCCACACACCTCCATTTTGATTTATATGCCATTCATGCCGAACATATCGTCGAACCTGTCATATATCACAATCGCCATGCTCTATCTTGACGTTTTTCATTCAGTGTGAAACACAAACAATCCGATTGTTAAAATGACCATCAAATATTGAAAGCATCGGCATTACGTCTCTTTCCAACAAAACGGTACATACCCAACGGTTGTGGGGTATAATCTAGATTACAGTAGATCTTCCCTCAGTTCTGTAAGTAAAACTTACCTCACGGATGTCTGGATTCTTCCAAATTTCTTTGTTTAATGTTATAAGAAGCATTAACGACTGTTTAAAAAGCTAATCATGTGTGTTTGTGGTTTATAATATCTTACAAGCCCGGCTACACCGCTGTTGGACTTTCCGTCTTGTTTTTTACATACTTCATGTGCTGTCCCGCTTTTCCTATTCAGCCTTCACTTGCTAGAAACGCAAACGTCAGCTCTCATTTCATCCTGCGCAGAATGCCCTTGGACAACAGCTGAGCCGAAATTCAACTATTAATGTCTTTTTCATTCCATTATTTTATTCTTCCCAAATTGCCAATAACCCATTAGTCTTGAAAGAGCACCAAGACGAGGGCGTTGATGTGTCCTTGTCTTCTTCCGTGTTATAGGAAGCTTGGACCTGATGATGGAAGGCTGTGAATGTGATTGTTATTTGACCGATGAACTATTCTACTTATTGGAATATATTCTGTTGTGTTCAGATGAGTATGTTCAGAATATATTCTGTAAAAAAGGCAGTTTTTTTTGTTTGTTTTTTGCTTTATTTTATTTATTTTTGCTTATTTATTTATTTATTTATGTGTTTATTTTTAATTTTTGCCTTTTTATATTTATTTATTTAGCTTTTCTTATTTTTTGGGGTTTTCATTTATTCCTTTTCCTTTTTTTTTATTTTTTTGCTTTTTTCCCTTGCTTAACCCTATGTATGTATATAGTATGTATATATATATTGTTACGGATCGCGGATTAGATGTTATTTACTGAGCGGTGGTATTGCCGCGACCTAACAGTTCCCCCGATTCTTCCCCAACTCACCCGATTCCACCCGAACGTTGGCCAAATCGCGCTACGCTAAATCAATGATTGGAAAGGACACAACGACTGGGATAAATGAAACGACGCCAGGGGTACAGTTCTCAAGACCTCCGGAGGAGGGTATAATTAGTGGTGGAGAAAAGGGGTAGATTACAAGGTAGAGTGAGGTAAAAGACACAGAAGAGATAGGCACTTAGATACAATCTTATTTTAGCCCAGACAGACCATAGACAAACGGGACAAGGCTGACTTACACAGGGATTGATGGCAGGAAGGACAGGTAGTTCGATAGCACAAGGTGCACCTTGGCTCGGGGACAGGATCAAGCACGGTCCAAGAGATGCAGGGAGGCCTCACAGCGCTCGGAGGTGGCGTCTTTCTTTCTCCAAGCTCAGCGCGCATCTGACGTCACCTCCCTCTTCCTGCGCATGCTCAGCGGGGAGTGACACGCCCTCGCTGGTTGGCTCCGCCCCAGATGGGACCGGTCCGCCGCTTCCATTGGGTGCGGGGGTTACCGGGCTCCGCCCTTGACGAGGAGCTGACAGGGAGCCCCTATTTGGTAACCCCGTCGAGCACATGTTCGATGGCGGCTCGCTGGGAAGGCCTCATGCCCTCCCAACACCCCCTACCAACCAAGCCGGAATGAGGACGCGCACTCCCTGTGCACGCCGCCGCTGGTGCTGTTGTTGTTGTTGTTGTTGCTGAACCATGAGGAAGAGCTGCGGGGAGGTATTGGGAGGTCCTAAACTTCCTAACGGTGCCATACAATCACATTCTGGTGCAACGAAGGGTCAGAATTAATGGAAACGAGTCCTTAACTGACATAGACTAAGAATAACTAGCAAGATGTCCTATAGTTGTCTTACATGAGATGCGGTGAACCTGGGCACGACATTTAATGGGGGAAATAGGGGGAGGTCGGGTCTACAGAGTGTTGTTTACAGAAAATGGGACTAGGGAATGGGGGATTGGGGATAGTTGGGAAGTATTGAGGAAATAGGGGAATATTTACAAGTGGATATGGATGGATGCAAATCCCATATCCGCAAATATATATATATATATATATATATATATATATATATATATATATATATATATATATATATATATATTGTAACGATTTTGAGAAGTGTAACGGGTTTTGAGAAGTGTAACGGGGTTTGAGGAGTGTAACAATTTTGGAGGAAGGGTAACGGATGTGAAGAGTATGGTTTTGGTATGGTAACATCCTGGTAATGTAAATAATGGTCGCAGCCGTCCTCCTAATTAATTTCATAGAACATACACGCAGGTCACGATATATCTTTTAAATAGTGTATTTCCTTATTCCATGTAGGCTAAGTATGTGTTTTCCCACTAGATTGACTTTGCATTGTATCAAACAAAATAAGCGTAGGCCCTTCCAATTTCCCCAAAACCTCCCTTCCAATTGCCTTCCGCATTTTGGCTGGTTTTCTTCAAACCACCATTGGCCACGAGGTAAGGTTGGAGAAGAAAGGCGTGGCTCGACCTCGTCAGAAGAGGGCAGGAGTGAACCGGCCCTAACAGCCAATCAACACCGCGGTGAGCGACCCGGTAGGCGTGCCCTCGGAGCCGGCGGCTTAATTCCGCCGGAGGTGATAAAAGCGATTGCAGGGGACTGCTTGAGGAGTCCAGATGAGAGATGACTGGAGAGAGGCCTTGAGAGATACGCTGGGGGATGACCTGGAAGAGGAGCGCAATCCACCGCAAGCCCTACCTACCTACCTACCTACCTGCCTGCCTGCAATACCCCCCTGTCGTTGGAGAGACGCGCTGAACGGAGGGAGACGGCTCCACCCCAGGAAGAGGAGCAGGTGTGCCGAGCCAGCGCGTGACGGCCGCGGATACGCGACGGAGGTTTTCCCGCCAAAACCGCGAGGGGTGCTGCGGCCTCCGACCTTGCCTTCCTCCACGCGTCCACCTCAGCTATTCCTTCCTGCAATATCCACCGTGTGAGTGTGAACGTCCTGTCCTACTCGTTTGTCTTGGGGATTAAGTAAATGAAATAGAATAAGTTAACAATGCACTGTGTGACTGCTCTTTTCCATCTATTGCTGTAAATAATATTGGTCGCTCTAAAATATTGCTTGTGTGTGTATAATAAATCTGTTCTTCCTCCGTATTCTTCTTCTTCTTTTTCATTCTCTTGCGATCGCTTTAGAGATTTCCCGATTGAATATCCGTGGGGCGATCTGGTCAACGTCGGGTGAAATCGGGTTTTAATCGGGGAGTAACTGTTCGGACGCGGTTAAATACACCACCGCTCGGTCCATATAACATCTAAAAGCCGCGTCTGTAACAATTGGTAGTCAGGAGATGGGATTCGAACCTGGGACTAAATTTATTTAGCCAAAATTTTGGACACCAATTGTGTTAGTACCGTAACAATTGGTGTCGAGGAGTTGGATTCGAACCTGGGACTAAATTTGTTAGGCCCAAATTTTGGAACACCAATTGTACTATTAGAGTAACAATTGGTGTCGAGGAGGGAGATCGGACCCGAAGCGCGCTTAACGCGCTCAAAATTACAAGCTGCCGAAATTTATTTTGTTTTATAAAGCAAAACCCGAAGTTGGAGATCGCGCCATGGACAATCAAGGCGATCGGATGTCGGTGGGAGAGATAGACAGGGTGGAATCGACCCAGGACCTCGGGGAAATGTATGTGGAGGAAAGGGAGGAGGAGAAAAATGGCAATGTGGTTGCGGAGGTTTCAGACGCACAAAATGGCGCCCTCGCGCACGTGGTTGAGGGGGCCACGGTGGCGGAACCAATGAGCGCGGCCCAAATGCAAGCCTTCATGACCCAATTGATGGCAAAAATGAATGCAATGAGGGACGAAGAGAGGGCTCGGAGAGAAAAATTGGGAAACCAAATTGAAGCAATAACCAACAGAATGGGTGACCGCATGCAAAAATGTGGGGAGACCATGGATCGCATGGTGGGCGAAAGGGTCCCAGGGGTGCACGAGGAGGTAACGCGAGTCGAAAAGCGCTGGTTGAGCGAAGCGGAGAAAAGCACGGGTACAATGACGGGGGTAGAAATCGCGACACGGGGTTTGAAAAAGCCGGCGACCGCTGAGGTAGAGGAGGGTGTTTTGTTAAAGCCAGCGGTCGCCGAGGTGAATAAAGAAAAAGCAGTAGCGGGAATAATTAAAATTGAAGAGATGACGGAGGTAGCCAGGGAATTGCAGGGAGAAATGGATTATGTACAAAGTCCCTGCTCACATCACGATGCTGTGCTTAACCCGAATGGAAGTTTGCAGGTTCGCGTGGAGAAAAGGATCCCCCAGGTGAGTCGTGCTGTATATTGTGCGGGTAGATTTTGCAGGAGGATGTTTAGCGACAAAAGAATTTTCGCGCGCTTGGGATCGAGGAAGCACCCGGGCGTTGGTGAAGGGTCCCGTGTGAGTGGAAATGGCACGCGTGTGAGGAAAAAGTGTGCGTCGGCGAGTGGGTGTGTTATAAAGTGTGGGAGTGAAACCGAGTGCGAGCGAGAATGCACGTCGGGGTGTACGGAGAGTGACACGAATAGTGAGCCGGTCGAAGCGCGTGTGCGAGGGGGTACATGGAAGCGCGGTGTGGTGAGTGTTACAGAGGATGTAACGAGAAAGTGTACGTCTGTGGTGAGTGTTACGGAGGAAGTAACGAGAGAGTGTACACCTGTGGTGAGTGTTACGGAGGAAGTAACGAGAGAGTGTACACCTGTGGTGAGTGTTACGGAGGAAGTAACGAGAGAGTGTACACCTGTGGTGAGTGTTACAGAGGATGTAACGAGAAAGTGTACGTCTGTGGTGAGTGTTACGGAGGAAGTAACGAGAGAGTGTACACCTGTGGTGAGTGTTACGGAGGAAGTAACGAGAGAGTGTACACCTGTGGTGAGTGTTACGGAAGAAGTAACGAGAGAGTGTACACCTGTGGTGAGTGTTACAGAGGATGTAACGAGAAAGTGTACGTCTGTGGTGAGTGTTACGGAGGAAGTAACGAGAGAGTGTACACCTGTGGTGAGTGTTACGGAGGAAGTAACGAGAGAGTGTACACCTGTGGTGAGTGTTACGGAGGAAGTAACGAGAGAGTGTACACCTGTGGTGAGTGTTACGGAGGAAGTAACGAGAGAGTGTACACCTGTGGTGAGTGTTACGGAAGAAGTAACGAGAGAGTGTACACCTGTGGTGAGTGTTACAGAGGATGTAACGAGAAAGTGTACGTCTGTGGTGAGTGTTACGGAGGAAGTAACGAGAGAGTGTACACCTGTGGTGAGTGTTACGGAGGAAGTAACGAGAGAGTGTACACCTGTGGTGAGTGTTACGGAGGAAGTAACGAGAGAGTGTACACCTGTGGTGAGTGTTACGGAAGAAGTAACGAGAGAGTGTACACCTGTGGTGAGTGTTACAGAGGATGTAACGAGAAAGTGTACGTCTGTGGTGAGTGTTACGGAGGAAGTAACGAGAGAGTGTACACCTGTGGTGAGTGTTACGGAGGAAGTAACGAGAGAGTGTACACCTGTGGTGAGTGTTACGGAGGAAGTAACGAGAGAGTGTATACCTGTGGTGAGTGTTACAGAGGATGTAACGAGAAAGTGTACGTCTGTGGTGAGTGTTACAGAGGGTGTAACGGGAGAGTGTGCGCGAGAGGTATGGTGTGTAACAGGGAGAGCGTTGGTGGAATGTACGGACGGCGTTGGAACGCCAGGTTTTGTGAGGGTGAAAGGGGTAGCGTATGCTTGTAAGCATGCAAGTAAAGCATCGATGGTAACCAGGTTAGCGGTTAGGGCGACGGATAGCCGATGCGAGCACTCGGGGCGTGGGGTGCTTTGTTGGGTGCGAGGCCCGGCGCGGATCGATGCTGCGTCGCTTCTCTTCGAAGCGTCGTTGCCGATTCGGGCTTGGCCCCGCCCCGCACGGTCGAGTCCGGGCTTTGTCGGGCGAGGCGACCGGTCCGGTTCGAGGGCGAGTGGGAGGAGGCGGAACGGTGCCCCCTCGTGGGGACGGGGTTCCGACCGGGGGAGATTGAGCCATCGGGCCCGGGACCGCAAGGTGCCGCGCCGAGATGGTGCGTGGAGCCTCGGTCCAACCAAACCACCTCCCTTGAACCGAAAGCCGGACGGATTCAACCTGCAGGCAACCAAACCACCCGAATTCATTGCTCGGCTTTACGAAGCCGAGTTTAATGATGTCATGACGCACCGAGGCTAGGATATAGCGGACTGTGATGATGGTGATCGTGATAGTGATAGTGAATTGATACGAAATTTCGAAAAGTGAGTAGAATTGGCAGTAAATGAAAATTTTTTGAATTGGTTGGAATCTGGACGAACAAAATTGATAGTGAAAGACCCCCGATGTGGTGGGATGGCAAATCCACCATCCCTCACAGGTGGGGGCAAATGCGCAATAGTTTATGGGGTGGCTATGACAACCGAGCCAGGGAGGGCTTGGATAATGATAGGGATCTAGCGAAGATGACCTTAGGTAACGATAAGGTTAGTTAGTGACTGATACCTGTAGTGGGGACGCAGGTAGGTTAGTGTGGTTGATAATGACGTGGGAGCGCAATAGTTTAAAGGGACGACTGGGAAGCGCAAGTTTCAGAGGGGAGGGGTTAGCTGAGATGATGCCGTGTGTGGGAGAATGGAACAGGTGTGATTGCACAGGTGTGCAACTGAACAGGTGTGTGGAGCAGTGTATGAGGGAGTAGTGGTGATTGCGTGTTGTGTTGACCAAATGGTCCAGGAAGAAAGGAGGGTGCAGGTGGCACCAGGTGAGATTGCACAGGTGTGCAACGACAGGTGAATGGAGGGCAGGTGTATGGAATAAATGGTATGGAGTATTGGAATGGATGGTCGTGGAGTGAGTATGGTGGAAATTGTGGAGTGGAGTGGATGGTGCGAAGGTGTGAATGGGGGAAGAGTGGACCCCCATCACGGATACCCGGGGCGGGTAGTGTAAGTGTTAGGTAGAGGGTATAGGTAAATTGTAGTTGGATATTGGCATCTGTGGTGCGGGTGACAGAATGGTATGTGGATGGGTGCGTTGGTGTTGTGGAAATGGCTGGGCGTGTAGCCTGTTAGTGTGTGTAGTTGGTTTGGGCACTCCACCACTGTAAGGATGTCGGCCAGGTGAGGCCGCAGGTGGGCTCTGGGAGCCGGTAGTAGTTGTGTGGATGGGGCCCGAGGATCCGGAGGACGGACCCGGGTAGCCCAGTGCCAAAGGGCACCAAGGGGTGACAGAGCCAGGAGAGGGGCTGCCCCCAGTTAGATAGGTTAGGGTGAGGAGCTAGGTAAGCTCGGGTGGCAACTACAGTGGTGGAGGTGTGCAGGTGGGTAGACCTGTTGGGAGAGGTACACGTCGCAGCCCAGAAATTGTGCTAGAGCACCGGGAGATGAATCGGGGGAGTGAGACCCCAAAATTGAGGAGCACCACAGTTTGGCCAATGGGAATTGGTTATTAGAACCCATAGTGTAAGTTGGCCAATGGATTGGCAGGGAAAGACCCCGGGTAGTGTAAAGTGTGTTAAAGTCATTTAGAGGATAGTTAGGATGAAGGATCTCCTCGCACCATCTGCATCCACTCACCTGAGGTGACAGGTACTCCACACCATGCCATGTTTTGATTATTTTTTATGATGCAAATGTTTGGATTGTGAGACGCATCATGACGTGGGTGTGACATTGTGCTTTGATGTTCCATCTCTGCCTCCTTATGAGGATTGATGATGAATTGGTGATGGCAAATTTTGAAGTAACGGGATTGTGGAGACGAATTTGGTATAGGGGAAATATGGGGAAGACGTGACAGTAGTGACGAATTTGTAAATGTGTAGATTTTTGTACATATGGGGTGGGAACAAGGGTAGGGTAGGTGACAGGGGGGTGACGTACGGTAGGGACGAGCTTTCTCACTTCGGCCTCCGTACGCATTTCACCTTGCATTGCCTTATTGACGTGTACCCTTGTGACCTTACCCCTCGCTCAATTGTCTTTCTTTTGTCTCCCACATGACCTGTGCGCCATTGGGTGCCGATGGGAGCGTGCGTGAGGTGGCCATTGTGCGCCCGAGATTCCCAGAACCAGCATGCATTGCGTTGATGTACCACTTTATGGACCGCTGTTCTGCGGCCAAGTACCACTTGATGGACCCCAGGTTCTGGGGCAGGGCACCTCTGTTGGAAACCGGCCATAGTGGCCAGGGAATCTTGCTTGCGGACCTCGGTAAGGTGGCACCTATGCCAAAGAGGTGGACCACCCTTAGTTGGCCCCTGAGGCCCTAAATAAAAATGGACACAAGTTGTGCTTTTTATTATGTCCAAATAGGCCGCATGAAGCCTGAAGACGTCGGGAAGAACATCGGCCCAGCAGAGAAAGAGAAGACCACCACCAGTTGTTTTGTTGTGTTTATTATGAACCATGGTAACCGCACCGGATGGTGTTTTTGGGTGCCTTGTGGTGTTTGGGTGCTTTTGGGTGCTTTGGTGGTATTGGTACTGGTGCATCGATGCAATGCGTGCTGTCTCCTCCCTCCCAACAGGAATTTCTTTCTCTTGTTCCCTAAAAAAAAAAGAGAAAAACACAGGTCCTGGGTTGCGTTGTAAATAAGAAATCACGTCATTGTAAATAATGCTCCCCACCGTAAATGTATAGTTTCAGAATAATTCCGTAATTCGGTTAGCTGTGGGCTTGAGTCTGTTAGACAGGATGCAATGCAATAGGGGGACATACTTATTTGTGTTTTAAAATTGTCACACTCAGGGTCAGGTTAATTGTAGAGGGAATTACACCTACATGTCACACTCAGTTAAGTCTAGTAGGCCCGAGGACGTGCCTGAAGAAAGGAGGGTGCAGTGTAACGATTTTGAGAAGTGTAACGGGTTTTGAGAAGTGTAACGGGGTTTGAGGAGTGTAACAATTTTGGAGGAAGGGTAACGGATGTGAAGAGTATGGTTTTGGTATGGTAACATCCTGGTAATGTAAATAATGGTCGCAGCCGTCCTCCTAATTAATTTCATAGAACATACACGCAGGTCACGATATATCTTTTAAATAGTGTATTTCCTTATTCCATGTAGGCTAAGTATGTGTTTTCCCACTAGATTGACTTTGCATTGTATCAAACAAAATAAGCGTAGGCCCTTCCAATTTCCCCAAAACCTCCCTTCCAATTGCCTTCCGCATTTTGGCTGGTTTTCTTCAAACCACCATTGGCCACGAGGTAAGGTTGGAGAAGAAAGGCGTGGCTCGACCTCGTCAGAAGAGGGCAGGAGTGAACCGGCCCTAACAGCCAATCAACACCGCGGTGAGCGACCCGGTAGGCGTGCCCTCGGAGCCGGCGGCTTAATTCCGCCGGAGGTGATAAAAGCGATTGCAGGGGACTGCTTGAGGAGTCCAGATGAGAGATGACTGGAGAGAGGCCTTGAGAGATACGCTGGGGGATGACCTGGAAGAGGAGCGCAATCCACCGCAAGCCCTACCTACCTACCTACCTACCTGCCTGCCTGCAATACCCCCCTGTCGTTGGAGAGACGCGCTGAACGGAGGGAGACGGCTCCACCCCAGGAAGAGGAGCAGGTGTGCCGAGCCAGCGCGTGACGGCCGCGGATACGCGACGGAGGTTTTCCCGCCAAAACCGCGAGGGGTGCTGCGGCCTCCGACCTTGCCTTCCTCCACGCGTCCACCTCAGCTATTCCTTCCTGCAATATCCACCGTGTGAGTGTGAACGTCCTGTCCTACTCGTTTGTCTTGGGGATTAAGTAAATGAAATAGAATAAGTTAACAATGCACTGTGTGACTGCTCTTTTCCATCTATTGCTGTAAATAATATTGGTCGCTCTAAAATATTGCTTGTGTGTGTATAATAAATCTGTTCTTCCTCCGTATTCTTCTTCTTCTTTTTCATTCTCTTGCGATCGCTTTAGAGATTTCCCGATTGAATATCCGTGGGGCGATCTGGTCAACGTCGGGTGAAATCGGGTTTTAATCGGGGAGTAACTGTTCGGACGCGGTTAAATACACCACCGCTCGGTCCATATAACATCTAAAAGCCGCGTCTGTAACAATATATATATATATATATATATATATATATATATTGTTGCGGATCCGGGGTCGGCGCTCCCCTTACCAAGAGGGGGTTAATCCCCTTGTCTTTTACACTGGCCAATCCTCCCCGTCCTGGAAATTACACGCTCCTTTGCGGGGTGAGATTGGCCAGGGTGACTGGTCAACGGGTTCCCAGATACCTTTGCCAATCTCTCCGCAAAGCAGGGATATAATTCCCAGCTCGGACCCGGACAAGATGGAGTTTGCCGAGCGGTGAGCAGTCCGAAATCCGAGCCGTTAGCAAGAAGACTAACCCGATTCCGAGCGTTGGCCAAATCGTGCCACGTATATTCAATTGGGGACAGGACGAAAGCGATCGGATGAGAAGAAACCAAGGGGTAAAGAAAGAACAAATATGGTTTATTAATTACACTAAAAGAGGAAACGAAAGGCAAGAGTATACAAGTAGAGAAAATAAAAGGACACAGGGCAAGCTTAGACACTCTTAATTAACACGCCCAGGACAGAACAAACACACTTACACGAGAGGATGGGATGGTAGGAGGCGAAGGGTCCAGGTAGCTGGTAGGCGTCGAGGTTCGGGCAGGTGGTTCAGCGTTGAGGTCCGGCTCCAGGGTCACGCTCCCCTCCGGTCCACGTTTCACCCTGGGTCCACGCTTCGGTTCGCGGCGAAACCCGGCAGGCAGCGCGATTAATATCGTCACGGTAGCGGACTGACCCTCTCTCTCTCTTCGACTTGCCTCTGGTGGCTCGACTCTGTCACTCTCCTTCGGTCCGACCTCGTAAGTAGTCCGCGGCTGCGCTTATATTGGCCGCCCGTGTATCAAGCCGCCTGCCTTTTGGAAACGCCCACCGATGAGCTCGCCTCGCCCCTGGTTGGTCGCGAGGGCTCCCGGACTCCGCCCCTTGATGGTGCGTTGATGGGGCCACGCCTCATTCCTGGCGCTTGGATAACTCCTCCCCCTTCTTCCCCAAACCGACCGCGTGGCTTATGGCGTCCCGAGACGGGCGCTGCGGCTGGCAGAGACGCGCCATATAATTTGGAGAGGGTAAAGCCGCAAAATGAATAGGATGGGAATTTGAGAAGGGGGCTAGGTTATTTGATTAATGCAACGCAGAGTCAAACTATTGGGAACAGATCCTTACCTGAAACACATACTAATGAAATAACAAAAGAAGATCCTATGGTGTCCTACGTGTTGCTCGTGGCCTATCTAGGGTGCGATCTTTGACCTTTTGGGAAGATGGGGATATTTACAGGGAATTATTTACAAGGCTTATTATTTTACAAAGTTAAGGTTCTAAAAACCATAACAATATATATATAGATAGATAGATAGATAGATATACTCTAATATTTTCCCTGCAATTTTAGATTACTTTGTTTCTGCATTGGAAAACATTGCAGCTAACACTGGGTGTTATAGTGGGGTCCGTGCATGGGTAATGTTTTTCTTTTCATTTCAAATCGATGCAAAAGTTTCGTTTTCAGTACCAATTTGAAGGTAAGGGCCTATATAACAATTTTGGTTTGAGTGTCAAGCATTCAGATCAAAAATGGGGCTTCTGGGGACGTGGGGAGTTCCTGACCCCCCCCCCTCCCCCCCACCGGCCCATGCGAAATATGGAAACTGTTATAACTTTTGATTGGATGATCCGATCTGAACATATGAGGTATGTATGGATTTAGGATCAGGAGTAGCAACTTGTATTTCAAGCATATTGCCCATAGAGGCAATACCTTTTCCGGTATCGGCGCATATCCACAAAAAAAGACCAAGGGTCATAGGCCCGGTAAGCTGAAACATGTTTAAAAAAAATAAACAGGACAATTATATTCGAACCCAATGATATAGTGACATTTTTATTTATCTTTTAACTCTGCTACAATATGGTGGCCAACCCCTGCTCTGCAGGGAAAACTGGCCTCTAAAGGTTTCTTCTTTGTGCTACAATAATGGTGGTGAGTAACTGCTTTGACAATTGCTTGAATAACTCCTTGAACAATAGTTTTAATAAGAAAGTGGCTAACAAATCGACCATATATACATGTCAGTATTGGAAATTGTTCTGGTCCAGCTACTTCTCGCATTTGCACTTGCACCGACGTGTGCACTTCAACTTTGCCCTCATGCACTTGCACAGAGTGCAGGTACTTGTGCAAGTGCACTTCACATCCAGGTGGAAGACATCCTTGGCGAGGGGCAGCGAGGTCCAAATGGGAAGCAGCTTGCCGTCCTCTTCCTTCCACCCATGATTAGTGGGGTTGTTGACAAGCATCATGGACCTTTGGGCTGTTGTCCAGATGCTCGCTTGGAAGACACTCCTTTTGAGATGTTGATCCAAAGCATCACTCGTTGGGGGAATTCTCTCAACGTCCCTAGCCTTCTGTGAGAACACCCTCATTCGGACGAGGTCAACGTCATTGTCCTCGTTTGACTCATTGGAGTACAGCCTACAGACAAAGTTTGTTGCCACTTCTTTCAGCCTTGGCGATGTTTGGAATGGAGTGTCAACGATAGTTGCAAATTCCTCCATGAGGGATGGCACTTCATGCATCAACTTTCAGCAGTATCGCTTACCCTTAAACATGAAGGAAGACGTGCTGTCTGATCCAGTGAATGCGTGGAAGAGGAAGAGGGCCATGGCTTTGCACATTGTCGTGCCCAGGTTTGTGGCGATCGTGTTCAGGGAGATCATTCTAGTTGTCTTTCCCACTTTGAAGGAGATCCAGATTTCTGCGCTGGATTCAGAGCCTTTATGTGATGGAAATTACTCAGAAGGTTTACGACAACATCTGTGTCTCCAGTATGAACCATCCCAAGTGACGATGTTTGGAGCGCGTGGAGGAGATGTACTCGGACATGAGTATCAGCTTCCTCATGGTTGCATTGATCCATTGGTGGACTGTTTCCAACATGGTGGACTTGATCACCTGCAGTGATGTAGATATCCTTGTCATCTGGGAACTGTCCTTCTGTTATCTTTTTTGACAGGAATGAGAACAGTTCCTTCTTGTTATCAATGTTCACCAGAAACTTCTGTCAATTTCCTGGGATTTTGGCAGTACCAGATACGCATTGTCGGGTGCCTGTTCCTCGTTTTTCCCTTGTGCCTCCTTTGATTGTCAGTGCACGATACGGGTCCCAGACATTGTATACTTTTGTCGATCTTTTAAAGTCGTGGTGAACTCTTGGGCAGAATATGTTGTCGAAATATGAATCAACGGTGTTTCCTTGGACAGTTGTACCAAGAAGTGAGTGTATCAGTACTCCACCGTCAATAACAATGAAGTCGTAAACATCTGGCGCAACCAGATCCTCGTCGACATAAATGGCGCTACTCGTACTGGCTTCCACAATGTATACCAACAAATCTGACTTGTTACAAGAGTTGAGGGACCCTTTGGATGACAACGCAGGTGGGTATGGGGAAGATTCGTGACGAAAAAAATCCTCCAAATCCCCCCCCCAATTTTTTTTATATGAGTGCTTAACACTCGAACCAAAATTGTTCTATCGGCCCTTTATACCTTCAAATTGGTACTGAAAACGAAACTTTTGCATCAATTTGAAATGACTGAGTGTCCGGGCACCCTACTATTAAGAGCTTTTGTCGTTTCCATAATGTTTTTTTGTTTGTTTGTTTGTCTTTTTTAGTTAATTACGAAAACTTGTATTTTTCGTCATGCATATTGCATAATCTTTAATTTAAATTCATATTCGTGATTATTATTGCCAAACTATTAATAAAATTGGACTTGTACCTGAAAATGACTCTGAACATGCTTTTGTTTATCAAGGGGTTAAGGTGAGATTTAGGAATGAGAAGTTGGCGGTTAAACTGCTCTGGCACAGCTACAGTTCACAGTGCGAGCAAAGCATACCTGTTTTAAACCAGATCTTCATTATGTTTTAAACCAGTTGTTGATTTCAGCTTTTGTCACCTGATATCATGCCTTTGTAGTTGTCTTCATGGATGGAGATGAAAAGCTTGTCATCTAACGTGACACCAACATAACACTAACATTGCACACTACCTGACTCGTCATTTTAAAACTATTTCCTTCTTCCCGGAGTCGTTCTCTTTTCCACAAATGTCTCTTTTTATTCCAAGGGGCATTTAACCATTTTGATGGGTTCTGAGCAATGAGCTCATGGAAGAGAACAACATGGAAAGGGGGAAACACCACCAGCAGAGTAGTAACGTGTACCAAAAATACACATGAGTGAGCACTCGGTACAAAGAGCAATAGACAAATGGAGAAGATAAAATCTAAAACAGCACAGACAAATCCGGAATTAATTACTTAGCTTTTCGGAAGCAGATTTCTCGGAAGACCAAGAGAAGTGATCATGACCAGGTAACCGGAAACTGAAGTGAAAAAATGAAAACGGAAATGGAATTTTTTTTGATCCATTGCCAATCCCACCCTCTCTATTTCTCCTTCAAGTGCTCACTGTGGCTGTGGACTCTGTAATGTGGGGTCGTTGGCTGTGGCCAGAATGGAACGTCCTCTGGTACAACACTGTGTTGAATAAGAGCTCCGTCTGGGGCGTATCCTTTCTTTGTGTTCTGCCACAGTGGATTGACCTTATCTTTAAATTTGACAATTTTACTTTTTATTTCATTCGGGCACTCATACAATCCACATCATCAGCATTATGCGTATGCAACATCTGCCTACCGTTTGCATCATCCCTGAGACACAACTATCTCATGGATGCAAAGCTTCATCTCTCCCCTTCAACCCCCACCCAACCTCCTAGTTTTTAAAATTTTATTCCACCAGAGTACCAGCCCACACAATGGCCTACTGTTTATTGTACTGTGATAGCTTTGATTCGCATCAGCAGACAAAATAGGTGATTTTTGTATTTCAGGAAAGTCAGTTTCATGGGAATGAGCATTCAATATGACACAAACATCGTTATTAACCATTGACTGACTTAAACAGACATCTCCGTTACTTTGGTACTTCTATTCAGCCCTGCCCCGAGCTTTGGGGGCCACAGCAATACTTGGGCCTTTGGGATGTCTCCGTGCTCCTCAGCGGGTGTTCCTGTTGCTGTTACCCCCGATCACCTTTGTCTCTCTCTACTCACTGTTACCGCATAAGGAGCTACGTTTTATCATATATGCTGTTCCACCACTCAACGCTGCCTCTGGTTTTGGTCTGGCCTCTCTGTGAGTATTTGAACAATTTAAATTTTGTGCAAAATGTAACTTAGTTTAAAAAAGAAATAAGCGTATATATCAGAAAATATAACTACACCAAATCAATTTGGTGTCCGGGGAATTGTAGTTGATCAAAACTTCACCAAGGCAAGTTTCGGTCTTCCTCAGAGGTTTAGATCAGCTGAGAGTTGACAAAGGTGTGCTAACCACAGTGTGAAGGGCAGCAATGCTTACATTTCGGGTGGTAGCCCTTCGTCGGACCAAGAGAGCAATTGTATTTGTGATACAAATTTCCATCATTACCACTAAGAAAGAAATTCTTTATGAAAAAAAACACCAAATGTTTTTGGGGGTTTCTGTACTAACAGGAGTGCCATCAGCCGTGACACATGTTTAGGTTCCGTTTGTTGCTATCATATATATATATATATACATGTATGTATATATTGTTACAGATCGCGGTTAGATGTTGTAGACCGAGTGGTTGGTGACCGCGACCTAACAAACTTACCCGATTCCACCCGAACTTTGGCCGGATCGCACCACAGCTAGTCAATAGGGAAAAGACAAAGGCGACACGGATGTGAAGAAGAAGAAGCAGAAGACAAAAAGGTTGGAAATACCACTAAATTTATTCCTACTATTTACATGCTCAAAGTAACCAAGGAGAAGGAAAGATAATAAAATAATATACAGAAGGATTAGAGACACAGTGCAATTATTAACTTATACAGCTTAATTAACCCAGGACAGAACAAACAAAACAAACTCACGTATACAAGAAGGATGGAATGGAATGAAGGTGGATGGCTGGAGGGAGAGGGAGGTCCAAGGGGGGTCCCGCAGCACAACTGGCGCGTTTAGCAGCCGCCGTTCGGGCCAGGCCCCACGCTGCTGTTTTGGCTGCTGTTTTGGCTGCTGTTTTCGTCGCGTGCTTTGCCAGGCCTTGTCCCACTCGTCTGGTCCAAACCCTCAACTCTTTCTTGTTTCTCTCACTCCTCACCACCGACTCCTCACCGCAACCAACTGACCACCGACTCCTTACCAACGCAACCACTGACCCTCCTCAGGCAACCGACTCAGACCAACTCAGACCAACTCCTTGTCTTTCTGTCTTCTGCTCTCCTCTGTAAAAACGCATCTCTCTCTGGACACGCCCTGCCTTGGGTTATATAGGCCCCCGCCCCTCAACCTTTGCGAACCTCCCCGTTCGCTCTTCCTCCGCCCTCTCTAACCAAACCCCTGGCTCATGGTTGGTCGAGTGGGGCTGGCTCACTCCTCCCCTCTATGACGAGGTGGAGACACGCCTTTCTTCCCCGACTCGAGCCTCGTGGTCAATGGCGGTTATTGGAGGGGAGGTAATATGGGCAATCAAGGCTCGGCAATGACGAGAGGGGATGTAATATGAAATGGAGATTTTGGGGATGGGAAGGAAAGGGGATCTATTCTCTTTCACTGGTGCAATGGAGTATTTCAATTAATGGAAGACACAGCCTTACGCTAATACACATAATAAGGATATAACTGTCAAAAAAATATATCGTGTCCTGCATGTATGTTTTATGGACTAACTACGGGAACGCCCTTTGACCTTTATACAACCACAACGGAGGGAGGAGGGGTGATATTTTACAACAACCTTTTACAACCACATTTTACCACAACAATAAAATAAAAAAAACATTCTCATATCCACAACACTGCACCCTCCTCCCCTTAGGCACGGCCCGGGCCTATAACTTTTACCTTAGTGTGGCACGTAGGTGTAGTTCCCTCTACTTTTAACCTGACCCTGAGTGCGACAGTTTTAAAACATAAATAAATGTGTCCCGCTGCTCCATTGCACCCTGCCTAACAGACTTACGCCCACAGTTAACCGAATTGCAGAATGGTCTTCAAACTATACACTGACGGTGGGAAGCATTATTTACAATGACGCTATTTTTATTTACAAAACTAACCCAGGACCTGTGATTGTTCTTTCTGGGGGGGAGACAGTCTGCTCTGCATCGACGCACCATTAAAGCACCCAAAAACGCACCAATACACACCCAAGCACCAATCGGTGCAGTCACCATAGTTCATCAGTGTTCAATGAATAAAAATAAATTCAACAACCCCTAACCCTGCAGGTGTCTCTTGCTCTTCGGCTCCCTCTGCTGGTTATTATTATTTGTCTTCCAGATGTTGTCATTTTTATTTTGCTTTGCTTACTGGCGGCCTATTTTCAATAAAGTGTGCCCAATGTGTCCTTTTTATTTGCTTTATTTATGGCCCACAGGGCCGACTATGTGTGGTTCACCTGTGGGGCATCGGTGCCCTGTGGCCAAGGTCCGCCAGCAAGATTTCGGGTCCTCATGGCCGGTTCCAGCAGAGGGGCCATGCCCCAACCCATGGAGTCCATAAGTGGTGCTCGGCCACAGGCATGTGGTCCATAATGTGGTGCATCGATGCAGACAGCTGGTTCTGGGAATTTCGGGCGCACAATGGCCGACCCACGCACGCTCCCCTCGGCGCCCAACGGCGCACAGGTCATGTGGGAGACAAAAGGGGAAAGACAAATGAGCGAGGGGTAAGGTCACAAGGGTACACATCAATAAGGCAATGCAAGGCGAAATGCGTACGGAGGGCGAAGTGAGAAAGCTCGTCCCTACCGTACGTCACCCCCCTGTCACCTACCCTACCCTTGCCCTTACCCCATATGTACAAAAATCTACACATTTACAAATTCGTCACTACTGTCACGTCTTCCCCATATTTCCCCTATACCAAATTCGTCTCCACAATCCCTCTACTTCAAAATTTGCCATCACCAAATTCATCATCAATCCTCATAAGGAGGAAGAGATGGAACAACAAAACACAATGTCACACCCACGTCATGATGCGTCTCACAATCCAAACATTTGCACAGTAAAAATAATTAAACATGGCATGGTGCGGAGTACCTGTCACCTCAGGTGAGTGGATGCAGATGGTGCGAGGAGACTTCATCCTAACTACTTTCTAACTGACATTAACACACTTTACACTACCCGGGGTCTCTCCCTGCCAATCCGTTGGCCAACTTACACTATGGGTTCTAAAAACCAATTCCCATTGACCAAACTGTGGTGCTTCTCAATTTGGGGTCTCACTCCCCCGATTCCTCTCCCGGTGCCTCGCACAATTTCTGGGCTGCGACGTGTAGCTCTCCCTGCAGGTCTACCCACCTGCACACCTCCACCACTGCAGTTGCCACCCGAGCTTACCTGCTCCTCACCCTAACCTATCTAACTGGGGACAGCCCCTCCTGGCTCTGTCACCCCACTCGTTGCCCTCTGGCACTGGGCTACCCGGGTCCGTCCTCCGGATCCTCGGGCCCCATCCACAACAACTACTACCGGCTCCCAGAGCCCACCTGCGGCCTCACCTGGCCGACATCCTCACAGTGGTGGAGTGCCCAACCAACTACACACACTAACAGGCTACACGCCCAGCCATTTCCACAACACTAATGCACCCATCCAAAGACCATTCTTTCACCCGCACCACAGATGCCAATATCCAACCACAATTTACCTGTACCCTCTACCTAACACTTACACTACCCGCCCCGGGTATCCGTGATGGGGGTCCACTCTTCCCCCATTCACACCTTCGCACCATCCACTCCACTCCACAATTTCCACCATACTCACTCCACGACCATCCATTCCAATACTCCATACCATTTATTCCATACACCTGTCTTTCATTCACCTGTCGTTGCACACCTGTGCAATCCTACCTGGTGCCACCTGCACCCTCCTCCTCTTCCTGGACCATTTGGTCAACACAACACGCAATCACCACTACTCCCTCATACACTGCTCCACACACCTGTTCAGTTGCACACCTGTGCAATCACACCTGTTCAATTCTCACCTGTTCAATCTTCACACACACGGCATCATCTCAGCTAGCTACTCCCTTCTGAAACTTGCGCTTCCCAGTCGTCCCTTTAAACTATTGCGCTCCCACGTCATTATCATCCACACTAAACTACCTGCGTCCCCACTACAGGTATCAGTCACTAACTAACCTTAACGTTACCTAATGTCATCTTCTAGGGCCCTATCAATATCCTAACCCACCCGGGCTAGTTTTCACTGCCATACACCCCATAAGCTATTGCGCATTTGCCCCACCCGTGAGGGATGACAGAGTTGCCATCCCACCACATCGGGGCATCTCTCACTACCATCCCCCCAGTCCTCTGACGCTACGAGCCCCCGTCGCAAGAGGCACTGGGTCCTGCCTCGGCATCTAGAGCCGAGGCGATCCATGAGGGCGCCTGCTCGCCGGCATAAGGTCTTATCCGGTCGGCATGGACGATCCGAGGGGGGGGGTCCGTGGCCCCATTTTGATCTTAATGACCACGTCACAGATTTGCGACAGGACGACTCCTGGGCCTTGCCAGGGGGAGGTGAGTTTTGGGCACCTTCCCTTCCGCCTCCGGGGATTAAAGAACCAAATCTTCATCCCCGGAGCGTATTGACTCCCCTGGCTCCGGTCGTCGTACCTGCGCTTCATCTTGGCCCCCGCCAGATGGAGCTGGCGGCGGGCGAAGGCATGGACCCGCTCCATGCCTTCCTCCAGGTGACGTGCGTAACCCTCCCTCGGCGGTGTATCCGTGGTGTCTGGCACGGGACCGCATAGCAAGTCGGCGGGAGCCCGTAACTCCCGCCCATACATAAGCAACGCTGGACTGCATGCGGTGGCCCCGTGCTGGCTAGTTCGGTAGGCCATCAACAGGTACGGGAGATGTTCGTCCCAGTCATCCTGACGGGTGGTGGTGAACAATGCCAGTTGTTGGATCAATGTTCGATTGAACCTTTCCACCATCCCGTCAGATTGTGGCCGCAAGGGCGTGGTTCTTGTTTTCCGAATTGACAGGAGTCTGCACACATCTTTTAGTAATTGGCTCTCAAAATTTCGTCCCTGATCGGTGTGCAGCTCCTGTGGAATCCCGTGCCGACATACAAATCCTTCTACGAAGGCCTGTGCTACCACCCCTGCTTCTTGGTTGGGGAGGGCATAGGCCTCCGGCCACTTGGTGAAATAGTCCATTACAACGAGGATATACTTATTACCTTGGCGGGTGCGGGGCAGCGGTCCTAGAATATCCATAGCCACCCGCTCAAGGGGGGCCCCCACCTGATGTAATTGAAGGGGGGCCCTCATCCTCCGTGCTGGTCCCTTTTTGGCAGAACAGGCGTCGCATCTCCGACACCAGTCCTGTATGTCGCGCCCCATATTCACCCAATAGAACCTCCGGCGGACCCTAGATATTGTCTTTGTCCTGCCCAAATGGCCGCCGGAGCGGGTACCATGCACCTGTTGCAATATGACGTTCTTGAATTTGTCAGGGACTATCACCAGCCAGGAAGTTCTATCAGAGGGAACCTCCACCCACTTGCGATACAAGATGTTGCCTTTCAATTCCAGGGTCTGCCACTGAGCCCAATACGCCTTTGTTTGCGCCCCGAGGGGGTGACCTCTTCCCCCTTTGGTCTTTGCCCCAATTTGACCCAATTGAACACTGGCCCCAGGACAGGATCCTCCTGCTGGGCCGTGCTCCATGCCAAATCTCCAAATTCCTCGTCCGCGGTTAGTGGCAAAATTGGCCCTCTCACCCGGGTTGCCCGGACGACGAGAATCGGGGCAGAATCGCCCAATTGCTCCCTCTCCTCGTGTCTCGCACAAAATTTACAGTTTTCCCCCAGACAAGGACGCCGAGAGAGTGCGTCCGCATTACCATGGGCCTTCCCGGCCCTATGGGCCACATCAAAATCGTACTGCTGCAACTTTTCCAACCACCTTGCAATTTGGCCCTCCGGTTCCTTGAACCGAAGGAGCCATTGCAAGGAGGAATGGTCAGTTCTAACCAAAAATTTCCGCCCGTACAGGTACGGGTGGAAATGGTTCATGGCAGCCAGCATGGCCAATAACTCTTTGCGAGTGACGCAATAATTTCGCTCGGGCCTACTTAAGGCCCGACTATAGTAACCAATCACTCTCTCCACGCCCTCCTGTGTCTGAGACAAAACTGCGCCCAATCCTTCCTGGCTCGCATCCGTGTCCAGGGTAAATGCCCCGTCACTAGTGGGGTAAGCTAGAAGGGGTGCGGATGTTAGACACCCCTTCAATTTTTGGAAGGCCTCGTGGCACTCCCGTGTCCAATTAAATCGCGTCCCCTTCTCCGTAAGCCGGTGGAGGGGACGGGCCAACTCCGCAAATTTCGCCACAAAGCGCCGGTAGTAGGAGCAGAGTCCCAAAAATCCCCGCACCTCCTTGATGGTACGTGGTGCGGGCCACTCCTCTACCGCTTTAATTTTGTCTGGGTCCGTTTTTACCCCCTCGCGGCCGATCACGTGACCTAGATAGGCCACCTCTCTTGCAAACAAAGTGCACTTACTCGGGTTCAGCTTCAACCCTGCCTGTCTGAGGCACCCGAACACCTGGTCCAAATTAGCTACTGCCTGGGGGAACGTTTTGGCATGTACTAGGACGTCATCCAGGTACACCAGGCATGATTGCCATGGCATGCCGCCTAGTACATGCTCCATCAATCTTTCAAAGGTGGCGGGGGCGTTACACAAACCAAACGGCATCACAGTAAACTGATACAGTCCCTTACCTGTGGAAAATGCCGTTTTCTCCTTCCCTGCCCTATCCATCTCCACCTGCCAATACCCACTCTTGAGGTCCAAAGTCGAGAACCAATTTGAGCCCGCAACGGCATCGAGGGTGTCATCAATCCTTGGCAGGGGATATGAGTCCTTGAGTGTCACGTTGTTTAGCTGGCGATAGTCCACGCAGAACCGCGTGGTCCCATCCTTCTTTTTGACCAGCACAACAGGTGACATCCAAGGACTTCCCGAGGGCTCGATCACACCTGCGTCGAGCATTTTTTTTTTTTTTTTTTTTTTTTGTATACAAGATCGAGGCTCGTGAAAGAGCGAACATTAATCACACAGAAAGACAAACCGACACATATAACATCGGGAGCGGTAGACAAGATGGGGAGAGAGGGGGAAGGACACAAACACAACATTTGAGAGCAGGGACCTGGAGACATCGAGAGATCTGAGAGAGGGCGAGGGCTTTGGGGGGGGGGGGCATGGGAAGGGGGCGGTGGGAGAGGTATAAAACATATGGACACTGCCAGGACTTCCAGGAAAGAAGTTGGAATTTAATTTTTCAACCTGCTCGTCAGCTTCCGCCCTCTTGCTCCAAGGGAGCCGTCGGGCGGCCTGACGAATAGGCCGGGCCTCACCGGTGTGGATCTGATGTTTCACCAGGCCCGTACGTCCAATATCCTCGGTGGACAAGGAGAAGAGGTCCAAATGGGACCCAACCAGTTTGTGTAAGGCCTCCCTCTGGGTACCTCCCAACTCTACACTACTACGATTTACCATCTCGCAAATGGGATCGGGCCAATTCCTAGAACTTATTGAAGGCTCCCCCTGGGGCCGGCTCGGCTGGACGTTCTCGCCCCTCACTGACGCGACTTCTCTAACTGGGGTGCAGCCAGCTACCTTCGTGCCCCTCACTATAGTGCGTGGTTCTGTGCTAATATTAAATACTCGGACGGCCACCACCGGCCCGTCCGTTTTTACAAGGGTACGGCCCACGATTAAACCAGGTATGGATAGCGCTGCCACCGGTTCGACCAGGCCGCAGGATTCCTGCCATGTCGGGCGAGCTGACCATCGGGCCGGCACGATGGCCTCGGCCCCCGGAGGGATGGTCACGGCCTCAGGAGCCTCCAGCTCCACCCTCTCGGCTGTGCTCACCCCCTCCAATGGTAGCTCTTCCACTCCCCATCGCAGGATCCCCCGACTCAAGTCGATTTTACAACCGCTGGCAGTCAACAAATCCAACCCTATTAAGCATGGGTCGCACACCTCCGCCACCCAAACCTCTATCTCTTGCTTTACCGATCCCAACTTGAGGGTCACAAAACCACGCCCTATGATCGGAGCCGTTGCCCCGGTAGCCAACTGCAAACTATGATTTTCCAGACGCTGGATTTTACCCCAGCCGTCTGCACTCGAATTAAGGACCATGGGGTTGATGATCGTGGCGCTGGCTCCCGTGTCCACCACGGCGTCTACCCCCACGCCGGCAATTTTGCACCGAATTGTCAAACTACCCGTCCCAATTCGGCCACAATGAATGACCTGTCGCGTCAACGAGGGCTTCTCCCCATCCCCTACTGCCGAACACCGCCCTGCATGCCCGGCACGTTCTAGTTTCCCGGGCCCTGGCGGGGGGGTGTCTGAGGTCGGCTAGGCCGATCTATACGGGGCGGAGTTGAGGGCATCGGTTGGCGGGAAACGTCCCGGCGCGGAGCTCGACACTCCCATGCCCGGTGACCCATCCGAGCACAATTATAGCACCTCACCTGGTAAGGTGCTTGCCTCCGGTATTCCAAATTCCCCCCCCTGTATGTCCGAATTGGGGTACTCTGTCGTGGACTACTGGGTGCCACCGCTGGGGCCGCCTGCCATGGTCCAGGTCCCGCCAGGCGCCGATCCACTAACCTCCGGACCATGCTCTCCAGGTCAGGGCCCCCGTCGGGGGCGGGCCCCCTTGGGGGGCCGCCCCCCATCACGGGCCCCATCTGACGCACCGCCACTGCGTGGCGCTCGCCTCCCCGGGCCAGGGGCCTCGCTGCTTCCCAACGGGCTGCAGCGTCGGCCGCCTGACTCATGGTTTGCGGGCGCCACATGGCGAGCTGTTGCCGGAGCTCCAGATCCGGAAGGGCCTGAATAAAGTGATCCAGCGCCAGGCTTTCCTGGGAACTCGCTGCCATGTCCGCGTGTGCAATCCCGACCGCGCGGCGAATATCGTGAGCAAGTTCCCCGATGGTTTCCTGGGGCTTGCGTTTTCGCTGCGCAAGTTGGGCTTTAACAAGCTCGCTTTGCTGTTCAATGCCGAACCGATTAATTAATGCCGCACGGAGAGCTGGCAGGGTGAGAGCACCCGGTGGTAAAGCCGTCAGCACCTCCGCCGCCGCACCGCGCAGTGCCCCCACCAGGTGTACTCCACCTTCGTCCGGATTCCAACCGTTGCCTTTACACACGTACTCAAACTGCGCCAGGTACGCCCTCAAATCACTCTTGCCGTCATACGGCGCGAGTGGGACCTTGTGGGCGCCCGAAGGTCGGACCCCGCGCGTCACTCCTTGCGGGATCAACGCGGGACCAACCCGTTCGGGCTCCCACAGTACGTTATTCCCGGGGGGCTCCCGCGCGTCCCCCGTCCCTCCAAACACTACCCCTCCTGGTGTCGATGCCTGGGTCGCCCCTCCGCAACCCGCTACCCACGCCATGCCCCCACATCCTTGCTCACCAGCACCCCCCTCACTCCCCATAGCCAAACCTCCTTGCACACCTCCCCTGTCCATCCACTCCGGACCAGTCATACATCTTACCATTGGTCCCTCACGAACACCCGGGTCTACACCACCCCCCAAGCCGACTGAATCTCCCCTCACATCATATACATTGCCACTCACCTCCGTACTTCGTCGTCGCACCTCCTCTGCCACCTGCAAACTTTTTATTTGGTTAGTGAGCACCTCATCATGATTTGAACACAGACCTTGTACATATTCCATGACTTCCTCCTTTATCTCCCTTTTAGTTTCTGTCCGTCTCTTCTTAATTTCACTCACCCCCTCTTCCACCTCCTCTAATTTTTCCTTTACCTCCTTCATCTCCCTGTGCGCCCCCTCTATCTCTTCCTCTAACGCCACTTTAACCGTTTCTATGTGCGTCCTCACCTCTCGGTCCTTCGTCTCTATTACTTCTGTCACCTCTTCCAACTTCTTCGTCAACCCCTCATGTACCATCTGACATTCCTTCTGTGTCGCTATTAATTCATTTTTTATGTCCTTTTGTGTCGCTTTTAACCCCCCGATTATTGCAGTGTTCTTTTCCACTTGGTCCGCTAGTTCCCTTTGTCCGACTGTCAGCTGTTCTACTCCCTTCGTCAGATCCTCTATTCCCCCCTGTAACCTAGCCGTATTATTCCTCACTTCTTTCTCCATACGCTTCTCACCTCGCTTTACCTCCTCGCATAGCCCAGAGACCTCCTCACTTACACCTCGTCGTATCTCCTCCATCTGGTTCCCCATCTGTTCGATTTCCCGGGCGGATTGCTCCCCTATTTCCCGCAATTTGTCTTCCATCCTATTTTCTAACCCCATTAACCCATTTTTCACCCCCTCTAACCCATTGTCTAACCCCTCAAATTTAGCTTCTAGCCGTTCCCCCATTTCTCCCATTTTGCCCCCCAATCGCTCACTATCAGCCCTCGCTCCGTCCCTCATTACCCCCATTTGGCCCTCTATCCTGTTTTCCATCCCTTTGAAATTATCGTCTGTTTTTACCATAAAGGCCATCATCTGTTTCATAAACAGGTTCAAATCCATTGGCATCTCGGGTTCGACTACCGCGACCATGGGCGTGGCTAAATTTGGTGCCGCTGTAACCACGTGCGCGAGAGCGCCATTTTGTGCACCTGATACTCCCTCAAACGCCTCCTCATTGCTCCCCTCCATTTGATCCTGGGTTACTCCTAAACCCTCTATCTCTCCCACCGGCATCCCGTCGCCTTGACCAGCCATGGCGCGATTTCAAAGTTCAGGTTTTGTAAAACAAAACAAATTTCGGCCGCTCCAAATTTTTGACCAAATTTTTTTCTAGATGTTTTTTTTTTTTTTTAAATTTGGTTCGGGCTCCGAATCCCACTCCTGACACCAATTGTTACAGATCGCGGTTAGATGTTGTAGACCGAGCGGTTGGTGACCGCGACCTAACAAACTTACCCGATTCCACCCGAACTTTGGCCGGATCGCACCACAGCTAGTCAATAGGGAAAAGACAAAGGCGACACGGATGTGAAGAAGAAGAAGCAGAAGACAAAAAGGTTGGAAATACCACTAAATTTATTCCTACTATTTACATGCTCAAAGTAACCAAGGAGAAGGAAAGATAATAAAATAATATACAGAAGGATTAGAGACACAGTGCAATTATTAACTTATACAGCTTAATTAACCCAGGACAGAACAAACAAAACAAACTCACGTATACAAGAAGGATGGAATGGAATGAAGGTGGATGGCTGGAGGGAGAGAGGTCCAAGGGGGGTCCCGCAGCACAACTGGCGCGTTTAGCAGCCGCCGTTCGGGCCAGGCCCCACGCTGCTGTTTTGGCTGCTGTTTTGGCTGCTGTTTTGGCTGCTGTTTTCGTCGCGTGCTTTGCCAGGCCTTGTCCCACTCGTCTGGTCCAAACCCTCAACTCTTTCTTGTTTCTCTCACTCCTCACCACCGACTCCTCACCGCAACCAACTGACCACCGACTCCTTACCAACGCAACCACTGACCCTCCTCAGGCAACCGACTCAGACCAACTCAGACCAACTCCTTGTCTTTCTGTCTTCTGCTCTCCTCTGTAAAAACGCATCTCTCTCTGGACACGCCCTGCCTTGGGTTATATAGGCCCCCGCCCCTCAACCTTTGCGAACCTCCCCGATCGCTCTTCCTCCGCCCTCTCTAACCAAACCCCTGGCTCATGGTTGGTCGAGTGGGGCTGGCTCACTCCTCCCCTCTATGACGAGGTGGAGACACGCCTTTCTTCCCCGACTCGAGCCTCGTGGTCAATGGCGGTTATTGGAGGGGAGGTAATATGGGCAATCGAGGCTCGGCAATGACGAGAGGGGATGTAATATGAAATGGAGATTTTGGGGATGGGAAGGAAAGGGGATCTATTCTCTTTCACTGGTGCAATGGAGTATTTCAATTAATGGAAGACACAGCCTTACGCTAATACACATAATAAGGATATAACTGTCAAAAAAAGATATATCGTGTCCTGCATGTATGTTTTATGGACTAACTACGGGAACGCCCTTTGACCTTTATAAAACCACAACGGAGGGAGGAGGGGTGATATTTTACAACAACCTTTTACAACCACATTTTACCACAACAATAAAATAAAAAAAACATTCTCATATCCACAACAATATGTATGTATGTATGTATGTATATATGTTTAAAACGGCTGTCCTCCACCATCTCTTATCTTCCCCCATCCAAAACCTTGATCTTTTCTACCCCCGTTAAGTCACCCCAGATCCACTTTTTTGAAATACCGAATTCTTTCCTGGAAGTCCTTGCAGTGTCTACGTGTTTTTTTTACCCCTCCCACCCCTCCCCCCCTTCCCGTGCCTCCTCCCTCCAAAGCCCTCTCCCTCGCAGAGATCTCCCGATGTCCCTGCGCTCCATCTTGTTCTCCCGCTCCCTTTACCATATGTTTTATGTGTCAGTTTGTCTTTTTTGTGATCAATGTTAGCTCTTACACGAGATTTTTGTATACAAAACCTTGTATACAAATTTTTTTTTTAATGTGTATATATATATATATATATATATATATATATATATATATATATATATATATATATATATATATATATATATATATATATATATATCTGTGAGAAATAGTAGAAACTCCACAGTACGAGCAGGGCATCTCATTTGCATTGAATAAATAATTGGGAGATTAAATCAGACGCGGACGTAGCTTCAGGACTTCGATCTTTAATTTGACAAGCTTTCGACCAACAAAGGTCTTCTTCTGAGTCGGCGCCAAGTTCAACGGAAGTCAAGTCAAGTTAGTTTTTTTTTTTTTTTTTGTCCATTGTATAATTTAAATAAACATAAATGCAAATTTCGCATGTGGAAAAAGTAAGTACACCCCTACATTTATCACTACTTCAAATACCTAAAATAAGAATCAGGTGCACCAGCTCAAGCTCAGGTGCAAATGATTAGAACGTCGTTAGAGAGGATCTTGGAGGAACCTGTCTAATTTAAACCTCAGACATTTAGTTTGATATGCTCTTTGTTGTTGAAGTGTGCGGCATCACCATGCCTCGATCAAAAGACCTCTCTGAGGCCTTCAGAAAGAAGGTTATAGATGCCTACGAGTCTGGGAATGGATTTAAAAAGATCTCCAACCAATTTGAAATCAATCATTCGACTGTCTGGAAGATCATCTACAAGTGGAGAAGATTCCAAACAACTGCCAACTTGTTCAGACCAGGCCGCCCAAGCAAGTTCAGCCCGAGAGCTGACCGCAAGATGCTGAAAAGTCTTTAAGAACCCCAGAATGTCATCACGGGACCTACAGGTAGCTCTTGCCACTGTTGATGTCAAAGTGCACGAGTCTACCATTAGAAAGAGGCTGCACAAATTTGATCTACTTGGGAAGTGTGCCAGGAGGAAACCTTTGCCGTCCAGAAAGAACATCAGGGCAAGACTGAAGTTTGCCAATGAACACCGAGGCAAAGACCAGCACTTCTGGAACAATGTGCTCTGGACAGATGAGTCAAAGGTAGAGCTATTTGGCCACAGTACCAGAAGACATGTTTGGCGAAAACCAAAGACAGCATTTGACCACAAGAACCTGATACCAACTGTAAAGCATGGTGGTGGAAATATTATGGTTTGGGGCAGCTTTGCTGCATCAGGGCCTGGGCAGCTCACCATCATATAATCCACTATTAATTCTTCATTGTACCAGAGCGTGCTTGAGGATAATGTGAGGCCATCTGTCGGGAAGTTGAAGCTCAACCAAAGGTGGACCTTGCAACATGACAATGACCCTAAACATACCAGTACATCCACCGAGGAATGGCTGAAAAGAAAGAAATGGAGGGTTCTGGAATGGCCAAGTCAAAGCCCGGATCTAAATACCATCGAGATGTTGTGGGGATTTGAAACGAGCTGTGCATGCAAGAAACCCCTCAAACATCGCACAGCTGAAAGAATTCTGCATGGAGGAGTGGGCAAAAATTTCTCCCAGTCGATGTGAGAGACTGGTAGACAGTTATGAGAAACGCGTACTTGAGGTTGTTTCTGCCAAAGGGGGCAATACCACCTATTAGAGCCAAGGGTTGTACTTACTTTTTCCACATGTGAAACTTGCATTTATGTTTATTTAAATTATACAATGGACTACAAAATGTAAATGTTTCATGATATTTGTTATATTATATCACCTTTATCTATCAATATTGTTGAAATGAAGATCAAATAGCTGTATGTTGAAATATGTTGAAAAAGTCAAAACTCTCCACGGGGGTGTACTTACTTTTTCACGTGACTGTATATATATATATATATATGTATATATATATATATGTATATATATATATATGTATATATATATATATGTATATATATATATATATATATATATATTATATATATATATATATATATATATATATATATATATACAGTGAAACCTTGACTTACGAGGTGCACCAACTTACGAGTTTTCCGAGATACGAGCCGTCGCTCGGGCGGTTTTTTGCTTTGTGATGCGAGCCGAGACCTGAGTTACGAGCTTACGCCACCCGCCACGAGGTGGCCCAACGAGCGTTCCGGTCACGTGGTTTTCTTGCCGTGCAAGCATCTCTGCCGTATATCGCTTGCTGCTTTGTTTTCGCATTTTTGTTATTTTGGAAAATTTCTTAGTTTTAACCATGGGTCCTAAGAAATTGAGTGCCAAGGGCAGTGCTGAGAAGAAGAAGAGGATGATGTGCTTGGATATAAAACACGCAATCGTCGAAAACATGAGCGAGGTGTGCGTGTTGTCGACTTGGCGAGGCAGTACGATCGTAGTACTTCTACGATATGTACGATTTTGAAGCAGAAGGAGTCGATAAAGGCTATAACGCCAGCCAAGGGCGTTAAGATTATTTCAAAGCTCCGGACCCCTATCCATGAAGAGATGGAGAAGTTGTTGTTGGTGTGGTTGACGGAGAAGCAGCTCGCAGGAGATACCGTGACCGAGAGCATCATGTGTGAGAAGGCCCGAGACATTTACGGGGATTTGGTGCAGCAGACGGCGGGAACATCAACGGACGAGGCATCGGAAGAGTCATTCAAAGCCAGTCGGGGATGGTTTGATATTTTAAGAAGAGGACCGGCATTCACTCCGTCGTCAGGCATGGTGAGGCAGCAAGCTCGGATGTGAAGGCAGCTGAAGATTTTATTATAACTTTTGCCGAACTGATAGAAGCCAAAGGATACATCCCCCAGCAAATCTTCAACTGTGACGAGACAGGGCTCTTCTGGAAAAAGATGCCGAGGAGGACGTATATAACGGCAGAGGAGATGCCAGATATAGAGCATGCCAGGCCACAACTTGTTCAGAGTGCCGGCGGTAGCTCGCCTTCTCTTTGTGGAAGACACGGTGAGATGTGAGATCCTTAGCATCCAACAACTAATGGGACGCAAACGGGGCGCCCAGTTTAGCGGTACACACATTGATGAATCACCCTGCCTGTGAAACACCGACATGACAGGTTATAGCTGGGTCGGGATTCAAACCCAGGCTGGACAGTTTAGAGTCAAGTGTGCGTACCTCCAGTCCAGGCCATCCTGCCAACTTGTATGCTGCATTCAGGTGAAATATAAAGCGCGAGATATTTATATATATATATATTTCAAAAAAAATTGGTGTGGTTTTTGGGGGGCTGGAGCGGATTAATAGCATTTCAATTCATTTTAATGGGGAAATTTAATTTGAGAAAC